>NC_071391.1:155574988-155887559 GCF_022682495.2 Desmodus rotundus
AAATAGAATAAAATAAAATAAAAGAATTAGCACAATAGCTATAAAATATTTACCGAAGTGCCTGGAAAATGGCAACAGCAACAGCTGACATTTAATGCATACTTGCCATGTGCTAGCCACCATCCTTAGAGCTTTATGGGCAGCATTAATTTAATCCTCACAAGGATTGTTATCATCTCCAGTTTTCATATTAGCAAAATTGAGGTTAGTGAGGTGCAGTCGCTCCTTCCAGGACAAACAACTCATTGGGAAGCATACAGCAATAGCAAAACTTGAATCTAGAAATATATGCACCTGGCTTATATTAAGTAATCAATACGCATTCGTTTTTGTGTGTGGCGGTTGTTGATGCTGTTAGCAATTCAAATATAAAAGTAGAAACCCTTGCCTAACATAATGAGAAAAAAAGATGATTCAACGATTGTTGCACCAGACTAAATTTATGGACACAATCTAGTGAGCATGGCTATTAGTATAATTAAGCCACTTACTGAGCACTTAAATAATGCTAGAGAATACCTCAGGCTTGTTTCTTCTAGAAACAACCCTGTGTTGTCGCTGTCTCTATGGCCCCTCTCTTCCTAGACAAGAAACCAAGAGCGAGCCTTAGGAAGCAGGTCAGGCCTAAAGTCCTTACCTGCACTATGCTTCTCTCGAAAAGCACACACTCGATAAAGGGAGTTATTGGATGAATGAAATAATTGCACAGAAATGTTTAACTCATCATTATGGTGCTGTCCTAAAGGATGTTCTGTGATGACAAAAGTCGCCTACATTTGTGCTGACCGCCCCCCAGTGGCCACTAGACACATGTGGCTATTGACTACTTACCATGTGGCTACCACATCTGAAGAACTGAATTTTTAACTTTATTGAATTGTAATTATGTATCATTACTCTAGCATTTATTTGTTTTCTTTTTACAAGGGGCAACATTAAATAATAAGCTCCATCCCCTCAGTCCGCTGTCTGGGCAGAGGGGGTGTTGGCTGGGTGGGCTGAGGCCACGCAGCCATCAGCACCACCGTTGACAAGCTGTCAACAGTGTGGTGGAATCATCCGCCAGCCGTGTGCAGTTTCTGGAGGACAGTGTTTCTAGTAACAAGGAACAAAGCATATGCCTTGGAACTTTGCAGATAGGAAACATTTTTCTGCTTCTTCATTTGCAAAACCCCCCAGCCCAGATGTGAGCTGAGGGAGTATGAAAGGACAAAGCTGGAAGAGTTGAAGGAAAGAAATAAAATGGCATCCTCACCCAGAGATCAGTTCCATTTCTGAATACGGTTTCTTTAGAAGTGGTAGCAATGAAACCCAGCAGAGGAGGCTGGGAGGACTCCTTCCGTTTGGCAGACACCCAGTGTTACATTGCAAAACAGGATTTAGTGCTGACAGACAGCTTGGCGGAGGAGGGGGAAAGTGTCTCCTCTGTTCTTGATGTCTGGGCCCAGGAGGACCCGATCTTGTGCTGTCCTTGCATACCTGGTGTTGGTAAAGATTTCTTCGTCATCACTCGGGCAGGATGGCGCTTTATACAGTTTCTGCTCGTTTAGCGATCGCATCATACTAAAACACCGTCACAGAGCAGCCCATCGACTCCATCATTTTGCATGGCCTCGAACTCTATGTCACAGAGTCCACCAAATGCAAGTAGATCATTCTGGCCTCAGAAGCTTAAAGATTTACCTTTGTCACGCAGAATCCCCTTTATAGATATTCGTTTGGGGTTTTTTTTGCTCTGTGGTAACTGACTTTTGGAAACTTTAACTTTCCGCTGTGTCTTCAAATAGATGCCTGATTAGGGAGGAAATAGGTGGGTGATGCATTATCAATAACAAGGCCTGTGCAGCCACAGGGTCAGAGTGGAGAGATGGGTGATGAGCAATAGTGGTGAAGGTCATCTTCTGTTCCTCTGTCTCAGCTGACAGAACGTTGTAAAAAACAAACACAAAAACAAGAAAACCACAAGAACCCCTCGCGTAGGAGTCAGAAGACCAGGGTTCAGCCTTGATGCTAATGTCTAGGTTAGTTACTTAACCCCCCTTCCCATGTCTGTGTTTGCAAAGAAGAAATGATAACATGTTCTACCTAATCTCAGTGCTGTGTGAACATCAAATAGAGCATGTTTGTGAAAATACTTTGAGAACTATGTTGATCTGAAAGCACTGTGATCTGTTTACAGATGTCAATTTTCAGCTGTCTGCTTTGTAGAAGGGTGACAGGTGCTTGTAAGAAAGTTTGTTTTTCTTTTTCCTTTTTTTTTTGTGGGCAAAAGTGGACAACCCCAGAGAAGGAGTGTAGGAAGGGGGAAGGCCCAGACATGCTTTGCATTATATTTACTTATGAAATATGATAAATTTCCCTGGGTCAGAAAGAGAGAGTCAACGATCAAATTCATTATAGAATGAATTCTAGGGACAACTTTATTCCATAAATAATAAAGTCATCCTAATTAAATTTGGAAATTGTTAAACTTTCCACAAACCAGGATGGTTTATATATATTATATCCATAAACATGAAGTGCTTCTATCAAACTTAAATGCGTTTAACTTGCAACTTAACTTATACCATCTATACTAAAGTGATTTTACATAACGTTAAGTAAAACCCATATGTTAGGTTGGAAGAACAGTTTTGCAAGGGCAAGGAGATCTGTAACGAAGTGCCCTGATTGTTCAGGGTGTGTGTTGCGCTTGGACTTCGTTCCTCAAATCTGGAAAAACAGGATGCTGAGTTCTTGTACGTTTACGTGGTCCGAGCCGTTGTGAGTTTTCCTGGAAAAAGAAAGGTCTCTGTGTGGTCCAATAATAATAATGTTAAGGAAAAAACAATTGTGAAACCAAAGGACCGAGTTTGCTGTTTGTTATTTTTCAAAATAATGACTGTGGGTTCTCTCCCCACAGAAAAAGATACTATTTATTTTTTAATGATGAGCTGTTTCCCGGAGAAACAAAGTGCCATTCTGTCGACACCATATGGTGGCGGAAAAACAGATTCCACCGTGTTCCATTTGTTAGACTGTCTTCTGCATTTCTGTATCCATAATTTATGTGGGGGCCTCTGTGATTGCCAAAATATTCAAATGGATCTCTCTTAGCAGGGCAGCCTGCATGAGGGGAGAAAGGTTTTCAAAACAGCAGGACCTGAACAGTCTCCTGCTGCTCAGAGAAGAGAACATTTCCAACTTCTGTCCTTCTGGCAGCGTTCATTGTAATACTAATTTACATCCTTGGTTTAGGGACTGTGTTTGCATTCAGAAAAAGCAGCTTATGTTCTTTTATGCTAATACAATCATACTTGAATTATAACCCACACCCTTAAAGTCATAGCACTCCTTCTGCCTCAGTGTGAGTGAAGAACCTGGCTTTTAAGAAATCAGCAGAAGCTGATACATAGCAGTGGCTGAACCATACCGTTTTGAACACATTGTTTCTGCAGATTTTGGTTTCCAAAAAGACATCTGAAGTGGCTATAGATACATGAAAAATAGTCATGAAAGGCTTCTTTTGCTGTCTAAGCATATGATTACCATCTACGTATTCAGAGGCTATTTCGGTGGAAGTTCAAGTGGTGTTCCGTGGTGTATAAATAGAAACATGTCCAATACATGACACAGAATATAAACAGGGGGTTTGGTGAGGCAGACTAATTGATGTTTTGGCAAAATGGAATGTCTGGAAAAAGTTACATGTTCCTATGCATACCCAGATGACACGGATCTAAGCCATAAGCCTTCTCTTGCAGATACATGTTTGTTTGTTTGTTTTTATTCCGGAGAACCTCAGATGTTCTTTCAGTAAGCTTAGCCGTGGCAGGTGTCATGGTAGTGCATTCAGGGAAGCAATTCTGTATAGAAAAATAAAACAGATGTAGGATACACTGTTCAGTTGCAGATGAAAGGTATAGCTCTAATGCAATAATAGCACCAGAAGGTTCTATCCCTTAACCTGTAGTAGCATGGATAAAAGTTTAGGCTACCAAAAATAGAACATTATTTTCTATTTGTAAGTATAAGTAGAAAGGAAAGGCTTTGGATTATAAGGGGGCAGAACTAAAGGCCCAGGCACCTTAATTGATTCCCATTTCTTCAAAACCAGTTTGGAAAGACTCCTAGACATCTCTGCTATTTTTAGGGATGGAAGGGCGGGGACACAGCTGAGTTCTTTTTTCTGATGCTTATTCTTGTCAGGAAGAATTCCAACGCACCCCAGGTATTGGTCTTGTGGGCAGAAGTGCCATAGACACTTGCTCTTCCATTAGAGAGCCTTCCGATGACCGCTCAGAGAACTGTGAACTGGAGGGAACCTTCTCACTAGAGTCCATGGAGACAGCAAGGTCACCCAGGGGAGGGAAGTGAGGACCCCACCCTTTATTCTGTGGGTAAAATGGGAAACCTTCTGCCTGGAGAGGGTTATAAAGTCAGAGGCTGAGCTGAGAGCGGTCCCACTGGTTTGCCACGTGCCTCATGGCGTGCTGACCCTTTGACCCGGCCCCAAGCCTGGCTGGAATGGCTCACACAGCATGGACTTATTTCTCCAAATTCTGAAATACTTTATTTGTGCAATTTTCAAATCTGACAATTAGAGCATTTTTAAGAGGATCAGTTCTCCCAGGAAAGCTTTCAGAAAGGAGGGATCTCACTTCAGTTCCACCCAATTGTTAGAATTCAAATCTCACACTTTTCTCCTTTTCAATTAAAAAGTTATACATTCAATTAGACTACATCTGTGAACTTGCTTTAGCAGTAATTAAGATGAACATTATGATATGGGTAATAAAAAGTAATAGTTTTCTTCATTCTCTTGGGTTTTTTGAAATACATTTTCTTGATGGAAATCAAATTATTTTATTGTATAGAAGTGATTCCTCTCTATTCAATAGGGTGAAACGATGCATGAGCTCTTGCTGGTACAAGTACCAAGTCAGAATCATTAGGCATGAAGTTTAGTAAATAAAGTTCCTGGGTGGCTGCTTATTCACAAAAGATTTGGAACTGTGTTAAATTAATAGGAAATAGGTCTAGAGTTTTCTCTCACTAAGCTATCCTCAGTGGAGAACGGAAATGAAATGGCCTCATTCAAGGACATCCAATTTGATATCCATAAATATTTTACAAGGATGGAATAAATTGCTTATTTTCAAACAGGTGCTATTGTAAAAATTATTTTGATTTTCTTTTGCTTCAGGGCCCTTAGACAAAATAACAATATATCACGTATGTAGAGAGCTTAGGTTCTGTCTGCCTTTTCCACAGTTGGCTTAGGTAGAGAGAAACTTATACTTAGGGTTCCTGTGCTGTATTCCTAGTGTCTTCCCACAAGGAAAGTCTCATGCTTTTAAAAGGACCTGAATTTCATTCCTCATTCTTCAAATTATCAACTAAAATGGCACCATTTTCTTCAAGATAAGGACAGGAGATTGATGTACCCTGCCAACTTCTAGGATAGAAGAAATCCACCCCCCATCCACACATTCAAGTGCTCCCAATATTTTGTGGGTGGCTTCTATCTGGACAACAGCAGAGACACTATATGAGGCAAAAATATTTTCTTCTTTATTTGTTTATTTTTACCTCATCTTCCTTTTTTAGCGTAGGCTTTCTCTAAGTAATGTGTATGTTATGGAGGTGTGAGATGGAAAAATTTGCTCCATCAAACAAAGAAGTGATGTCAGAGATAATGGTGTCCCTAGACCGTCATGTATTTACTTCTGATTGTGTCTCTAGAGGGGAAGGAAACTGAGGTGAGCCATCTGAACTCTGCTTCTCTGTCTGTGAGACCCGTGGCATCCATGAATGAGGGAAGTGGCAAGCTGAAATCAGCGCCCGTCTGGGGCTGGGATCAGGGATCGGTGATCAGTGAGTGGCCGAGGACATAATTCATTCTGTGAAGAGTATTAGGGTGCTGTTGAGATAAAGCCTACAACATTTTCTTCCCATGGTCAGACAGTCAGTAAGTAATTGTGATACACCATGACATAACCAATTTCTATGAACATAGAAATCTTGGAAAAGGGGAAGTGCCTATTTCAAGGGGAGGTTGGCCCCTTCAGAAGCCAAATGACTGGAAGCTGGCAGAATTGTCAACAGAAAACAGCGGCAACCACCAGAACAGCATCCCGGGCATGCGTGCCATCCTGGTGTCTCTGCTCGCATCCTCTTGGAAGAGGACATGTCCCTGATTGAACCAGGGAGCTCCCTGACCCTAGTAGAACCAATGATGAACCAGGCTGATCCAGTCAGAGTTTTCCTGCTGAAAATTTGAATGAAGAGACACAGAAAACATGCAAGTGTGTGGCTGGGTCAAGATAATCATGACGGCAGAATAGAGGTTCAAAAATGCCGCTGCTGCCACGGGCGTTTCTTCTGTAGGAGTGCAGTTGGCCGCGTGTGGTGGGATGCATTATAGGCCCTGACCACATGTTCTCTAAGCCCTTTGCCGTGTGACTTTGTAGTTCCTCCTACTGAAAGAACTGGTGCATCTCCCTCCCCTGGTTGCAGCGTTTGGCCATTTGACTTGCGTTGCCCAGGAGAATGGGGTAGATCTGACCTTGTGCCTCTTCTGAGCCCAGCTTTAAGTGAATTTGAGTATATCCACTCACTCTCTTGTGCTTTCGCTGTGATATCAAGGAAACTGGGAAGCCAAGTAAATATTCAGAAGTTTCTTTGGGAGCATGGAATTAGAATAACAGAAAGTTTACTGCAGGATGTAAATGTTTAAATCAAGAATGAGAGTGAAGGTCTGCACATTTTGAGATGAACTATAACACAGCTATTAAACACACACGCTTTAAATAACTTTTATGAAAGTGTAGCTGATATACAATGTTGCATTAGTTTCAGGTATTCAGCTTAGTGATTCGACACTTACATACCTACGATGTGATCACCATGTTAAGTTTATTCCCCATATATCACGGTGTAAAGTTGTCACCATATATTGGCTATATTCCCTGCGTCACACACTACATCACTGTGGCTTATTTATTTGAGAACTGGAAGCAGGATCCACCATCTCAATAATACTCACAATGGGGCCTGACGTGCCTGAATCCCTGGGAGAGGTCCCTGCACATTGGATGGCGGTGCTAATGCCCACACATATCTCTGTGACACTACCTTCCTGCCTTAATGTTCTTCAGCCAGGTGGATGTCTTGGATTTAGTGTCCTTCTGCTTTGAAATCATTTTTCTCTTTAGCATGACCCGCCCATTTCTCTGCTGATTGAATATATGTGTTGGCAGAATTTCAAACTCAAGAGGATATAGTTTCTCCTTTGGAAACACCTTTGGGCAGCATGCTTCCATTGATCCCTGGGAAAGAATAGGCTGAACCTATAATCAATTTTTGTATAAATAACATTTGTTGTTTGAAGATACCAATTTTACCTAATATTTCTGGCAAAACATGGGGATGTTATTTTATCTTGTAAGCAACTTAATAGCTTGCTTTTTTTCTCTCCCCTTCATGGCATTCTGAGTGTGATAATTGAGTTGCAAGTGTTATTATGTAGAGGAATTCTGACCTTCTCCTTCGGGGCTGAGATGGCACACTGAGAGCAGGATGCAGGGGGCCAGTCATCTGTTCCTGGCAGAGCTAATTGATAAGGAACATACTTTATGAATGAAGTTACAAAATAAAAATGGAGACTAATGAAATACCCCAATGACTCCAATGTGATTAAGGAAAGCATTCCATACAATACTTCTAATTAGACACTGAAGCTGAGAATTCACAATTGACTCCTATTCTCCGGTGGGGCTGACCCCTTGCTGACTATGACAGCAGCTGAGAATATTTATAACTAAGGGTAGTAAAACCTTTCTTTTAAGGTGACAATGGGCCATTTAAGTGAGCCTGGCTTGGGTCCTAGGCAATTATAACCACAGCAAATTTAACACAGTCGCTGTTTTTCAAAAGACTCCTTGAGTCAAGTTCAATAGATGTTTTTAAAAATAATTTTTACAAGACAATTATTTTCAGCTTTTTAAAAATTATTAAAAATAAGGCCACAGCCCTTTTAAAAATGTGTTTACCATTTTTCTCTCATTAGTCTTTTCTTCAGCTCTTTAATCCAGGCTAATTGTTTTTCCCTTAATCATATTTCTATAAAAATAATACTCTAAACTTGCATCCACTTTCACATTGAACAATGTCTACACCTCGCATCTGAGTTTTCTTTCAAAAGACTCCTTTACATCCCCTCACCAAGATCCTATAATTTTTCAACGCCCTGGTAAAACCATTGTAAAGAGAAGAAAAAGAATAGATTATGGTCAATAGGTTATTTATTAATTTGAGTATCGAATGTGTGTTCCAGCCATAATGGGAAAGCAAAAGAAAATTTGACCAGGTAGCTGTGATCTAGAATATCACAGTCTATTCTCAGAAGAGAAACATAGAGACAAGACAGAGAAACTAACAGCATATGACAATGTAATTATGGGCAGAAATGTGCAGCAGATTTTGTTCTGTGGGAGTCTGGATGAGGGGGGGATGAGCAAGGCTAAAATGCCAGAGAAGGCTTCTGAAAGAGAGGAGAAACTCAGAGAGCACGTAAGAAGCACTGAATTTGGACCAGTGGAGTGGGAAGCAGTGAACAGCAAGTGGAGAGAGTGCCAGAGAGAGAATCAGATGGGTGTTTATGACGGAGGGAGAGTGGTGTTACTGTTGTTTATGGCTTGTTTCTGTCACTGGGTTTCGGGAAAACCAAGCCAAGATCATATGTAATTATTTCACTTGCAATAAATCAGGGCCATTTTGCCAGGTTATGAATAAGTAAAGAGGGCAAGATGAAATGATTTAAAATCACTTTTAATCCTTGATTTTAAAAATCTTTTCTACAGAGTAACAAAATTTTAGAAAAGACAGGTCATGGGGGTTCCCTGCTTAGTGATTACTCCAAATGCAGAAACTTAGTCTGAACAATTGGTAGTGTGCACGGGGTCAGTGACCCCCCAATAAGATATGAAATATTTTGTTCGATATACATGTTTTTATATAGAGGAGTTTTGTAGCTCAAGTTCATTTCCAAGGCACTCGAAACTCTTACAATGCTTAAAATCCTGTGGCCTGGCTTTGGCTGGTGTGGCTTGGTTGGGCGGTGTCCCCAAACTGAAAGGCCACTGGTTCAATTCCCAGTCAGGGAACATGCCTCTGTTGCGGGTTCAGTCCCCAGTTGGGGCACTGACAGAAAGCAGCAGCTCGATGTGATCTGTAGCATCTTTGCCTGGTGGTCTATAGCCTTACAAAAGTGACAGGGAGCTCACTACCCATCCATGTATGTGGCTCTAATCTCAGCAGCTCTAACCCTGCCTAAGTTACATTGTGCAAAAGCCTCTCAATCAGAGGTCCTAGACTGGCCCTAACTTGCTGGGTGCAGACCGGTGTCCGGGAAAGCTGATCTAATTAGGAGCCAATCGAGATGAGACGCTGGTATGCAATGCTCAGGTTGCATAGATTTTCTCTGCTTTGGTAACTAATGTATTGTCCTCTGTCTATACAATGTGAAGATTGAGATTTTTTAAAATTTAAAATATTTTCATTTTTCAATTACAGTTGACATATAGTAATATATTAGTTCCAGGTGTACACCCTAGTGATTAGACATTATATAACTTACTAAGAGATAATCCCAATAATTTTGTACCCATCTAACACCACACACAGTTATTAGAATATTATTGATTATATTTCCTGTGCTATACTTTACATGCCATTAACTATTCTATAACTACTAATTTGTACTTCTTAATCCCTTCACCTTTTCGACATATCCCTCTAACACCTCCTCCCATCTGACAATTATCAGTTTGTTCTCTGTATCTGTGAGTCTGTTTCTGTTCTGCTTCTTTGCTTATTTTGGTCTTTACATTGAATTGCTAATAGATATGTATTTGTTGCCATTTTACTGTTCATATTCCTTCTTCTTCTTCAAGACTCTTTAACATTTCATGTAGTACTGGTTTGGTAGTGATGAACTCCTTTAGCTTTTTCTTACCTGGGAAGCTCTTTATCTGTCCTTTGATTCTAAATGATAGCTTTGCTGGATAGAGTAATCTTGGTTATAGTCCTTGCTTTTCTTCACTTTGAATATTTCTTGCCAATCCCTTCTATCCTGCAAAGTCTTTGTTGAGAAATAAGATGACAGTCTTATGAGAGCTACCTTGTAGGTAACTAACTGCTTTTCTCTTGCTGCTTTTAAGATTCTCTCTTGGTCTTTAAATTTTTGCATTTTAATTATGATGTGTCCTGGTGGGGGCCTCTTTGGGTTCATCTTGTTTGGGACTCTGCATTTCCTGGGTTGGTACATCTGTTTCCTTCACCAGTTTAGGGAAATTTTCTGTCATCATTTTTTCAAATAGGTTTTTGATGCCTTGCTCTCTCTCTTCTCCTTCTGGCACCCCCATTAATTTGGTACACTTTTCTACTCCTTTATAAAATAAAATCAAAGTGAAAAATAAGACCTGAGGTCATCTGACTTAGCTCACAGAGCTCAGGATACATGTAGAGCAGCATTAGAACAGTGATTAACCGACAGACTCATTTCCATTGTTCCTCCTGGCTTTGTGAGTAGATTTGGGAGGCATTTTTACTTTGGGTTCGTAAGCTTCCTCCCTAATGAGTAGAAGCTGTTTAAAATAACATACTGATTTAGAGTTTTCTCTGACTTCTTTTAACATGGCATACATATTAGAATTCCATTTCCACTCACATTTTTTTTCAGAAGTGGTGCCAATAATGTGGGGAACAATAAATTATTCAAAGTGGGGGAGCCATATAACAAACAGGAAGCCAGCAGTTTATTAAAGATAGCTGCACACAAATGTGCATTTGCCAGCAATTTCGACAACAAATCAGAAATGATATATGACCTTTCTCACATTCCTGCAACATTTAATATCTTTGAAAGACATTAAAGATGTCAAATGTTTAGACCACAATCTGAGAAGCAGTGAAAATATAGTAGCAGTGTTTACAAACAGGCTTAGAGCTTGGTTGCAATTACCTATGCCTGTCTTTTCCTAAAGGGTAAACATCTTTCACAGAGATATTTGCTAGTGTACTTTGCTTTGCAAAATAATGCTGATCCTGAGGTGGTGTTTGCTAATCCAATCCCACTTTACCATAAACTAGAATTATCATTTCAGAAGCAGTTATACTTCATTTATGTTCAATTTCTGATTTTTTGAGGCTCTCATATTTCACATTTGTTTATTCCCCTCCCCCAGCCCTGTGTTTAATACTGAATGATTCATAAGGCAACTAGTTTAAAGCTTTGAAGAAACTGTTTCTTTTTATGTAGATAATAGTGAGTACTTTTGGGAAATAAAATACCATTTTCCTAATGATTTTTCTTTATAAGTTGGATTTTGGTTTGTCTTTATTTTTTAAATTAGTTTTATTATGAAATATAAAATAAACATGTAAAATAATAGGGAATAGTAGAATGAACACATATTCCCATCACCCAACCTCAACAATTATACTTGTGACTACTCCTGTTTTCACTATCCCCTATATTGCTTTATTTTAATTTAGAGCAAATATTAAACATCAGATCATTTAATCCATAAATATTTTAGGAATTCCAGAAAATAGTGACATTTAAAAATATATCTGAATTACCATAATCACACATGAGAACAATTAAGATTTTAATATCATCAAATCTCATCACTGCTTAAAATTTCCGGATTGTTTTGTCATTTATTTTAGCAGTTTGTTTGGATTGGGATCTATGGAAGATCTTTTTGCTATAATTGTTTGATGTGTCTCTTAAGACTTTTTAGCAGTTCTTCCCCTGTCTTTCTCTTATTTGTCCCCGCATTTTATCTGTGAGGAAAACAAACCTGATTTTTGGCTGCTCTCCTTTACTTTTGTGGAATTTGTATTTCATAGAGAGTGTGTAATTATCACCCATGGAAGGACTAGTCCGATGCGAACTGCTATACCATTCACAGAAGCATAACTTCGTTTCCTTTAAACTCATCCCAGTCAGGCTATTGTCCCCCCCACCAACTCTACTAATCCTGCTCTCATCCGGGTCATCAATATTTTCCACATTGACAAGTTCAATGGAAATCTTCCGTCCCTTTGTTACTTGATCCATGTACAGTGTTTCACCGTGGTCTTTCTCTCTCTTGACTTCACTTGGTATCAAGACACAACACTTCTATTTCACTGGCTGCTGCTGTGTTCTTTACCAAACTCATATTCTTTCCACAATATTTTGGAGGGAACCAGGGGTTCTGACGGGTACCTCCTGGTTTTCTATCTATAATCACTTCCAAGTTGATCTCATTTAGTACCACGATTTTAAATACTGTGTAACATTGCCTTTATCTCTGACTAAATCTCTTCCCCAAATTCCAGGATCATAAATCTTACCACCTTCTGAAATTGCCCATTGGAGGTATTTAAGCATCTCAAACGTATCCTCTCCAAATCTTAACTCCTGGCCTTTTCCCAAAAGACCATTTTCCTGACCTCCTGTCAGTAAAATATTCTCTCCTCAAGAAAAAGTAATTTATTCATGTTGTTGCTTACTCCTCATATCACAAAGTAATTTGCACTTACTCTTTTATTTTTAATTCAAATTCCACATTAAGTACACCTCAAATTGTCTCTGCTTTGTCTGCAAAATATGGTCAGAATCTGACCACTCTGCAACACTGTCTTCCTTCCAGCCTAATTCAAGACATTCTCAGCTTTCCCACAGTGTGTTATGAGCACTTCACTTTCCTCGCCCCTTGTTCTCTCATAGTCTGTTAGCCACATGGTGGCCACAGTACTATTTAAAAAACCTAATAGAGATCAAGACTGCTTAACTCCCCCCCTCCCATTGGCTAGCTTCTCCATCTCACACAGAATGGACTCCAACATCCTTCCATTGCTTACTAGTCCCCTTGTGATTTTGTCACCCTGAAAAATTTTCTACAGTCTCACATGAACTTCTCTACACCCCAGTCCTGTGTTGCAGCAACTCTAGTCTCCTTGCTGGCCTTTGTTCTGCTGTTCCCTCTGATGTGAACACTTGTTTGCTAACATTGGAGTGTTTGCTTCCTCATTCATTTAGGTTTCTGCTTAAATGTCGCCTTGTTAGAGAGGACGTCTCTGTGATTCCTATTTTAAAAAGCACCACCACATTCATCATTCCTTATTCCCTTACCCTGTTTTATAAAGTTTTGTGACATTGATCTTGGAAATGATTTCTTGGACAATGACCTCAAAAGCACAAGCAACAAAAGCGAAAATAGACAAACAAGTGAGATTACATCAAACGAAAAAGCTTCTGCACAAAAAAAGAAACAATCAACAGCGTGAAAAGAAAAGCCTGTAGAACCAGGAGAATGTTTGCAAGCCATACACCGATGAATGCCTAGTATCCAAAGCACATAGGGAAGTTCTACACCTCAACAGCAAACAAGCAGATGATTCACTTGAAAAATGGGTAAAGGCCTTGAAGTGATATTTCTCCAAATAAGACTTATAAGTGGTTAACAGATATATATGAAGAGATGGTCAACATTACTAATAACCAGGGAACTGCACATCAAAACCACAATAAGACATCATCTCACATCTGAGGATGGCTATCAGCAAAACAACAAAGAGTAAGTGTTGAGAATGTAGAGAAATAGGAACCCTTGTGTACTGTTGGTGGGAATGTACATTGGTACGGCCACTATGAAAAACAGTGAGGGGTCCTCAAAAAGAAAGAAATAAATAAAGAACCACCATATGATCCCGCAATCTCCCTTATGGATACATACCTAGAAGAACTAGAATCAAGATCTCAGAGAGCTACCTCTCATATTCATTGCAGCATTATTCACAATAGCCATGATTTGAAACAACTTAATACTCATGGACAGGTGAATGGATTAAAATGCGGTCTATACATGTAACACAGTGGAATATTATTCAGCCTTAAAAAGAAGTTCTACCATATGTGACAACATAGATGAACCTGGAGGACAGACATTATGCTAAGGGAGATAAATCAGTCACACACAGAAGAACTAATACTGCATGATTACTGGTGTAGGAGATATATACAAATGGTCACACTCCTAGAAGCAGACAGGAGAACGGAGGTGGCCAGGGGCGGGAGGAAGGCAGAGATGATGAGTTACTGTTCATGGGTATAAAGTTTCAGTTATGTAAGATGAGTAAGTTCTACAGATGTGCTGTACAAGGGCGTGTCTAAACTCAACAATAAAATTTTTTTTTAAGGTCTTGAGATGAAATGATGTTGGTTTAGTGTCTCAAAAAGAGACACTAAATTTAACATAGATATGGTGAGCTATTATGAATCTCAACTTCAAATTAAAATTCTAATGATCAAAAAATGTTAAAAACCAGTAGATGTAGAGGAACACATGACCGTGAACTAGTATTTATTCAGCACCTGATATGTCTCGGGCTCTGTCCTATGCCAGATCTTTTACAAAGCTTACACTGCCCCTTCTGGGTAGGTTTTTAAAATTTTTATTTTGTACTTAAGGAATTAGAAGCCCAGGGAAATAAATAAATGCACATGTTTGTTTGTTCGTTTCATTTTTTATCTCCGGTTTCCAAGGCCATGGTTTGTTTTGTTACTCTATGTTTCACATAATTTCAAAACATGGCAAAATTTAAGAACAACAGAAAGAACAGAAATGGACCCCGGGACAGAAAAAATATTTTAAGGCACAGTTATTGCAGGTATTTGACTTGGGTGTTCTCTAGCTAAATAATATTTAATGTAAGTGTTTTCTGTGCAAACGAGCATGAGAATTAATTGGTTTTGTGGTTTTTCACACCATGTCTAGAGCATCGTTGAGGAGCTGGAGTAATAAATACTATGCAAGAATTTTGTGATTCTGAGACTCATGTTTTGTTTTCAAATTTTGACAGTTTGGAAGCCGGGATGCATCTTATCGTTGTGTCAAGAGAGACTATCCAGCGGGCAACCAAAGGAGTAAGTTGTGATGATTTCTTTCTTAACTTTGTATTGAAGGTGACTGTTCATCTAATTTGCACCTCGGGTAGATAATTTCTTTTGGTAGTGTTATACTCCAGTGATTTAATGATTACTTTGTAATACCTTAAAAGGATTATATTATGATGTAACATTGAAGAGTTATTGAGATTATGGAAGATTCTTTACCCAAACCAGAAAGTGCAATTAAAAGCAGTGGAAATGGTTAAATCTGTAGAGTAGGCCAAGCCATTTCGAAAGCTGGAGAGTGGTGTGATTAAGTGATGGACTCTGAAGGACTCTCACACAGGCCCTGAACTTCTGTTTTGCTAAAAGCTTCCAGCCACTTGCAAACAAAGAGGTTTAGCTTCCAGCAATACATAATACATTAAGAGAACTAAATAAACCAAAAGTTCGACCAGATAGTCAATGGAGACAAAACTTTATGCCTCAAATATATATTGTCAATTTGAAAGGAGCTGAAATAGCCCATAAGGATGGAGAATTTGTGACTGGGGATGGGGGAAGGAGATGGACCTGGAGCTCCCACCGGGGACGATAAAACATGAAAACACAATTTCGTGAATGCTGCACAAACAGTGTATAGGAGGGCTTCCGGGGAAGCCTTCGTGTACGCCCGGTAATTGTTATGGACGCTGGGAAGGACTTGAAGAAGGAAAAACTGTGCATCATAGTTATCAGGGGAGACATTTTAGGAAAAGTAAATATTGTAGAATGTGAGTCTGAAGAGGTTGAAAAGTTAGGGATGGGGACTACTCTATATACGTGCCTTCTTCCTCTACCGAGCTAGTAGTACCCACAGCAGGGCCTTCCACGTGGTTGTGCTGAAGAAGTGTTTGAAAAGCTTGTAAAAACTGAAGGACACCATCTCTTAATAGGCATAGAATGTTTAAGGTCATAGAAGAGCATAAAAAAATATCTCGAAAGCGACCATTCCACTCTTCACACATTCATTCCAGATACATCCTCAGAATCAGCACCATCCTATTTTTAAACATTTCATTTGTCAGCTTTTTATTATTTAAAAAAATGTCCAATTTGCTTAAAGTGCCTCAGGCAAAGTATGATCAACTTTATTGATGGCAGTGACATTGAATAAGAATGGACAGGGACAGAGAAGCCAGGGCCCATTAAAATGGACCCGTGGCTAAAGAGCATGCTCAGCTCTACCCTCGGCCGCATGCAGGGCTTAGTGAAATGAAACCAGAAACAACCATGGACTGACACCGGATCACCCTCGGAGGCCATGTTTTCACAGCCTGAGGGGCTGAGTGGTGTGATGTCCAGACCATGAATTCCCAGGGGACTTTCTGAATAATCATCTTGTCTTCGGCTTAGACTGTTTCCCTGAAGAATGCCAGGAAGTCCTGGTCCTTGACATTCTTCTGTGGAAATGTTACCTCAAGCACGCATAGATGTCAATGACTTTATTTTTTTTATTTTTTAAAGATGTTATTTTTAGAGAGGGGAAGGGAGGGAGAAAGAGAGGGAGAGAAACATCCATGTGTGGTTGCCTCTCACACGCCTCTACTGGGATCCTGGCCCACAACCCAGACTTGTGCCCTGACTGGGAACTGAACTGGCCAGCGCTCAATCCACTGAGCCACACCAGCCAGGGCAGATGTCAATGCCTTTAAATAAGGGCTGTTAGTGGTCTGTGAGTGAGTGTAGAAGTGACATATATGATATGTTAGGGAATGGAGAAGGCAAAAGAGAGCCCGTGTGGTGTGCTATAGTCTCTGCCATTAGCATGTAAACAAGTATTTGTCTATTATGTGAGCCAGATATGTGAGCTTGACGAATTGCATAAAATGAAGTGGTAACAAGGATCCTGGACACAATCTAACGTGCACAGAAACTGGGAACCAAGTCAAGGGTAATCTGAAAATATCAGATTAAAACTACTCTTTCCACAAGTGAGTTGTCACATCTAAGCAGAGAACATTTCTTTAGTTCTTTGAGACTGTGGTCATTGAACAAGACAAGGCAGGTAATATAGCAGTTTTAGAGGGTTGTTCTGGTTGGGGTTCTGGAGGACTTTTTAGGACTCCCAATCCTGCCCCTGTGGATGTACTAATCTTCTTGAATTAGCACTGAGCTGCTGGGAGCCTCCACAGGCTGTGGGCACATTTAAGTCTTTGGGAGGCCTGGGTGAAAAGGGAGGGGAGAGGCATTATGGAAGCCAGAGGAGGGAGGACTCAGTGGATAGGACACCAAAGGGAGCAACCAAATGGAAAGACAAACACTCAGTACTGCTAAGCCTATTCCACAAGTGGTGCTAAAGCGGTTGGACATCACTGGCAGGTAATTTAAGAGAGAGAAGGAGAAGAAAAAAAGAACAGATCCTGGATCCACACCTCACACCTTATAAAAAATGAACTCAAAATGGATCATGGATTTGCGTATGAAATATAAAGCTATAAAACTCGTAGAAAATAGAAAATATTTGGGATTTATGGCTAGGCACAAAACCTCTTAGATGTGGCACTAACAGCATAATCCATAAAAGGACCAATTGAGAATTAGACTTTATCAGACCTAGAGATTCTTCTCTGTGAAAGATCCTGCTAGCAGGATGAAAAGATAAGCTACAGTCTTGGAGAAAATGTATCCAAAGAAGAATTAGGATTTAGAATATAAAAATAACTTTCAAAACAGTATCAGTTAAAACCCCCAGTAAATCCAATTATAATATAAACACAAGGCATGCCCAGATATTTATCAAAGAGAAGAATGTAATAGACACATGAAAAGATGTTTACCAACATTTGCCATGAAGGAAATATAAACTAAACCCCGGTGAGATACCACTGCGTACGAGTGAGAATTGCTAAAATTAGTAATTAAATTGTGACACCATCCAATGCTGGCTAGGCTGTGGAGAAACTGGTTCACTCCCACATCGCTGGTGTCAATGCAAAATAGTGCGAGCAGTCGGGAAAACAGTTTGGCAATTTTGATCCAACTAAACATGCATATATTACACAAGGCCGAAGTTACACTTCTGGACAATTCTCCCAGAGGAGTTAAAACTTACGCACACGTGTGTATATGCATGTATGTAATAGTTTTATTTGTAACTGCCTGAATCTGAAAACAACCTGGAGAGTTTTTGCCAGTTGAATGATAAACACATCGTGGAGCATCCAT
This sequence comes from Desmodus rotundus, assembly GCF_022682495.2. Classification (NCBI taxonomy): domain Eukaryota; kingdom Metazoa; phylum Chordata; class Mammalia; order Chiroptera; family Phyllostomidae; genus Desmodus; species Desmodus rotundus. The sequence continues at coordinate 155,593,122 of NC_071391.1, forward strand.
GCTGTGGAATATGTCTCAGCACTAAAGGGGGCATGCGATGAACACATGAAACAGCTCTGTGCGGGGAAAATCAGATTCCAAAAGTGGTATACTATGTAATTTCACGTATATAACACGCTTAAAATGATAGAATTGTAAGAATGGAGAACAGATTAGCAGTTGCCAGAGATTAGAGACGAGAATTGGGGGACGGAGGGGACGGAGGTAGGTGTGGCTGTTAAGAAGCAATGAAGGGGATCCTCATGGTGACAGAAATGTTTTGTATTGACAACATCCACATCAATATCTTGGTTGGGATGGTACACTGTAGGTGTGCAAGGTGTTACCATTGGGGAAACTGTGGAAAGAGGACAGGGGATCTCTCTGTGGGATTTCTCAAAACTGCTTGGGAATCCACAGTCATTACAACATTAAGAGCTGAATTTTAAAAATGTGCCTAATAGCCCATAAAATTAAAAATAAATCAATTTATCATCTTTCAAAAGCCCCAAATCACATGTATGTTAGCTAGATTCTGGGGATACCAAGAAAGATGGATGTCAGGAGGCAACTGGGCATTATATTTGAGCTGTAGAATGACTCTGGAGCATTTTAAAGCAGAGGACTAGTATGGTAAGACTTGTATTGAGTGAAAGTCATGGTTTCTCTATGTGCCGTGGATTTGAAGTGGTGGGCTGTTTTTGACTTGGAGAGAGAGGCTAGAGAGGGACCAAATAGAGGACAATTGCCATCAACAAGGATGTGCTAGGGGACTGGGCTACGAAGGTAGAAGCCTTGAGGATAGTGAGGAGGGTAACACACAAGAAGTACGTAGGTGGTGGATTAATAGCATGTAGAGACTGGTTTGGTTGGATCTGAGGCGAAGCTTGGGCAGAAAAGAACAAGAAGCAAGGACTCAGAGTCTGCAGTCGATAGAGGCATGGTGGTACTTTTCAGTGATCAGGTTGCAGGGGTCAGGTTTAGGGGTGGGGGGCTGTGGGAAGAAGAGTCCAGTGAGCTGTCCAGTACTGAGTCTTTTCATACCCCCCTTATCTTTCTATTGAGGAAACTGGTCCAGAATGGCGAAGCCACTGGACTAGCATATAAGTCTTGACTTCCTGACTCCATACACTTAAATTCTCAAAGAAATACTATGCCAATTGTCCAGAAATCCCACCATTCCTAGAAGAGCTCTGTGTCTTGAAGTATTTGTGAAATTAAATGTAAGCAACTGCCCGTATCATTATACTGCTGCACTCTGTTTGGGTGGAGTGGAGAGAACGTCATCGTCATTGTGGATCCACTCAAATAGCCCAGGGTTCTGTCCCGAGGAGGTGTGTGGGGTCACTGTGGTGTGCCATGGGGCCGCCTGTGATTTCGGCAGTGCTGACTCACACAGGCTCTGGCTAGACTGTAGTCACAGGCAGTCATGCTTGTGGACCCCTAAGCAGAGAGAGACAGGCGCTCTCAAACAGAAGACTGTGTCCATGCAAAAGCTTCAGTCCTTTCCCAGCCCTTGAACCAGAGTCTTGGGACCCAGGGATGACTCCAAGGGTATGTTGGAGTCTACAGACGCTCTTCTGGGCTTTTCCTGTTGGTGAGAGAGGGAGTTCTGCCTATGTTTCCCATTCTGTGTAGTTCCCTTCAACAACACTGCAATATTCAGAGAAAGGAGATTCTGACTGTGGATTCTTCATTTCAGAAGCCCTTACTGTTCTGTCCTGAGAAACTCTGGAACTTTCCAGGGGTCTGGGATGGTATCAAAGCCCCTAGTGACTGGCCTCCTGGAGCCCATTGGCTAAGCACATGAACTTGACATAGTTCACCTCTTGCCAAGTAAGAACTGGTGTGGTTGGGAGGTGAGTTCCATTGTGACAGGCACTCCTCTTCATCTGCCAGCCATTTTTATCGGTGCCTTCACATGAGCAGAGAAACAATGCCATACACAGACAAGCCTCGTCCGCGCACAGCAGAGACTTACAGGAGCCAGTGCATTTTGTTGATGCCCTATCATCTTTAAGGTTGGGTTTTATCCTTACATAAATACCAAATTACCCCGTGGTGTTTATTTAACCAAATGCCCAGAAGGGCCTCAACGTGCTTTCGCATAAGACTTTTTTCCGCCTTTCTCTGTATCTGTCCCACTGTTTCTCCTGGTCCACTCAGGGGAGTCAGCCTCAGTCTGGGAAGGGCTTCCTGATTGTGAGATGTGCTAAGTTCGGCCATGGGAAATGGAGCTCTTTCCAGGGAAATGCTATTTTTATTTTCAGGTGTGCTTGAATAGACATGGATAAGAAATTAAATCTGGCCGGGGGGTTGATGTTGGAGCTTGTGGGAAAAAGGGGCATATGGGAGGGTCACGGGTAGAGAGGAAAGCCTGGCTAGGATGCACCCCCTAAGGTGATAAAAGAAGCTCTGGAAACTTGCCAGAGAAGATCAGCGTGGCATTAGCAGCAGAAAAGAGGTGCCAGCAGCTGATGAAATATGATCTTAAGGGAAAGCTCAGATTCAGTTATTAGTGGAGGGAAAGAACCAGAAAAGCCTAGTGAAGTGATTTGAAGTAGAGAGACATAAATAGAAACCGTGGTTATATAATGCCACTTACTTACCTGCTGCCCAGAGATACTTGGAGAGAAAACTGGCCTACATGCGAGGCTCCTGACAGACACGCCAGGTTTGTTATTGTTGCCATTGCGTCGAGCATATAAAGAAAAGCTCATGTGCACAGACCAGCCCATCTGTGTATTGGCAGATGGGATGGGAGCTGCCCGAGTAAAGAGCACAGTGTGATTTAGGGTTGGATATCAATGAACTTAGGATAAGTATAAGTTCCAATACAATTGCATTAATATGTCTAACTGTATGAATGGTTTTGGAATTGATTTTATTGTTTAAAAATCATGCTAGTTAGTGGCTTTTCAAAATAAAATTGATTGGATGACTTAAACAATAGAAGAGTTTTAAAAATTAATTGGATGATATTGAAGCCCTAAATTTTGACTTGTTTAAAATTAGACATGTCCTATTTCCCCTTTTGTAAACTCGTTTACTTCTAAACATGCAATGAGCAAAAGCAAACCAAATTACGAGTCTGACAAATCTTAGCTCAGACTTCAGTCAAACCCTCTATTGTCTATGAATCATTGGGTAAGTTGCTTAGTACCTCAGTTTTCTCACTAGAAGAAAAAGGAGATAATAATATCTACCTTGTAAGACTATTGTGAAGATAATTACAAAGTGTCTAATGCACCGTTCAGCCTATCGCAGACATCCAGCAAAGGTGTGTTACATAATTATGTTTATTTTGTGCATAGTTCTTTGGTGTGTATGTGAAATGTTGAAAGAAACCTGGATAGGAGGACTGGCCATTCTAGGTGTACCCAACAGTGGGGAGAGGCACAGAGAAAATGACAGGCATGATAATTTGGGAACATTTTTTCAGAACATTAGTCCTGGTCAGTAAGAAAATGAACAAGAAGTTAGATGATGGAGAGTCTTAGATATCAAGAGTTAATATTTAAATCCTTAGGTAAGTGGTTGGCAAACATTCTCTGTAAAAAGCTAGATAGTAAATATTTTCAGGTTCATGGGCCATACAGTCTCTGTCCCAAATATTTCATTCTGCCACGATAGCATGAGAAGAGCCATAGACACTAGGTTAAGGAATAAATGTGTCTGTGTTTCAATAAAACTTTATTTGTAAAACCAGGCAGTAGTCCTGATTTGGCCTATGGGCCATAGTTTGCCAACACCTGGTTTAGGGGACAGAATAAATCCAACTTCTTAACTATTATTTATATATTAAGAAATGCACGGATATTTTGCATTCTGAATTGGTTGGGTTATAGATAACCCCAAACTACATTCACTCATTGAGTCATTTAATAAACAATTGTGTTGACTATCCTTAACTACTATTCTAGGTGCTAGAGAAATAGCTGTGAGCAAAACAGACAAACATTTGTGGCCTTAAGGAAGTCATGATCTAGTGGAATGAATGAAGTATATCTGACTATATCTGTCCCTACTCTTTTGTAGAAATCTTGCTCTATATAAACCCCATTTATCAATGTTTGCAGTAGTGCACATAGATTTTCTGTACCCAGTCTCCCTAAATCAATAGACACAGGGTGGCCCTAGCATAGTGGATCTGGATATCAGCAAGACATTTGACAAAATAGCTCCTGATGTCGTGGTGGACTTGATGGAGCAATGCGGGCTGGATGATGATATAGCTCAGTGAACTGGAACCTGGATGAAAGACAGTACTCAATGAATGCTGACTGATTGATCACCAGCAACCTGGAGAGCAATCTCCAGTGACCTACAGGGCCATGTCCTTGCTTCTGCGCTACCCAACCTTTCCATCAATGACTTAGATCAAAACATGGAAAGCTTGCTGATCAAATTTGCAGATGACATGAAGCAAAGAGGGAGACAGCTGACAGGGCCAAGATCTAAAATGATTTCGACAGGCTGGAACAATAGTCTGAATCTAACAAGATGAAATTTAATGGGGATAAATGGAGGGTCCTGCACTTGGGTTCAGAAGTCAAACTGTACACGAGATGGGGGAGAAGTGGCTGAACTATAATACATGGGATAAAGCCTAGAGATTTCATTGACAGCAGACTCAGTGGGAGCCCACAGTGTGATGTGAATGTTGAAAACACCACAGTGAGCCAACGACATCACCTTAAGGGCAGAGTCCAGAGCAAGTGGGGTGGCTGTGCGATAGCAGTGGGCGAGATCAGATCTTACCCATGTGTTGTTCTGAGTGTCAGATGTTGAGAGGGACCTGGGTAGTCTGTGCCTCAGTAGAAGGAGAAGACTTAGTGAGTAATGAGGAAACCTAAGAACTTTGGGATTGATTAAGAAAATAAAGGTTGTAGGCTCTTAAAAATGATTTAGTGGCCCTATGTCCTTCCACAGAGCACATTGTGGGAGAAACTGGCAAAATTAACTTGTTGCAACTGCCTCTACTTCTCTTATAGACTCTTGTCTGCTCTGAGCATCAAAGGGTGAGCAGGTATTTGTTAAAACATGGCACCTTTTGAGAAAACGATTCTCCAGAGAACCCATGGGAGCATGTGTGAAAATGGCTTTATTTTAGTAAGCTTCCATATCAGTTTCATGCCTTTGTAATACAAGAGCCATTTTATTTATTTTGTTTCTTGTTTTTAAACTTTTACTGAATTTATTGGGGTGAACTTGGTTAATAAAATTATATGTTTCAAGTGCACAATTCTGTAATACATCATCTGTATATTGTGTTGTGTGTTCACCATCCAAAGTCAAGTCTTTTTTCCATTATCATTTACCTCCCCTTTACCCTTTTCTACCTCCCCCACCTCCTTTCCCTCTTGTAATCACCATACTATTGCTTGTGTCTATAAGTTTCTTTCTTAATATCCTCACCTTTCCACCCCCCTCCTTTTGGACAGCTATCAGTCTGCTTTCTGTATCTATGAGCCATTAAAAAAACCCACTTGCAATAACCCAAGCATGAGACAGGTGGGCAGAAAGGTATGCCTTCTGGCCTCCTGAGAAGCCAAATTCTGAGGGTCAGAGTTCTGCTCCCCAAGGAACACATGTAACATGCACTCTCACAGAAACTTCATGGAGTCAGAGGCTCCAGAATGGGGAATTTAATTTTTTCACTAACTCTGAAAGTGTTCTCATTCAGTCCTTGTTGCTGCAAATAATTGTAAAACACATTTGCTTACTTGATTGCCTCTATAAAGGGAGGGCAAAAGGAAGGGTAGAAAGAAGGAAGGAGAATTCACTCCAAGATATTCTGCTAAATTTTAAGATAAAACCTGCCTAGTGGTCTGGTCCCTACATACCTATCCAGTGGTAAACGTCATCTCTTCAATCCAGTGACAGTGACCTCCTCTCAGTTCCACTGACTGGCCTCCAAGGTCAATACACGACTGATTTATTCACCGTTGTATCTCCAGCATTTGGTGTGCTGCCTGACACAAAATTTGTGTTCAATAGGTTTGTTAAATTGAATTAATTCATTGGAGGTATTAAGATATTTAGTTACAACATCTTGAGCATCAGTAACAATGTACTAAACAAAAGATGGCACTAATACTGTAGTAGTGACAAGAAGCATCTCTTCCAATGTGCTTTTACAATAGAATAAGGAAGTTAAGTTCCTCTGAGGAAGATCGACTTGCCCAAGGCCACATAGGCATCAAGCGTGAAGCCAACACTGGACCCCATTCATCTTGTCTAGAAGGTTTTTCTGCCTCCCTCTGACTGCCACTGCCAGACTGTGAAGTCCCAGGTTCTGCTCTGGCAAAATCACATCTAAGAGGAGTATTTTATCGCTGAGTCCAATGAAGGCTGGAGAATTGGATTTGGCAAAAAGAGCAGGAACTAAGAATGGTGAGGCCTTCAGAAGGACAGGCTGGAAGAGATCCTGGTTTGAAACAAGTCAGCCCTTAGAATTGTCTGGCCAGGATGCTGCCCTGGCACTGGTCACTCGGCATCACTGTCCTTGGACCTCCCCACGGGCTCGCAGCCCTGGCTCCACTCTGCTCCTCTACTGAATGATTTCTCAACTGCCCCTGCATTTTATAATTTTACTCCTTTATGATCCAAAATCCAAGGCAGGAGCATACAACAGGCTGAGGGTATAGACCTGAAACCTGGGGGCTGAGAATGGGAAGAGAAAAAGTATCTAGCCCCATCCTGATTTCTACTCTGAGAGGCAGGTATGACCAAGGGCTTAGTCTGGTAAAGGTGCTCAGGTGCTGGGTAGCCAGGAAACATAGAAAACTCTGCCGAATGGACACTTACTACATCAGTTTTGTCTTTGGTGTCTCCCAGCTCCAGATGATTTCTGGCACTGAGAATAATGGCCCGAGAAGAGGTAATGCTTTTGTCTACTTTTCATATTTTGAAAGAAAAGTCTGTAACTGTCCCTTTCTTTGCTGTGTCTCCATTTTCCCATATGAAAATGAATGTGGTGTTTGGGCGGCCTCTCTGCAAGGGCTGTCCTTCCTGCAGCTCAGCACTTGCTTCACAGGCCCGCTCTCCATGAGATATTGGTAACCGTTTTGGTGGGAAGGCATGTTTGTTAACTTCCCTGACTCAGTAAATGAAGTGTGGGGACTGCTGAACTTGAATGGGTGATTGAGACTCTCATACAGACTTTGTCATCGTTCTGGGTGTCTGCTTGCATTTTCCGGAACTTCTGATGAGAGAGGAGATGTCTAAGAGATTGGGCTGGTGCGTAGATCCCAACACGTACTGAGGGGCCTCTACTTCTGGCAAATACTCTGGAGTAATTGCCAGCTTTGGTCATATAAAAATCATATCTCCCACATGCGGAATCTGCCAAATGGGCTGGCTTTGAGAGAGAATAGAAAGAGGAGTCAGAAAATGTTTGACCTCAAGAGTTCCACTTCCCATCTTAGAGTGCAGGCAGCTTGTTGGCTGGGCTGGCCCCTTCACCCAATGTCCTATTGGCTGGGGAACAGACAGCCCTTTCGTTCCATTTAGCACACATTGACATTACAGTTTTACGACTTTCAAAACTTCACCAAAGACAAAAATCCCAAAGTAACCATCAGAAAGCTCATTGCTACTCACTTTGACTGAAGCGTGCTGCTTCTCCACAGTCTGTTGGACCATTAGTATTCATGCCAGGCAGAGCGTCTTCCTGACCCTTAAATGATTTAAAACCAACTAACAAACAAACCAAATGGCAACCCAGGAAAATTCTCCTCTTCCAGACAATGTGGAGCCATTATTCATTTAATAGTATAAACATTACTTTCTATCCCAGGGTTACTAACTTCTAAGCCTTTAATGGACTTCACATTGTACTTAGGGGATTAACAGAGAAAGTCGTAATTGATTCTCTTTGTTGGGGGAAATAAAGAAGACAAGTATTTACCTGGTCATGGGTTATGTTACTGATGGAATGTAAAGAGGCTCTCAATGTTTAGAGATGGAGAATTGTTTATTTCCTTCTTCTAAGACACATATAGTGATTAAGTGTTAAAAGGTAAATCTACAAATCTATGTTCCTGTAAGACAGTCCTAGGTTCCAAATCGCAGTTCTTTAAATATATGCACTTAAACCTATTCACTGTACTTCACTGTGTACCTACTATGTGCCAGGCATTTTGTAGTCACTAGGTAGATTGTATATGTGGCCTTGAACAGCAAAAATGCAATTTGACCTTTAGTGGGGTGACAAAGAAGAGAAGGCATTAAATTAATAATCACACACATAGATACAAAAGTCACAAATTGTGATAAATGCTAAAAGTAAGAAGAATGAATTAGTATGAAAAAAATAACTGGGGGGGGTGACGTGGGGAAGATGTGGGAGAAGAGGACAGATAGTGGGATTAACTTCTTTGAAGAGAAAGTGGTTCAGTTTAGTTACTGTGGTTGAGTGTGTAATTAGGCTCCTGATGTATGCTTCTGGATTATCTGGTACCACCTCATGAGTACTCAGGTGTGTGAGCCAGAGGTCAGTCAGGGAAATTGAGCCACCACAAATGTCATGGAAGCAAGGGACTGAGTCTAGGAACTGGAGCTTGCATAGAAGAGGAGTGAAACGAAAGTTCAGAAGGTGAGCTAGTGCCACCTGAGGCAAGTCAGAGCTCCTGCGGACACATGAGAGGCCGTGCATGGCTGCCTGGCAAAGCAGAGCCACAAAAGGGAAGCTGGTGGAGAGGTCTGTAGTGCTATTAGCCCAGCAGCAACCCCGATCCTATGGAACCCTGCCTCTCTGAGTTTGCAGCCAAGCATCTGGTGCTGAGCCACAGCTCCTCCAATAGGAGGCAGGGTCAAAGGTTGTATAGACATACTGGAATCAGGACGGGGGCCTGGGGGGGCAGCAAGGACAAGCTGGGACCTCCTGGAAACCCCTGCATCTCTCCATCACTCTGACCCTCCCGAGTACTGATCTTGGCATCACTTTCGTTTTCCAAATCTAGGGTGGTGACCAACCATCCTGGTTTGCTCAAAATGTTCCCAGTGTTAGCACTGGAAGTGGATATCCCTGGCAACCCTTCTGTCCTGGGCAAACCTAGATAGCTGATGAACTTAAAATCTCATGTGAGTTCATCTCACTCGCTGACCAGCTCTAACCCAAAACCACATAGGAGAGGAGCTCAGGGAAACATAAGCCCCAGCCTTTAGCAGGTGCTCTAGTACCATGTTGACCCTGGAAGTCCAGCATACAGGCTGTATCTCCTTTCAAAGATGTGTGATGGCCAATATCCAAACTGCACTATCTTCTAATCCATAATGTTTTCATCCTATTTAGAGTTCTCTTAAGGATTGACATTAGTTCCAATTTAAAATAGGATGCTTTGATGACAGGAGGAATTTTGTAACAACCCCTAAACTAAATCTAGATGTTCTGTGGGCTATTCTCTACTTGGATTACATACTTTTGGTATCACTCTAGCTGGCTGACTTGGGTCAGTGAAAATGGAAGTGGTCCAGGTGTGTTTACTCCGCTGACACTGGAACGGAGAACCAGTGCTACAGTTGTAAGTGCTCAGGATGAAGGGGCACCTTAGAGCACTCTGACGGAGAGTTTGCCAGCTGGGAACAGAGAAGTTAATGGGACACAGGGAAACTCCATTATCATATATACCATATTTTTCGGACTATAAGATGCACGTCTCCCTCCAAATTTGGGAGGAAAATGGGAGTGCGTCTTATAGTCCGAATGTAGCTTACCTGGCCCACTGGGGGTGGGAGGGGGCAGCGGTGGAGTGAGGTCACAGGAGGCAGGAGCAGGACCACATTTTTTACTTCAAAAAATTTTTTTTCCTATTTTCCTCCTCTAAAACTTAGGTGTCTTATGGTCTGATGCGTCATATAGTCTGAAAAATACGGTACCTTGGTCTTCCCAACAGACCACTGTTAACTGCAGAGTAACCTGCCTTGAGCCCGGGGGATGTGCCAAGTATTGTAGGAGTGTGAAAATTGGTGGCCAGTAGGAGGGATGTTGCTGGTAAAGGGAAAGGAACAAAAGCTAGTGAGAAAAGGCAACTGTAAGTTTTGAAAAGAGGGGAGAAAGGAGATAAGCGCTGTGTGTGACTGCCGGAACAATTCAATAATGTCTGAGGGGGACTAGGATTTATTGGCGAGGAAGTAGGGAAGCTTGGGGCCATTCGTTCAGGCTCAGCCCTTATAAATGATTTGGAGGACTTTGTAGCCTGGTAAGTAAGCCATAATGGTTTTTGTATTGAACTGTGGTACCCTCAGCCAACTTGAGGGAACCAAGATTCTCTAGAATTCAATTTACTTCGCATTAATGGGAGATCTGATGCTCATCTGCTTTAACTGCTTCTTTTATCTAAGCTGCTAAAGAGTCACATGGTTTAGGAAGAAAATTAAGAGATTTCACATTTGTTGCTCTAAGCAAAATCATTTTGTTATCTACTTTAACGAGAGAGTGGATGAGTTTTCCTGTTTTAATAATCACTGTGTCTTAAACTTCTCTTCCATGAAGGCAATATCAACAAAAATTCTCCAGAGGCTTTATCTTGATGCAATTAGTTTTTCTCTCTACCATCTGAAGTCCTTGAAATCATTTTTAAAATAGTAGGAGACATGTCCTTTCTCTAAGCCCTCTGGGCATTTATAAGGAAAATGGACACAACAGTGTTGCTTTGAGAGGTGATTGGCATAATCTGAAGTCCCATCTTTACCTGAATTCACATCGAGTTTACTCAGCTATTTTATTTTATCTTCCTTAATCTTATTTTATCTTATTTTATTTTTCTTCCTATACATAAAAGACATCTATGAATTTCTGCGGGTCCAGAAATCACTGGGGAGTGAATGTACATATTTATTGTACTCATATCAGTTGGAAATTCCTAAGAACCAGGAAAATTTATTCTGAGGTACTTTGAATCAAGTCTTTTCGGTAAATCTCTCTTGCACGGTTGAAGATAAACTGGTCATCGTTTCTGTAGTTCCACATTTTGCATCCGAAGTACCTAACGACCCCATCAAACGGTACTTTATCAAAGTCTTCCAGACTAGAGATAGGCAGCCCCGTCTCAGACTGAAGTTTAACTCCACATCTGTACTTAAGGCATGTACGTATACATTTTTAAAATATTTTCTTTGCTTTTAAAGTATTTGAAAGAATGTACAATGAAAAAATTTAATTAACAATGTTTAAATGGGAGGAAAATAAGAAAGAGAAATGAAAGGCCAAGTACAAATTAATGGCGAACTTGAAACTGTACAAAAAGAACAGAAAGCGTCACGCTGTTTTAGTTGTCTGACTAGAAGAGATACATACGTTGTCTTTAGAGCAGAGAAACACTTCTCCTGGAAATAGGTATTAGAAGGTAATGTTCGTGCCCTCACATCAGAATATAACACACATTGTCTTTAATAATGATTTTGTAGCTTATGCTGACATATATTTATAGGGCTAAATTTTAACTGACCCTGGATAAAAAAAATCAAGGATGCAGTATTAAACAAATTGCAGTGAAGAGGCTTCTGTAGGAGGCTAGTCTAATAGAATCCGGGTAAGGTGCTTTCCGGATGCATATTCATGAACAGCACCAATTGAAGAGTGCTTAGAAGGGCAGGTCCTGCCGGCCACAGACATGCAGGCAAGAAAATTTAAGCCATTGCAATTCCTTGAAAATTCAGTGTTGTGTATTTGGCATATTTCAAGGGGACGTTATCACGGATGGTTTATAACAAGTTGATTTTTTGTGCAATATTAACTTTTTTTTTTAGGTTTTATTAAAAAAATTTTTTTATTGTTATTCAGTTACAATTGTCTGCATGTTCTCCCCATCCCTCCACCCCAATATTAACTATTAGGATAGGAATAATGCATTACATTTATACATTTCTCACAGACTTTAAAAAACTTTTATTCATTCTCGTGTTGGAGAATTACTGCGGAAGCTCCTTTATTGCCACTTGGAGTCACTTCTGCTGTTCCAGTGGGTTCCCAGCTTCTCCTTTTCTTTCTTCACTGTGAACTCTAAGGAGTCAGGCTGCTCCCTTCAACTCTCACCATCTACTCCATCCGATGGGATTCTTTTCCTCTCATACCTGACTTCAGAATCAAAGACACTTCCCAAATATTCTTATTTCCCTCCAGCTTCCTTGGCAGCAAAGTACCTCAAAAACAAAAACGAAAAAAATAAATAAATAAAGCAAAACAAAGCAAAATAGTGTAGAACACCCTGCCTTACCTCACTGACCTCTTGGAGATGAGATGCCCCTTTTCCCCCAAAGTTCAGGCTTTATGAAACTGTTTTGGTAAATATAACATAATTGTCATAATTGCTTCTGCAGCTAATGATTCTTCACATATGCCTCGACTGTTCTTCAGCTCTGTACCTTGTTGGCCAGGCCCCTTTCCATACTCTCTCCTCCCTCTCCAGGGTTCTGCTCTGATTAATCTACAAGATACTCCTCTATGGAATTGTAATTATTAATTTGTGGGTATTTGTCCCATTTTTTTCTCTCTAACCTTTATCTTGCCTCCCTCTCCCTACATACAGGCTGGGGCAAAAGTAGGTTTACAGTTGTTGGTATGAAAAATAATGCAGTGATTCATAAATAATAATAGAAGAATAAACTCAGTTTCATGCCCTCACAACTGTAAACCCACTTTTGCCCCACCCTGGGCAAAGTCTGTCTAGGTGATACCATTCACTCCTATGACTTCAACCACATTGGATTCATTTACTCCAACTCCTTCTTGGTACGTCTGGAACATATTTCTTGCTTAGCTCAAGTATCATATATCTTACTACTGACTGCACACCTTCAATGTGATACTCCCCAGGTACAAGACTGAACTTGCCATACTCACACCCAATCCCACCCTTCGCCATCATTTCTCTGGGGAATAGCACCAATCTCTGTTCAGACACCCAAGGCAGAAAATTCAGAATTATGCTATACTTTCTCCTTCTTTCTACTCTGATATTTAATGGCTCAATAATATTGAAACTCCAGATTTCTCTGAACCTTATGTCATATACTGGCCAAAAGTGGGAATGGATCCTGTGGGCACTAGCTGGGTGGTAGACATGCAAAGTTGGAAAGGAAGAATTTGTTGCTATGATGTCACTCCACGCAGGGTCCCCATATAAGCAGGATCAGCATCACCTGGGATGTTGTTAGAAATTAAAATTCTTGGGCCCTATCCCAACATAGATCAGAAACTCTGGGGATGAGTCCCAGACATTTTTAATGTAACAAAGTGTTCAGGGGAACTAGAATGCACGCTCACGTTTGAGAACTTCTGCAATTCAGAATTTAACACTCTGGCAGGGATGTTGGAGCCGTCCCTGACACACAGGCCCTCATTAACTGAAGCAGAGGTGCAAAACTCAACTAGGAGGATGTTAAGGAAGGGGTCAAAATGCTAGCAGATGTGAACAGACTACAAGGGATTTATTGGGTAAGACTCAGGAAGACAATAGGTGGCTACATTCCTTAGGTGACTCCAGAGGCCGTTAGCTTCACTAAGGCAATAAGAAATGTGCTGGAAAGTGGGCACCAGCAACTCTAACACGTTCAGTTCTGTTTTCTGTAGCCTGGTGTGACTCTGAGCTCTGTATAGTCAATAAAAATCATAAAATTTTGAATATGTAGAAGCCAGTGCCAGTGGCAGCATTTAACCATCAGTAGCTAGAGGGAATAAATTACTATCTTAGACATCAAGGTCAGAATTGCAACCAAAAGTCCTGGCCTGTAGGGATCGATGGCAGTAACAAGTAAACAGACCGAATGGTTCTTAGAAGCAAGATGAGATGATGGTCAGCCAAGAAGCCACGGCAACACGTGTGTGTGCGAGCATGTATGCATGCGTGTATAAATGGACGAGCAGGAGGCTGATGTCCGTTGCCCCAATGATAAGTCGTGACTCCTTATACAGTTTCCGTATCTGACTTAGCTCTCAAAACCAAGGTCCATCAACTGAAGAAAAGGCCAGCTCTCCCTGAGGAAGGACCCGGCAACGCCACAGCAAGTGTGTATAGTGACGCCTCCTTCAGTACTTTCCCAAACTGACATATGGCTATTTAGACACTTAGTTTTGTACCGAGAAAAGGAATTTCCAGATGGTTGAAGTCTACTGGACATCAGGTCCGAGCTCCCACTGGTACTAGGAGCTTCACGACATAGTCACCACCTTCTGTTAGAAGAGCGGCTCGGGAAAGCAGGTGACACATGCATTTCTGGGCTAGGCCCATCTCACAAGGGGCCCAGTGGGTCCACAGACCCACCCAATGGATACTTTTTCTTAGAAGGTGGCAGAAACCTCACCAGAGTTCCCTGACCCTCAGGATAACAGAAATTATTAGAGGAAAAGTCAAGGTGAAGTCTGAATGTCCCTACTCCATCTAATATACCACCCCCTGCTCCAGCCAAAATGGTAAAGCAAAAGCAATACCATATCCCACATGGAACGGGAGGAGTTAGTGCCGTTGTCAAGTCCTAAACACTGGATTCAGGATGACGGCCCACCTCATACGTAGCTTTAACCAGCAATCAAAGCCGCTCCCGTTACACTCCTAAGTCCTCGATAAATCGGAGTTGTTGCTGCTAAACCAGCGTTGCTGCTAAGCATCTGCGGTCGCTATTTCTCTCCTTTAGGTCAACTGCTCAAGATTTACAGTCCATAATAAGGACTTGTAATTTGTTCAGCTAAGGTGACATTCTTCTGCTCTGGCTGCTGGGGAGGGAGTAATGAAGGGTACAGTGGAGAAGGAAAGAGAAGAAGAAAATTAGCTGCCCCGGCCACTGTGGATAAAAGTCAGAGACCGGGGTGGGGAGGGCCGTCTTGGGTGGAAATAACAGAGCAGGCAGGGACCAGGCCATGGAGGATATTTAGGGCCTGGTTAGGATTTTAACATTTTATAGGACAATTCAAAACTATCAAAATATTGCTAAGAATGAGCATGACACAGAAAATTCTGCCTTTTACAAAGATTACTTGAGGTGCCTTTTGTAGAATGGATTGGAGTGGCATGACCAGATGTAGAGAATTTCCCACATATGAGAGATTTTGCGAGTCCTTTCAGGATATGAGTGGCATAGGCTAGAAAATGAAGTGCAAACACAGGGTAGTTCTGTAAAATAATCAAACTATTATGTTTAATTGCCTCTAGGGCCACTGGGGCGGCATATGTAAGGGTCAGAGATGGCCAGGATCCAGGGATGCAGCACGGGTGGGGCTGTGAGGCCCATCTAACCTGGGCTTAGGTGATGAGGAGGTATGTTGTCTGTAAAGTATTTGAAGTGATGGCACGGCCCATACAGACAATCTGTTCTTCGTTGTCATCATGCTCCAGAAGTGTTTTCTTTTTCCTCTTTTTTATTATTGTTCAATGAATAGTGGGGGACAGTTGTCCCCATTTCTCCCCGCTTACTCTCCCCCTGTCCTACCCACCCCCACCTCCTACATTAATTTAGAAAAGTTTACACAGAGTAGTCACTTATTTTAATGTCATGAGTTTTGACAAATTCACACTTCTGTGCAAGAACTACTACATATATATATTATTTATACATAATATATAATTTATATATTTAATTCAATGTATATATATAATATTTATGTGTGCATCCCATAGGGTTTTATTTTTGTTTTGTTCAGTGTATAGTTCAATGAATTTTTAGATCTGTTTTAGCTCAGGGAACCATCGCTATAATAAGAATATATAAGTTCCACCATACCAAAAATTATGTTAGTGATAAAACATTTTTCTCAGCGAAATCTTTTATTGGTCTAGATTCTAGCAATTCCTATAGTTACCGTTGAATATGTGTGTGTATGTTTATTATATGTAACTTTGAATGAACACATGTGTATAACTGCCCTTGAGAGCCTGCCTACAAGGAGGCTACTTTGGAATTCTCTCAGGTACACTGCTCACTCTGCCACCTCATGTGTGTGAGCTCTTTTATGTGAATTCATTTTGGCATTAAGGTCACAGAGGTTCGGGGCCCCTTAGTCCATTTTGGGCATATTTTGTATTTCCAATCCCAGTTATACTGCATATGTCTGCGTTTAAACAATTGACACGAAATAAAAAATGACAGCACAGTGATGGTAAAGGCAAAAAACAAAAACAAAAACAAAAACAAGCAAACCCAAAACCCCCAAACTGATATCATGTCAATTCTGTCATTCTAAGTGGCCCCTTGGATTTTTTGTGTTTGACATTTTTTTGACAGTGGAACAACTGAAACCAGCTAGAATGGGTTCTGAAGAAACAGTGACACGCACAGGACTGCAGGTTCTGACTTTTTTATGAAATGTGATTTTTGTCAATTTCTGCCAAATATTTCCTTTGTTTAAGACTTCCCTTAACTATTTGTATATTTGTTGTTTCATGTTGAAGAAAAAAATTGAAAATTAAAATGACAGTTCTTCAGCTATGAGTGAAGCATGACAAATCTCCTTAACTACTACCCCTAAATATATGAAGATCAATTTTGACTTAGGCAGATTTGTAGAATTTGAGGCTCAGAAACAGAAACTAAATTATTATTCATTTTACAACAACCAATATGTAGATGTAGTTTTTTCCATTTTTGATAAGAAATAAATTGATGTACTTTACAGGTGTGAAACAACTATTTTTTATTTTACCAAACACATAATTTAACTTTAATCAACTATATGAATTATTTAATCTCTAGCATGAGTATACATATGCAAATTTAACAAAACATCTTTTAATGTCTGCATTTCTGTTGTAATCTTTATCATTATTCATTCCATTTCGTGATTAGTACTGACGACAATTCTGTTGTGTTGAGACGGGGGTTGTTATTCCCGGTGTGAAATGTCCTGGGCGTGGTACACAAAGCGCATTTCTGGTTTTCCAGGTGAGCAGCTTGGGGCAGGAAGGTGCTCTTTAGTTAGCCGGGGAACGCTGACAGAGAACCAAGCGAAAAGATGACCACATTGCTGGGACTTACTGAGTGTGAGGTGTCACAGGAAGACTCATTAGGAGATACCATGTGGGCAGGTGGATGCAAGACCCTGCAGCTCAGAAGAGAGGCTTAGCTTAATGTATCTATTTGTCAGTCATCAAGGCCCAGAAAGATACTGCAACAGTGAGGACAGATAGGGCTGCCTAGGGAAAACATGCCTAATGAGAATTTAAGATGGCCAAGAACTGATTTATCAGAAACATCGGCATCCGAAAGTAGATGAAGATGAGGCAGCAAAGAGAACTGGGGAGAAGTGATCGGAAAGGAGGAAGAAAAGGAGGAAACGTGAGTTGTCACAGTAGCCAATGGGTAGGTCATGGATCACCCAACCCATGACAGAAGTTACTAAGGGACTGGGTAAGAAGAGACCAAAAAAAGTACAGGTATGTGGAGGACTTGAAAACTAGAACTTTTTGTTCACTTGGCGAGAGCAGCTTCAGGAAGTGCTGTGCACTGAGACAACATGTGGGACAGCTGAGGGGGACTAGAAAGTGAAGAATTAGGTGCAGGGAATGAAGACCACTCTTTGAAGAACTTTGAAACTGGGAGAAGAGGGTCGCTCTAGTAGTAGCTGGAGTTCGCTGAAAGGAAGGATCCTCGGAGAGGGAGAGGCTAAATGGAGGGCATGGAGGGGGAAACAGATAGTTTATGATTCCTTTGGTGAAAGAAGCCTCAACAGACCTAGAGGAATTGGCCACTTAAAGGGCAATAGGAAGAGGGAAGAAAAGGTATGTGAAGATGAGGATAATGTCAGTTAAATATGTTACTGAAAATCTACCAAAATTTTTATTGGTTTAGTAGAGTGTGACTTGTTAGTCCCCAGGATCTTATCACACTTTTTCATTTTTTAAAATATATTTTTTTAGATTTTATTTATTTACTTTTAGAGAAAGGAGAAGAGTAGGAGGGAAACATCAGTGTGTGAGAGACTCATGGATGGGTTGCCTCTCGCACGCCCCCAACTAGAGACCTGGCCTGCAACCCAGGCATGTGCCCTACCTGGGAATTGAACTGGCAACCTTTTGGTTCGCAAGTTGGCCCTCAGTCCACTGAGCCACACCAGGCAGGGTCACACTTTTTCCATTTGGTCTTAAATCTAGAAGTCTGAGGGCTTTAGAAAGCTAATGATATCATTTTGAGTTGTGTAGCTTTAATTAATCTTTTCAAGTGATGTTATCCAAAGGCACTATAAAGCTTTCTCGTTAGGTCACATGACAATCATCCGGACCATTGTTTTCTAAAGTGGTGCCAAAATCCTCATCTTTCCAATAGCTTTTGTTCTGAGACAGAAAAGTTCCATAATTTTATTTTGAAATTTAGTAAGTTACTATTTTACTTTTTATTAGTGCCCAAGAAAATCATTTCCTGGGTTATTTATGCTAAGTGGTGCTACAGTTTTAAATGCCACAGTACTATTTGTAACATTATGACATGGTTTTATTAATCTTCTGTTAAATCTCAGTAAGACTTAGAGTAGTTCACTCGAACTGTATCGTATCAATTTATATTGTGTTTGCATACTTGATTTTAGTCATGTGCTCTGAAGCTATTGTAGCCATGCAGGCTTCCCCCTCCAGTCTGTTCTCCCCTTTCTTCCTGGTCACATGGCCACTCAGCTAGATGCTCCATTTCTCCATATTTCTCTACTCATGCTCTCTTTCCTCGGTGCTGGTTAGACACGGCAGCCACTGTGGAAACCTTGGTACGCCTGATGTCCCACTAGCCAGGTACCTGGATCACTTCATAGAGCAGAGACTGACTCTCCATACTGATTGTCTTATGAAAGTAAAATAAACTTCTACCTTGTTTGAGCCACTCTGTTTTGACATGGAAGCTTAGGCTTGATATAACTAAAATAAAAATTAGTACCTGAAGGTAGAGTTCTGACAAAACAAAAACCTAAAATAGTGTCTGTGCCATCGACTGTGAGGTTAGGCTAGCTATTGGGTGGTGAAGAAATATTGGAGATCTTGCAGACTAAAAAGCAGATATACGTATCATGCCATCACAAAGTTTTTGTTAAAAACCATCATTTATGGCAACATAGAAAGCCACCCACATGCCTAGGGGGATGCTAACTTTGTGGAGAGCAGGTGGATAGAACTATCATGTTATGGTACATTGACTGCACCTTGCTTCTTTTAGATAGTCGAAGCAGAGAAAGGTGAATGCAAACAAGAATTGAGAAGTTAGTAAGCAGTGTTTGAAAATACAAGTGCTTTGGTATCACAAAGAACCAGAGCTAAAACTGTTTGCGTAAAGCCTTTCACAAAACCCAGCCATTAAGACTTTCAGCCAAATTAAGGGATAGAGGCAGACTTGAGCCAGAAAATCTGATTAGTATTGATATCCTACTAAGGTTTTTCGTTTCAGATTTCCACAGGGTACTCTCCGTTAAAATGAGGAAGAGGGAAATGGGCTCAAAACTGATTCTGGCATATAAGGCAGACTTCAGAAGGTGATGTCCCAACAGGGAATATTCTGGACCCGAGGAAGAAAGAGAACTGCATATCCCCTAAAGGTCCAGGATATGGGGATAAAATAACTGGAATAACTAGAGGGGATAGTGTATTGTCTCCTTAGGAGGAAAAAGTTTATGTTTGGGAAGAAGAGTGCAGACTATTATTATATGACAAGCCAGAATGACAGGCTACAGAAGATTGCAGGTTGCTACTTACAAATGTGGGCACCCAGCTGAGCACCAGCCATTCCAGCCAAGGTGGGGGAAGTCCCTATTATTCCATACAGGTGTGACCTCTATGCTGGCACTGTCAGCAGTCGGCTAAGATGATTATATTTTTATTATTTAATTTACTAATATAGCATGTGAATATGTACATATGCATGGATAAATTTTTCTGATGTTGTGCTAGCCTTCCATACTTAAAAAAAGTCTTTTCTTGGGCAAGATTAAATCTAGACACGTTGCTAGGTTTGATTTGCCAATATTGTATTAGGATTTTTCCATCTATGTTCTTAAGTATGATAGGTCTATAATTATCTAGTTCTCTACTAATCTAATATCCGTGTCAAGATTAAATCAGTTTCATAAAAGAAATTTGGTATTCTTTTTAACCTATTTCTGTTCTTTGATACTGGCTGGAAGGATTATCTGTTCATAAAATTCTTTTATCAATCTGACCTCTATCTACTTTTTTTTTTAAAATACAAGTTATGTGGCTCCTTTATTATCTAAATATGGTCAAAGAGATATAAATGAACACATCATGACTGAGTTTTTAAACATTGTTGTTCAATTACAGTTGTCCCACATTTTTCCCTGTTGCTCTCCCCTGCTCCAACCCTTTCCACCCCAATGCACACTGGTGCAACCACTGTGGAAAACAGTATGGAATATGGAATTTCCTCAAAAAACTAAAAGTGGAACTGACCTCTATCTTCTACTCACCCCCCTTTCAGTTCCTTCTGCTCCAGTAACACTGGCCCCTTTGTTGGACCTGGAACATTCTGGGAAACAGTTGGCCCTAGCATTTTCTCTTCCTGAAATACTCTCCTCCTAAATATCAACACAGCTGATTTCCTCCCTTCTGAACCTGCTTTCTCAGGGACCCCGACCTTGACCTTCAATGTAAAATATCAGACAGAATGCCCTGGCTGGTGTGGCTCAATGGATTGAGTGCTGGCCTGCGGACCAAAGGGTCACCAGTTTGATTCCCAATCAGGGCACATGACTGGGTTGTGAGCCAGGTCCCCAGTAGGGGGCATGTGAGAGGCAACCACAACTGATGTTCCTCTCCCTCTCTTTCTCCTTCCCTTCCTCTCTCTCTAAAAAATAAATAAATAAAATCTTTTAAAAATGTTTTAAAAAACTCAGACAAACTGGTCCATCATACCCACCTTTGCTTCTTTCTACCTCTGTCCAGAACTCCTATCTCCCTCACCCTGTCTTATCTTTTTCCTACTCTATCATCTTTTAGCATACAGTATAGATTTTATTGTTAAATCATCACATTGCATAAGTATTAACATCCCAGAGGGTAAAAACTTAGATTTATTAAGTAAATTCTGTTAATTCATACTTTTCCATGATGTTGTCATTCCTCTAAGTTGTAACATTTCTTAGAAAATGTTATTCAAACTAATTTCA
This sequence comes from Desmodus rotundus, assembly GCF_022682495.2. Lineage (NCBI taxonomy): Eukaryota > Metazoa > Chordata > Mammalia > Chiroptera > Phyllostomidae > Desmodus > Desmodus rotundus. The sequence continues at coordinate 155,614,195 of NC_071391.1, forward strand.
TAAGAACTTAAGAATATACGTGACATGTCCTGCTTTTTTCATTCCTAATTTGTCTCTCTCACCCCATTCTTTGATCAGCCTTACTTCAGCATAGTTTGTTTGGTGACTATTTCCAAAGGATCAGCTTTGAATTTGCTTATTTCCTTTGATTTTCTCTGTTTTTATTAATTCACGCTATTATCTATGTTATGTTTTCTTCACTCTTTTGGCTCATACTATTTTTCAAGCTTCTTGAATTCAATAGTTAACTTGATTATTTTAAATAGCTTTTTTTTTTTTAAAAAAAGAGTGCTTTTAGTGTTATAATGAGATTTTAATTCTACATATGCTACATCCCACAAGTGTTGATGTGTGATTCATTTATTGTCATTGGCTTGGAATATGTTACAATTTCCATTGTGTTGCCCCGATCCATTAGTCATGTAGGAGTGTATGAGGTTTTGAGGTGGCCGTCGCTTACTGCCGAGTCCTGATTTTTCGGTATCATGACACAGAGATCGTGTACTGTGCGATATTGATTATTGGAAATGTTTAAGGATTATTTTGTCATCTAGTACTTACTCAGATTTTGTAAATATTCTTTGTATACCAAGGTTTGTGTGTGTGTGTGTGTGTTGGTATATCAATCTGTTGCTCCTTTCTTTATTTCCAGATTTTGGGCAGAAAAATCTCTAATAAGAATGTGGAAAATTTACCACAGTATTTTTTGGGGGTCAGTTTGGCTTTTAATAATGTCAGTTTTTGGCTAATAATTATATAGGAGATGCTGGAAAAAGCACCTCGGTTCTTGATGGTTAAGTTGAATTCTGCATTTTCCACTTATGAATTCCTGTTCTGCCTCATTTCTAATGGTATCTTCCTTAAATTCTCTTTGATATTAACCTTGACACACAAGTCTTATTTTGGTCAGTATTTTTCTGATGTATTTATTTCTACCCATTTATTTTACATCTTTCTGTGTCATTTTGTTTTACAGAAATGTTTCTGTTTTAGTAACCTATTGCCTTAAATAACCTAACAATAGTTGTTTTATTGTAATGTAACACATGTTTCCAGTTATTTCCATCATCATTCCTTTCACATTTTTCCTTTTTTATTAACTGTAATCTTTATTTTTTAATTTTTTTACCTTTCCAATATTAGAAAGGTATTTCTATTTTTTAATACTTTTTCTATTTTCTTTAACTATAACCTTATAACTAAAATCACGTCTAGGTATATATCTCCATCCTCCTCCAAACAAAACAAGAATTTTTCACATTTTTAACCCCAACCCTTGATTAAAAGTTGGCTTGACACGGAATTTTTTATTGGTAATTGCTTTTCCTCAGGTTACTTCCATCAGATTTTTAATACTCTGGCATCCAGTGTGACTAACATCTGCTGTCAGTTTGTCTTTCCATGAAGTTAAAATGACTTTTCTCTCTGTTACCTTTTATTATTATCATTATTATTTTTTAATTCTCACCTTTTAAAATTTTCTCTTTACCCTTGAGCTTCTGAAATTTTCACTGAGAAATGTTCGGGTGTGGATTTATTTTTATTCATCCTTAGAGCTTCCATCTGTCTTCTTATATTATCAATCTGTTCCTACATGTTGTCTAATTTTTCCATTAGAGCCCTTAACATAGTAGCCATAGATATTTGAGACTCCCTGTCTGATATTTCCAAAAGCTGTGTTTTATCTGCTTGTGGTTCTGATGTCTAGTTTGCCTCTTCAGACAGTGTGTGGTATGGCGTGTGCACGTGTGTGTGGTGTGTGTGTGTTTGCCTTTCCACATGCCTTCTAATTTTTGTTCAGAGCTGGACATGAAGTATTGCATCCCGGAAACTGAGGTGCGGGCCCGTGGTGTAAAATTGTTGTGTTAATCTGGCCAGGAGTTGGCTGTCTTCCATGCTGGCTGTGCCTGTCAGTGCCAGAGGTTCCAGTTTCTCCAGCCTCCTTGATTTTGCTCCCTCTCGACTTTGGGATTTGCCAGGTACCCCTTCCCAAATGGGACCTGGGTCTTGCAGCTCTGCCCCTTGTCACCCACTGCTTCATATTGGAGTCCTGCTGGCGTGATAAAGCAGAATGAGGGGCATTCTATAATTTTCTGATTAAATCTCAGTCTCCTAAGGGGCTGATGCCCCTGAGCTCTGACCACCCCAAGTGTTTCTAGGCTCCCCCTCTTAGAAAAAACAGAAGGAGTGTCAGCAATGCCTTTCTCAGAGGTGGGCTTTGGCTATGGCTATACCCCTGGTAAAGAACAGTTCCCCCCCAAGGTACAGAGACTTTTGTGGAGGATGCTTTGCTTGTGTTTCATGATGATTAATCTTCTCTACACCCTGATAAAGCCAACAGGGGATCCCTCTAGTCTCTTCACCATGAGTACCTGGTGGGCCCCATGAAACTATGCGGTGCCCCCTTAGGCTGGCCCCTGGAGGTGCGCAACCACACTCAGCCTCCAGCAAGCAGTTCTTCTAAACTACCAGGCATGTATTCCCAGCAGTTTATAGCTCTACCCACCTCCGCGCCAAGAAAGCGGCTCCTGGGTGCCCCGACCCTGAACTGGTCTCTCTCTGCCATGTTCACGGGTGGGGGTCGGTCCTGCCACCTCAGTTCTCTGATGGGTGTGAGAAAATTGTTGATTTTCTGTGGTTCGGCTTTTTTTGTGGTTGTGAGGATGAGGCTGACAACCTCTAAGCTCTTTACATAGCAGAGCTGAATATTTTAAATCATTTTGAAATTTACTTTATTGTTTTAGGAAGTGTTTGACAGCAGGCTTTGCTTTTTTCCTTTTTGAATGTAACTGGAAACCCCACCCAGTCACCACGTCCAGGGAGTGAGTTCCGCCCGACCCCCATCCTTGGGAAGCTCCCCGTTCATTCCCTGCATCGGAGGGAAACCCTGGCCAGGTCCGCCAGACTTCAGTCTCGGCAGCTGTCAGACCAGGAGCTTTGGCCTTCGCTTTACTGTTCTATTTCCGGTCCACGGGATTGTTTCACTTGCGTAGAGCCATAGCTATTTAAAAAATATTTTTATGTTTTAGCTGTCATCATTCTGATAGAGGAGGAGAGATGTAAAACCTGGACTAGTTGCAATTATGTTGACCTTAACTTTGACTTTTGGACTTGTGTGGTGTAAATAATCACCTACCTCAATTACATTTAGCCCCCTTTGGACCATAATTTTCCATGATAGATGAAAGATTACAGAATAAAATTAATTCTAACAATCTATTCCAAGGGGTCTTCCTCAGTTTCTATGAGAGATCGTATTGCCCTGTTGCCTTATAAACTATCTTTAGTTTATTATGTCACCACATACCTAACTTCTAAATATTTTAATATCTGACAGTTTTCGCATGCCACTTAGAGTTACCACAGTGCAAAAACATGACCAGAATTGGCCATGGAGTTATTTAAATGCCTGATAGAATTTACTATGTGTCGGTCCCTTCTGAAAACAAAGGGCAAAAATAGCCGTGTTTACACGTCTTCAAATGGTAATTATAGGTCAGACACTATTACGGAAAAAGTAAATAACCCATCGTATTTTTCACATCTTTTGGACTTAGGTCACATAAATGGTTAGAACACATAATAACATTTACCCCAGTATGAAATTGACTTAGAGTTATGAGTCTTCAAACTTCCTAAGAGAATTTTTTCCATCTCCCCGCTGTGCACATAGCTGCGTTTCAGGATCTACAGGCCAAAGGACCGTGAGGGAGGAGCCAAACTTGGAAGCTTTGCAAACTCTTTTTAGAAGTGATTCTTCTCTAAGTACTTTCCCAAGGAAATAAAATGATATCCTCATGGTTAAAATGATCATGCTCTTAACATAATAGTTGGTACTTGCAGAGTGTCTCTCCCTTGAATGTGAGTTATACCCAAGACAAACGGTTGCTTTACCTTACAGATGGGCAATCACGGAAACGGGAAGTTTCATGTGGCTGCTCTGTTCACAGAGCCAGCAATCTGTGGCGGAGCTCCTGTGAGAGCCTGGGACGTCAGGGAGAATCCTTTTCCCTTCCATTTTCGGTCAGTCTTTGCCTCTGTGAGCAGACTAAACCCTCTCTGATCCCCCCGAGAGTACTGGACTCTAACTGGTACCTCTACGTCTGCCCTGGACTGGTGCTTTTGCCAGAATCATGCAAAATGCACTAAAGGAAGCAAAGATAGGGAAATGATATGAGAATTTTATTTCAGTGCCTTAGGCCCTCTAACCTATGCAGTGCCTGTCTGCCCCAGAAGTGCACGGGGGCGTGGGGAAGTGATGCCCCTGCCCAGCAGTGAACTCCGCGTGGGGACTTGCGAGCTCACCTTCTCTGCTCTCTTTCCCTGTTTGCCCCTCTAGAAGCCGTGCTACTTGACAGTTGAGGCTGGCAGACTTGGATTCCGCCCTGACGCTTAAGAAGTCAGCTGCGGGGAACTCTGCCACCAGCATGGCTATTTCAGGGAAGAGAAAGGGACAAAGGGGTTTGCTCCTTGCCAAGTGCATTGTTCTGGGATGAGAAGGCTGGAGGAGGAGAAAGGGTGCTTTGCTCCTAAAGTGCCTGCCTTTTCAGTGCAAGGCAAGCCGCTGCTATTATTTCATCTATAATCTATGTTGGTAAAGACACATAATAGACATTTTATATAATGTAATGTAAGAAGTCAGAAAACCAGAAAGTTCTCTGGCAGGAACACCTTACAACTTGATGCTAAAGAAAATGTCCTTGTAAAATGTGCATTGTGCCTTTCGTAAAAACCATCCCTTCATTTCCTGAAGTTTAACCGGCAGGTGTAGCATTTCATTCCATCTCATATAGCGACTAATTGCTCGGGGCAGCGTATTCCTTTAAAAGTCACGCTTTCACTGCTTTTCGGTAATTGCATTCTGTATGTGCAATGATCTGAAAGCTATCTGAGGGAAAAGAGCATAATATCACAATTGTGTTAGAGAAAGATGCCGAACCTCTGCCCCATATCCTGAGGCTTGAGCACCCTCGTGGTGCTGATCCGATGATACGATAGACACATTTTTAATTTGTATTACTCTGGTTCGCAATTTATACAGACCGTTTGAAAAAGAAAAGTAGACCTATTTAAATCCTTCGTTCACGGTTAATTAGGTATTTGAAAGGGTTAATCAATGACTCCCCATACAGTTCTAAACCAATGCAGTGTTCCTTACAAAACATCCAGCAGTCAATAAGTGAATTAAAGGAGAAGATATTTAGTGCTGAACAGAACATGCATCAAAGCACAATAATCCAGGAAAAACTTAGGCATGAGGAGCAAACTGGCCGCTTATTAGAGCCCAGGGTTAACAGTCCAAAGGAAGAGAAGCAGCAGGACATAGAGGCCATATTAATCGAAATACAGGTCAAATAATCTATTGACATAATTAGCAGATGGTTATTAATAACATTCCAGAAGCAGTCGGCATGTGTGTGTACATACACACTGTTTGAATGAGTTCAAAAGAGCCCTGTGCTTATCCTAATTAAACTATTAGTGTGGAAAGGCTCCATGGGCTGTGGGGGCCATAGCAGCAGGCCGAGTCATGCAGCCCATCTACTTTCTCACTAAAAGACAATGTTCAGAGTTTTTACATCTTATCAAACTGAATCTATACAGCAGAAATTATTATGACTGCATGGCCCGCTTATAACTTCAGTGTTTGTGAAACCATGGACCAGATAACTTCGGGATGTGTTAAAAAGAAAGAGGGAAACAAAAAAATAAAATGTTCTGCATGAGGTAAGTCTCTTAGTCAAGCAAATTCCCTACTTCTACATCTTTGCTCCTGGATAAACATGTAAAAGTAAGGGCTAAAGAATTAAGTTTCAGATTTTTTAAAAGGCTGCATAGATTTAAATGCAAAGCACAGAGAATAATGCCAACCATAGTTAAAGTTATAGATTTAAAAGAAAAAACAAAAAGACTCTCTCTTCTCTATTCTTTGTGTTTTTAATGTTATTTACTTTAATCTTGGGCTGTTTTGTTTATCTGGTGAGAAGAAGGAGGCAGACTTTTCTTTAATCAGCAAGATGGATTTTTTTTTTTTTGCTAACAAAACTGTTATATCTTGGACTTGGAAAAGTCAATGAAACTTGTAAGCAAACCCAATAATTAAGAAGGAAAGAGGTTTGTTTGTTTTAGGCAAAACTTCAGACTTTAGAAATTTTAGCAAAAACAACAATAATGCGAAAAGAGTTCTTTAAGATATGCTTCCTGCAGAAGAAACTGTATCATGGGAGGTTTTGGAAGATATGGGTCAGCGTATAACTGGGTAACAGTGTGTGTGAGGGGGGTGTTATATGTGGGTGGGAGTTTTCAAGTCATGGCTGTGGTCGTGGGAAATCCAGGTATTAGATCAGGAAATTAAGAAATGACTTTCCCGAGGCGGTCCCTCCTTGACTCTGAATCTGGTCTCTCCACATCCGATCAAATCTGCGTTACTTGCAGCAGAAGAATCGATGCTTTTGTACACAACGCGCAGGAACCCGAAGGCGAACTTTAATGACAGTTGCTGGTATTTACTGCGGTGGGCCTGACACTTTTCAGAACACTCGAGCCATTTAACAAACACACTGAACTCCCCAACAGCCCTACCTATAAACATTATCTCCATTTTCACAGATGAAAAACCTGGTGGAGAGATTAACTTAACTGTCCAAGTTCAAACAGCTAGAAAGAGTGAAGCTGAGATTTAAGTGTTCTGGCTCCAATCTACTCTTAGCTACTTGGCTACACTGCCTCTCCGTAGACCTTGGAGACAAGATACCTCTTCTTGGTCTGGACGTAGGAGTACACATTGCCCTCTGCCCCTTCTCCTAACCAATGAGCAAGCACTATAGAAGGCCAGAAGAATGAGGCCCCTGTAAGTATTGGTAGCCACAGAGTGAACTGAGAACCTTAGGACAAGAAACCTCCCACTCCACACACCGCCCTCCCACCACGGCTTCAGGTTCGTCCAGCCCACTGCCTTACTCTCTTAAGTCTGTGTCCATGCAGCCTGTCAGCCTGGAAGGCCACTAATGCCCTTGTCATAATAACTTCACGGGACTCTCCTCTGTCCAACAGCATCCTGAAAACGTTTGCCCATGTTGTTTTAGGTAATACAGACACTGTCAGAAAGCACGGGAACCTATGTAGAACCTTGGATCTTCAAGAGATGAGTTCTATAGGACAGGCTTTCAAGGCTGTCACAGCGAGTTCCTGAGAGTAGGTGGAGGAAGTGGTGACTGTCCTTGCAGGAGTAGATCCGCATCATGTAGCCTGTCCAGCCGAGTCCCACGTTACTATCAGTCTGGATTTTAGGGAGTTGGCGGGTGCACCTCGTTCTTGAGAGCTGGGTGGCAGGGAGGAAGCCCCTCCTACCTTCCACTCAGCTTGAAGGACTGGGGTCAGAGCGGCTAGGCAAGCCTGGAATGAACATCCCTCTTACTTTCATATAGCCTAGGACCCTTCCTGACCTATGAAGAGCTCTATTTATTCAAAAACCTGCATGCACCTCTAGAATAGGATCTTAGAGTGGGGTTTTCATTCATTTATTGATTTTTTTATCGAGGTATAATCTTCCTGCAGTGAAATGCAGACATTCTAAGTGTGCAATTTGTTCAGTTTGGCAAATGCATAGCCCTCTGTAACCCACACCCCTATCAATATATCGAACATTTAAATTACCTTGTGCAACATATGGAACATTTAAAGTCCTTCCCAGGCAATCCTCATCCCCTCCCTGTGGGATGTAACTGCCTTAGGTTAGTTTACCCGAGTCTAGAATTTCATATAAATCCAACTATACGTGTCTTGTCTCATTCACTGGTTCTCACAGTAACTCCCATCGCTGCACGCATTGGTTGTTCGTCCCACCCGATTGCTGAGTGATATTCCATTGTACGAATACACCAGCTTGTCAATGGACACATGGATTATTTCCAGTTTTGAGCTTTTATGAATCAAGCTGCTGTAAACATCCTTGGATAAGACTTTTGCGGGTGTGTATATTCATTTCCTTGGAAGGGATTGCTGGGTTACACAGTTGCTGTTGAAGGGTAAATAGAACCTGTCAAGATGCTTCCAGGCCAGGAGGAGGATCTGAGCACGTGGCCACGGTGGCACAACAGTGTCATCAGTAGCCCATGACAAAAGCGGGGCCAATCACAGAGGGGGACGCAGATGTGCCTGCGTGTGGCTGAGTGCCCACCCTGGATCTGTTCGCTTGAGTGAGCTCTCATTCCTGCTACTCACTGAGTTGATGACCCCAATCCCACAGGTGTTCTCCTTGCCCTGGGAAGACCACACCTGTGATGATCTTTGTGCTGCAGTCCCACCGAAAGAACCATGCTCAGGATGATTCAGACTCGCACTGATAGAATTCTAGCTCTGGGACACAGGCCTGAATAGCTTGGGCTTTCTCTGATTTCTGGTGGGCAAGCGACATGAGATGGTAGCCCTGCATGTCCATGCACGGACAGGCTGTAGAACTGCCCAGCAAGACACGGCCTCAGCATCATTGGTCAGCGTGAAGGGACTTGATCTTTTTACTGTGTTTAGAGTCTGCGGCAAGAAGCAGCAGCAATCCTTGGGTTCTGCGCCTACAGCTGGTGGGAACGCAGGGCGTGCCAGCCCTCCGACTTTCTGGAGCACGGAGCTCCAAACACACTGCCAAGCGCCTTAGGGATGGAGTAGGCCCATGAAATAAGATGGGATCTGCGTTCTGGTGATGGGAAGTGCATGCATGTTTTAAGGACTTTTGATACACCTTATTAGGTAGCGGGCCAGGCAACTGAGCTAGTTTATACTCCTGTGAGCAGCAAATAGGGGTGCACTCTTTTTTCTCCAAACCTGGAGAAAACTGAGTAATGTTTCCCTGTCATCACGTAATGTTCAGGTTGCCAGAAGATTGATGTTGAATCTTCCGGTAGCCTAAAGATTACCAGAACTCTCACTCTGTGTGTTCGCAATGGTTCTGTTTGTCTTATTACTTGGGGGCAGCTGGATGAATTTCTTTTGTTATTTTTCTCTCCCAGTACAAGGGGATCACCACATTCTTTAGAGTGTCAGGGATGCTTCACTGATTTCAGATTCATCTCGGAAGTCGTTTGATGTCCTATCTCACTCCTTGGCCATTCTCAGTTCTGCTCTGGAATACACATGTTCCAGAAACTCAGTCTTTGTAACTCCTTTACGGTCAAGCTGCAGGCCCTGAATTGTCACTAAAGAGACCAAATTTCAGGTTCTCAGTCAAAGAACAAGGTCTTAGTTTGACCCTTTTGACTAGTTCTCTGCTCTTTAGGGATTTATTCACGATCCCACAGCAAAACTGTTAATAAAACTTGAGCTAGACATTATCTTTCCTTCCCTAAACTAGCAAAAGAGGGATGGGTCCAGTGTTCAAAATTAGGGATTTAGGATAGATGACGAGATTTCTGGCCAGGAGTTACAGTTTGTGTGTTAGTTTCCTAGGGTTGCTGTGACAAAGTGCCATCAACCTGGTGACTGACAACAGCTGAAGTTCATTGGTTCATAATTCTGGAGCTTAGAAGTCTGAAATCGAGGAGTTTGTAGGGCTGTGCCATCTCTGAAGCCTGCAGGGGGATCCTTTCTTGTCTCTTTCTAGTTTCTGGTGGTTTGCTTACAATCCTCGCTCCTCCTTGGCTTGTAGCTGCATTACCCCAGCCTGTGCCTTCACCATCACGTGGCACTGTCCTTGTGTGTCCCTGTCTTCGCATAGCCTTTTTCGGGTAAGGACACTGGTCATATTGCATTAGGAGTCCACCCAAAACTCACTATGACCTCATCTTAACTAAGCATCCACAATAACTGTATTTTCAAATAAGGTCACATTTTGAGGTTCTGGAGGGTCAGGACTTTGAACATGCCTTTTTGGAGGGTATAATTTAACTCATAGTATTGAAACTTTGATTATGATACCAAGCACACTCTAGAATGGGGAGTTCCCCAGGCACTCTTTAAAAACGGGAGTGCTGCCCTGGCTGGTGGGGCTCAGTAGGCTGGGCATCGTCCCACAGAGTGAAAGGTTGCCTGTTCCATTCCCGGTCAGGGCACAAGCCTGGGTTGCAGGTTTGCTCCCTGGCAGGGGCCTATGCAGGAGGCAGCCAATTGATGTTTCTCTCCCTTTCTCCCTCCTTCCTCTCTGTCTAAAAATAAATAAATAAAATCTTAAAACAAGAAAACAAACAAACAAAAGAAACAAGAGTGCTGACCTTGCTCCCCTTATCTGGGGGAGTTCCTAGAAAGGAAACGGTGTTCATTTTCAAGGAGACAGACGTCTGTAACTGGAAAAATGGCAGACCTGAAATTAATTTCTGACAATCTGTTACCATTTTTTGCTCTAAACAGTTGCTTCTAATTATGCACCTTTGATGTTTGCACCTCTCAAATATCTTGAAACTAAGATCTTTTCTATTTTTCGCGCTTTCAACATTGTTAACACAAGCTAAACAAAATTTAGTTATTCTAGGCCCTTTTGGTTAGTCAGGTCCTACAGCACCTTCATAATTGTAAATTGCTCTTTTCTTTTATTTTTTTTTACACATTTTATTGTATTTTTTTCCATTACCATTCCCCCCCCTTTATACCCTGTTCTTTTCAATTTTCTCCTCAGCTGGCTGCTTTCTTAGCACTGAAAATTTCACCTTGTGCCTCACCTGGTGGGAGCGAAGATGCAGCCACCTGTTGTTAGTGAAGGGACTTCTGACACATTGAAGTTCATCTGGTAGCTGAGTGTCCATGTCGGCAGCTCCATTTCCAAAGTCGCCAGGAAAATCTGAGGTTGTTGTCTTCATGGCTTTTCCTTGTATTGTACACTTTTTTTCCCTCATTTCTTTCATAAAATACAACACGGAGAGAAGCCCAGGTGTGTTTTTTTTTTTCACTTCTTATGTAAGCTTTATGGTGATGAAAACGTGAGGGTGTGCAGTTAGTGTGAACGTTAAAAACGAGTACCCAGAGTACAGGAAAAGCTTCCTAAGGCTGTCGGAGTTGTGAATATGGGCCCTGTGATCGTAGCCCCTCCGGGGAGACTGTAAGTTTGTCCAGCCTCTGCTCCATCAATGCCTCTGCATTGTTTCTGAGAAAGAGAAGAAAACTCAGTTCTCTTATAAACCTCAGGAACTCTGGAAGTTTAGTAAACAGTAGTTACATATTAAAAAACAGGGACATACACTATGCATGTCTTTTTATTCTGATGCTGTGACATCTTGGGGTCTTGCTGACCCTGGAAAGGACTTCCCCTCCCAAGGTTAGCTAATTCCTAGGAGCAAACAACTTGTCCACCAGGAAGTGCACCTTTTATATGTAAATCAGCCGATCTAGAGTTCACACCTTCCTCTTCATGCTTTTACCCTGGGAGTCAGAACCCCCTGCTCTAATTACTCTGGGCCAGATACCAGATAACTAGGGGCAGCCATACATTCAAGTTATACAGGCTACCTGATGGGCCCCAAACCTGTGTAAACCCCATCTCGCCCACACCTTCCTATAGAAAACCACTATAAAGGCTCTTGCCCCTATTTTTCCCTTGATACCTCTGGCTCTTGACTGACCCAGGTACTTCACCATGTGGCTCTGCACGGCATGTTGTAACTCCTGTTTCCAGGATGTCTGAATGTAACAATGTCTTCCTTCGTTTAAGCGTCTCTCTGTGTTAGCATACCTGTTTAAACAAATCCTGAATACATGCTGAAATAAAGTGCAGAAAGATTCCCTCAAAAATGTTTCTAATGTAATCACTTTGAGGAGTCTGTCACTGATTCCAGCCAAGTCAAGGGCTTGGTCAAGGGTGAGTTGGACCAGGCTGTGTTGAAAAAAGAAAGAGATCTAATGCATATTCTGTGCCCAGTGTCTGCAGCAGGAAGTCACTGAGACTCATTGTCAGGCCGTTTTAGAAAGGGCAGTGTGGCGCGGACAAAGGCCTTTGTGAAATGAATGGTCTGGGTCCCTTTCTCTGGCTGTTAGAGGCTTCTCTTAACAACATCCCCTTCTATTTCATTCCCCCTTGAAACTATTCACTCCGAGACTGAGGCGCCAGTGAGGCGAGCTAGGTACTTAGGGCACACGCTTTCAGCACTGCTCCAGGAGGAGTGCGCGCCTCCGTGAAATGTGCACCCAGCCTGCCTCGTCTGCTGATTGTCACTACTAGAAAACTCTAAACCTTAAAAGTCCAGGCTGATCTGACTATGTGCTGTTATGCTGTGACAAATCATGCCTAATTATTCAGGAATTAAATTGATACTGGACATCTTTTTATCCTCTAATACATATTAGGCCAAAATTCATTTAAAAAAAAAAAGCACTGGACACATTGTACATTCAAATATGGTCAGCAGGGTTGCTTCCCTGGTGTGGATGTTGTAAGCGTGGGAGCAAAAAAACTGGACAAAATTCCCTGGCATTAGCTTTTGTGGAAGGAGCTTTCTGAGTCGTAAAATCATACATGGTGAGAGAGAGGGGTGGTCATATTCCTTTGTGTACAGAGCACGGGCTTCATCCCCTTGTTATATGAAGCTTGATGTGTCACTCGAATGGTTCGCATGTCCTTTTTTTTACTTGGTGGACCCCTCAAGGGCAGAAACCATTTCTTAGTCTTCTCTGCTTCTTCAGCATCTAAGATATACCAGATACTCAAAAAATCCTCGCAGGGGAAACTCTTTATGGAATGAAGCTATTTATAATACATTTTATTTGCTCTGTAAGTATGTAATTCTGTGAAACCGTAGTAACTAAAAATCCTCCTCCCGATCCATCAATATAGGGCCACGACTTACAGCTCCGTAGTGTGAGACTCCTCTTTCCCATGAAGCTATTGTATAAAGTCCTTGAAGGCAAAAATATATATTTTCTGCTTTGCATCTATCTCTCAAATCATCTAACCAAGGGCTGTGATTTTATGGAGTTTTTGCTCACCTTGGTGAGGAAAAAGGAACAATCTACAGAACTACTATTTTTGAATATTTAATTCAAAATTCATATGCATTCCATATTTTATGTGGTGGATATCAACCGAACACACTGAGTACCTCCCAATTTCCATTTTTAAATGAAATTTCAATCTTTGGGTGTGGTTGCTTTGCCTTTATGCTTGTCTTTTGTGCTGTATTTTAAACTGAGTAAAAATGTATGGTAGGGTAAATGACATAGTCCTAGGATTTCAATGTGATGCTTGAACAAAAGCTATGATATTCACAAGATGCAATGGAGCGTGTATCTACTTATCTGGCTGTGCAAACTTATGAGCCTGATAACAATGGCAATGAGACAATTTTTTTTTTTTTGTGCATGAGTGACTCTTCAGAAGTTCTTCTAATAGCCACGGTAGGAGACTTGCACTTGGATCAGAGTTTTTGTGCTGAATAAAACTGCATTCTTTTAGCTTCTCAGCTGATCTGCATTCTGACCGGAAGCCTTCTCCCCGAACTCAGCTTGGAGTGGCCTCTAAATCCTGTTCCTTTCTTCATTATGACTCACCCTGGCCCCACTCACCTGTGTGTATATGCATCTGTATTGAACTTCTATGCATCTATCAAATTGATTACTTTTCGAAAGATAAAATAGCACAGCCATACCCCTCTTACACAGTTGATGTATTTATATTCATGACTCTCTTCCCTTTATTCCTCCTGGTAATTTTTGAAATGTGTCTGCATCTTTCACTTATAACCACTTTCCCATTTGCATATATGTTTAGGTGTTCTGTCCACCCTCTGGTGAAAAGCTGTTCCTTTCAGAATTGTAGACTCCTTAGTCAGGCGTGCAAAATTAAATGCAATCTGCAGTCAGCCTCTCTCCTTTCTGGTCTCAACGTTCCAGCCAGAACAGCGATTCCTGCACTCACCCAGCCTCAGGCATTGTTCGATCAGACATTGTTCGATCACCTGCCTTTCCAGGCACCTTTACCTGCCATTCTTGATGCAGTGTAATAAATACATGCTTCTCCTTATCATTCGACCTCACCCCCAAACTGGAAAGTTCCAGGGCGCAACAGGTATGTGTTGCTGAATTGAAAAGGTTGCTCTGTTTTCACTGGGTTAAGTTTACCCTGAACCAAATACAGCGATATGGTCCCAACATTGTTTGTGGACTTCAGTTGGTCAGCATTTTGCCCACCTGCTCCACATAAAAGGCAGGACAGTGTCAACATTGGAAGGAAGGACTCTGGATTTGTCCCGTCTGAATATACATTTGGGCTCAGCCATTCCCCTGCTGAGTGCCTTTGGGCTATTTGCTTAACCTCTCTGAACTCCAGTTTCCCCGACCTGTAGAATGTGGAGAACAATAGTGTGTATCCTTTATAATTCCTTATGTTGCCTATCCCCTTACTACTTAAAGTGAAAATAAAAACTGATTATAGGAAATTTATTACATGTGAACACATATGTTTTTCTATGCATTTCAAACATAGATATTATTGTTTTTCCATTTCAGGATTCATTCTATGTTTTTCAGGACACAAGTCAATTATTTCTGGATTCAGAGTATCACTACTCTAATTAAAAAAAATAACTTCCACTTCCTTTACAGGTTTTGTAGCTAGGACCCTCCCTTTTTCTCCCAGGTCCTCCTGCTTGTGTCTCTTACCCTGCCCACCATTTCCAGATCTGTCTCTCCCAACGCCAGGCGCTTCTCAGAATAAGACCCTACTAGGATGGATGAACCTTATAATCCATGCCGGGATCAACTAAAAAGTAAAAGAAAAAGACAGAGAGTACAAAGTTTAACCTGGACAAGGAATCAATTGTGTTACTCAGGGTAGAAGGACAGAGCAAGGAGAATAACATTTAAGCGTGGGGAGGCTAATATCCTTTAAGCTATTCTCTTGAGTTAAGTCAAATTTCTGTCTACTTTCATTTCCTTGTGGCAGATTTTTGGAACTCTTTGTTTACTCTATCTCTGACATGTTTCTTAGGCTTTTCAAAGAGGAAAGACATGCCTTTCTTGGGAATATAGAATGGTATGGTATGGTATGGTATGGTATGGTATAATATAATATAATATAATATAATATAATATAATATGATATAATAGTTAAGGCCAAACACTTTGTAGTCAAATACTAACTTTGTCACTTACTTGCAAGGTGATCTTGGACAAATTCATTTAACCAGTTTGTACCACAAATTCCTAATCTGTAACATGAAAGGACAATGATAATAATGCCATCCGTATAGGATATGAGAATTAAATTGGCGAATGCATGTAAAGCGTTTAAAATAGTATCTGATGTAACAAGTATCACTTTGCCATTATTACCATCTGAGCTCACATGTCTAGCAAAGCAAGGCACAAACGTCTGGGCAGACCTGTGTTCTGCCGTCAAATCTAGCGGGAGGCCTGGCTACTTTTCCCTAGGATTAAGCCAGGCCATCCTGAGCATCTGTCCTGCAGTATGTCTTTCATTTTCTTTTGGAAAAAATTTTTAATTTTTGAAAATAATTTCAAACTTGCAGAAAAGTTGCAAGAACATAAATTAGACATAGAATATTTATGTACTTTTTACTCAGGTTCACCTATTTTTAACATTTTTGCCATTTGTTTCATCACCTGCACTCACTCATATATATATATATACATATATTAAATATATATATTTATATAGATATACATGCACATATATGAAAAGTATTTTTCTGATTCTTTCGAGAGTAAATACTTACACCATGGCACTTTACCCTCAAGTGTATCACTGTGTCTTTACGAAGAACAAAAGTATTCTCTTACATAACCACAGTATTGGATCAGCTTTGTAAATTTAACATTGATACACTTGTTTTTCAAATGGCTCAATAATGCCCTTAATAGCATCCCCTCACCCCAGACTGGGCGGAGTGTATAAACTGGCCTCTCTTTCTGCAAATCTGTCTTTCACTTAATTACATATCCTGTTGATTCTCTTCAATTGGTTTCTTGACTCCCATTCATGTAGCTCTTGCCCTTGGTTCACGGCATCTCCCATTTGAAAACCAGCTAATTAAGCCTGGGTATTCCTGAGCCGCGCCTTCCCTCTCAAGTTAGACCACCCTGTGATGAGAAAGGAGGGTTGATGCAAACTGCAACTGACAAGGTGTGCCGAAGTGGACATTTATCGACTCCCACTGACCGTGCACACTCATTCAGATAATTAACACTCGTTGTACACACACACGGGTGGCCACATCTCAGGGGAGGTGACGAGAAGAGGGCTTTAGTTTGACGGGGAGCTTTTCCTCTGACGTATCCTCCTGCCCTTGTGCTTCCATGTTAGTTGCCTTAGCTCCATTAGAGCAGCCTTCCGTTTTTCCTCGTATGAAATATGTACGGCTCCGAGTGCACCTTCTGACATGTCATCTGGGCCAAGTCCTGTTGCCTCCAGCGGGGCAGTGCTCGGTGTGTGCACCCACGCCCCTTGGCAGAGGCTCTGCGAGCAGGGCTGGCTGCCGAAACGGGATGGAAGGGCTCTGTAGGCTGGAAACGTGAGTCCAAATGCAGTCCACTAAGCAGCCTCCAGGAATGACGTCAGAGTTGAGAATTAGCTAGAACAAGGTGACCAGGAAGAGAGGGAAATTTAGTGTGAGATACAGACAGGAGTAGACCGTTTCAGAAGGATGGATGGAAGAAACAGCTATGATTCCCTCAGGTTCTAGAACTGGTAGCTTCAGTGTGGAAAAGATTGATAAGGACATTGAGCTAATTCATTCTCTTCTCTTGGTCTTCCTATTCGGTCTCTGTGTAATACAAATTACTTCACCATGCATGCTTATAGATTCTCCAATAAAACAAGTAAACTTTTTTCCTGAAAGAATAACAGGTTTCCTGATAGACTCAAGTCATTCCTTTACCCATTTGCTTAACTTATATTCTCTCTTGCTCACAGAACACTTGTACACAAGACATGTGATAAAATATACTTGAGTCCAGTACATTGGTAGACTAGTGCCAGGCCTTTTATAGGAACTACCTTATGCAGGGCCACTTTAAACCCATGCAGCATCTTTGTGCATCTTAGAAAAAGGGTGGACACAGCCCTGCACCAAGCAAGCCCGGCTTGGGGAGAAGAACACAGATTGGATATTAATTAGTCTATTCGGCCATCAGCTGGACACACTCAGTAGAGCCTAACCCACACCACTACAGAGGAAGCCCTATGGTCCAGTACTACGCACGCTGTCACCGCTCCAAGCCAGGTGGGGTAGGAGCCAGCAAATCGGCTGCACTGAGCTCCTCTGACTATACTCCATTGATCCATGAAATCTGAACATAACCTGGTTCCAGGGACCAAAGCAAAAGGGAGCTGCTTCGAATTCTGGAAATTTTAAGTTTATCTGTCTTTATTGGTTATAAAGTACATTGAATTGGAAAGAAAAGGCAGAATCTGAAGAGTTATTTGTACCCAGTTCCAAATCTACATCAGTTCCTTATTCCCCCTTTGCGGAGGTGCTCATTGTGAGTCCCTGAAAGGTTTGTCTTGACTAGCCTCCCCCTGAGCTCATCATTAGCTCCCAGACTAACAATAGCCCACGGTGTGCTGAGTGGTGCCTACGTCCAAGTTCTGCCTAGCTCTATTGCTAAATAGCAGTTGGTATGTGGGATACATGACTTGCCAGTCTGGACTCCATTGTTCTTATCTGTAAAATGGGGTTATACAAAGATCCAAAGAGATTGACCACGTGAAGAATGCTAGACTATAAAGAGCAGCACAAACTAAAGACAACTCAAATCAGAAAAAGTTAATTTAGCCTAAAGTTAAAGTAGAACAATTTACTTGCTCATTTTTTTATGATTCCTAGACATGGTTTGGACATCTAGTAAGTAGTGAAGAAATATATCATTTTCAACTGTCTGAATCTATATGCAATTGATTTCAAAGCTTAATTGTATTTGAATGAGGAATCAATACATATAGCTGCACTCACATCGCTGTGCTGAAAGTCTGTGCATGTTTCTGATGCTTTCATAATATATTTCAATTTTCCTACTATTTTTCCATTATGATCTCATATTTTTGAAAGGGTTCTTTGAGCACAGCAAAGTGGCACAAATCCCAAATGAATGGTAATGATTGTTTCGATTTCAAACTGCATTTGTTAGAATGTTCTGCAGCCCCTCCTGGTTCCAGGCTGTCTTTCTAACAGAGACACCAAACAATTCTTCCTGAAACAGTCATTTTATTATGTTTCTTTCTGGGTAAAAAACCCCAAAACCCTCTTTACCAGTTTGCATTACTATGAGGGACGGCTACAGCTCTGTGTAGTTGGGCCCCGGCCTGTCTTTCCATGCCTGTAGCTCAGTTTTAGAACATATCCCGCTCCAGCTGGGATGACACCTCACAGTCCCACAGGGGCGGAGGTTCTTCTCAGTGTATCTTCAGTTATTCTGATCTGGCACCAAGTGTCTGTGTTCCACCCTTTCCATAAGCAATCTGACCACTCATGGAGTCCAACATAATCTGGGCTCCTGCCCGGGACTCAGGTCCTTTGGGGTTTCTCTAGCTCTAGTCTCTCTGTCTGTCTCTCTCTCTCTCATAAATCTTGACCTGTGGAACACAATTCTTGGGAAGCCTCTTGATTTATGGGACCACACTCACTTTAGGATAAGAGCGTCACCAATGCCAAAGTCAAGTCCAAATGGATCTTCAGACCGTGTGGGGTCCTACTTCCTTTACCCTGAGCCCAATTCTTTATCTCCTATTTAGTAAAACTACATTATATGTTTTTCAAAACCACTTCCCATCCCCAACACCACCATCCTTCAACACACACACACACACAGCTAAATAGCATTCTTGTTAGAAGAACTAAATTCAGAGGTGAATACAGAGGATTAAGTACAGTGTTCATCCTATATTCTCCTTTTAGAGTAACTGCTTTAACATCAGTAAGATTTTACTGGCAAAATTGATTTAAATTAAGCCTGAAAAAAATCAGTCTCAATAACTGAAAATGAGCTAAAAGATGATAAGCAAAGAATATAATATGTGGCAATGTCTTTGAATTACTCAAATTTTAGGCTTTATATAATTTGAAGTTGCAAAAATATGTTTAACCAGGGTAGATTTTGAAACATGCAATGTCTTTATTAATGATTAGGAAGCAGCGCTGAAGCACGATGATGCCTTTTCCAGTGATGTTAAATTGGAAAGCATTAAAAACACTTAGAAAGACATATAAATAATACAAATAGAGCTATCGAGGTTGTAAATGTGGATGGAAAGGGTAACAAAGATATTTCAGAAATATACAAAACAATTGTATCTGTACAAAACCTTAATTGTAAGCCGAGGAGTCCTCTGATAGGTTGTGGGTCCTCCGCCACCCTGTTCTAGCTCCCTGTCCGATGTGTTCTGGGGCCCGTGACACATGGTATTCCAAGTATATTGTATGAAGCAGTGATACTGGCATCAGTCAAGTTATAACATTGAACTTAAATTTTTTTCTATTATTCTATTGTGGCCACACCCCCATCTTTCTGAAATGAATTTTTACTTCTCAATGGATTAAGACTATTTTAGGGCTGCCACATGGCACAACTCCCTCCAGTCTGTGCAGACGGCGCCTCCTGGCAGTGTGCAGTGGGCACCCCGCAGGAGTTCACACCACTGCCCTGAGGTTAATTAAAATGTACATTGTTATTCCAGGGTGGTCCCCAGGGTCCAGTGCTGTTTGTGTGATAATACAGCGTTGGGAGCAAAGTGTCCACTGGGTTATGTCGAACAATCATTGGCAGTGCGTGATTTCAATATTCAACTATTTAGTATCAAGCAGATGGCGGTCTGAGTGGTTTAATGATTTCCTGACTACTTTTTCTGGAAGAATTGAACAATGTAGATGTCTCCTATGTTACCCGGCAGGTTTTGTTGACTTGTAGATTTTTAAAAAGTGATTTCTGCTTATATATTTAATTAGATTGCACAGTCCTGTTGACATCTAATCAATGTATAGGATGAAATGTGCCCACAGAGTCCGAGACTGGATGAAGGAGGTCTCACTGTAGACTGTCAGGCCGGTGTCTCCCAGGACCTTTGATGTTTTCGAGTTTCGTCAAAAGCCCCATTTTAGGAAATTATAGAATATTTGTCTCCTGAGATGAGAATGCTTATATTGGATGTGTACCTTTGCATTATTTTTAAACTAGAGATGGCCAATAGTCATTCTTAAGAAACTTCTGTTTTCATATAGATTAATGAAGTTTGTGTCTTAGATATAAATTCTTTCCCTCTGAATGATATTTCTCCTTTCTGAGAGAGTCCTAAGGTTAGTGCATAGAGAATTAGATTAAAATACCCTTGGAACTGAGAGATCTGTTTTGGAGGATTCAACTAAAAAAAGTTTACATGTTATAAACAGGCCTGGGCACAGCACTATTATCGAGAGGAGATCTGCATGGAGTTTAGAAAATTGATGTGAGAGCCCCGAATGGCTGTGTCCCCCTCTGACTACTCCAAGGGGAAGTGCCTGCGTGCTGTCTGGTACTACAGCCAGCTGCGTATCACCCCTCAGTGGAAATGGGTCCATTAGTGCTCATCGGTCAATGCCACTGTCATTGGAATTAAACCGCTCATTTCTCTCGCCAAGTCTAAGTATATCCTGACCTCTCATATTTCTTACGGAACAGTGAGAGTCTAAACTGACATGAAAAGCATTCCGACTTGTTGAGTAGTTTTCTTTCTCATTAATTAATGGTACGGCATTAGGTCTACATCAGTTTATAATGACTTTGGTAAACTGACTCATGTCTTTACATTTAGTCATCTCTAGGTTTCTTGATACTATAGGGTATCTGTATTCAAGGTTGGCGATCAGACACTTGACCTTGGAGCTCTGATAGTATAATTGTGTTCCAGTCTTCCCCTTTGCACCCTACCGAAGGCCCTGCCTGGGTATTCAATGATCTGTCTGGCTCCTCTGTGCCCCATCATGCCTACTATGAGAAGGGGATGTGTATGTGTAGGAGTGTTGGAGTATGTCATCAAGAGGAAGGGACTGTCAGCTGGTTGACCAGAAACCTGAGCCTGAGCCATCAGGAGCTCTTCGCTCCCTCCTCTGTCCTTGGAATACATGTTCTGCACACCATTCCCACAGTAGGAGCTGTTGCAAGGCTGTATGTGGCCTTGAGAGAGTAAGGTGTTTCGATCATCTGGACTGAATTCTTGTGGGCGGCCGCAGAGATCTACTTGGTTTGTGACTGCTGGAGCCCAGCCTCTATGTAAGTTCCCTTGCTTATTAAATCTGCCACCTACCAATCTGAGTGGGCTGCCTCTTCCCTCTCTCTCTGCCCTCCATGTACTTACGAGAGCCAGTTTGCTAACCAACTGTGTGTGTGTGCATGGTTGAGGGAAGAAAGATATTACTTTCCAATGGAATTTTCCATCTATTTGAGATAGGATAGTGTTTATTATTAAAACTAGTTTTTTTCTCTTTTTTCAGCAAACTTTGACTCAACATGTTTATACCTATGGAGTTATTTAACAACTGATCCCCAAATGTTTCCATAGCTGTTTAATAAAAAAGGTATTATTGTACTGACTGTGATTCCAGACTTCACAACAATCTCTATGTAATTCTGGAATTATTTTAATTATGAGTTCTTGCAGACATGATGGGTGGCATATTTTGGAGGAATGGCAGATGGTACCGGTGAATTATCCTTCCTTCACACTCACTACATTTATAAAACCTGGTTCATCATAGCCAAATCTTTTAATCTCTCTTTCTTTCTTCCTCTCTTCCCCCTCCCACTCCCTCTCTTCCCCTCTTCCCCCTCCCCCTCTTCTCTCTTTCTTCAGTCTGCATGCATACATACATAGGTATATACATATATGTTTAAACTGTTCATTAAAAAATAAGATAAATGACGAACAGTATGTGAATCATAAATATATTGCCCAAAGACTTTTGAAAAAATGAACATACTCATAAGCCACCCAGATCAAGCAACAGAACATTGTTGGCAACCTGGACGCTCTCTATACGCCTGCTTCCAGACCTTACCCTCTCCAAAGTTAACTACTGTCCCAACTTACGTCGCTATTAGTTTTTGCCATTTTTGAAATGTATACAAATGAAATAATACAGTAGGTATTACTTTGTAACTGCCTTCTCGCTCTCAACATTCAGTGTTTGAAATTCAGCCATATCGTTGCATATCACAGCGGTTTATTCTTATTGCATGCTTTTCAATTGTATCATTCTACCACAATTGATCTGTTTTGCTGAGCAGAGAGCAGGCGTACTCACTGCCCATTATAAAATATTTGGCTTGCCCGTAACACAACTCACAGCTCGTGCAGGTCTCCCTTGGCCCTCTTTGTGTTGCCCTAGGTAACGGGCTCGGCGAGCAGGGCTTGCGCATGCGCACACGCACAAATCTGATGCTCTGGCTACTGCTGCTGCTGTGAGTCATAAATTGCCCTTCATCTCTTGACCCAAGAGTCTCGTGTTTTCCACCAGCAACCATGACGCTGTGTCACACTTACTAGCTTGGAGTGAGATAACAGCTCAGACCCTCCACGGCTCCTGAGGAACGGATGTATAGAACTTCAGAATTTCCTTCTGGATCCCTTTTCCCTTGTCTTTCTGTATTCTTTTTTGGAATGGAGACTACAGGAATGTGAACAACAGGGCCAACGGTTCACAGCTAATTAGCAATAATCCAGAGAGTGAAGTCTAGAATGCATGACCCCTTGGTTCTGTACTTCTTTCCCCTGAAGTGTTTTAAATGTAAACAGCTTTTTGAAACACCATGCTGTGCAACAGTTAAAACTTTTAATAACTTTTATGTAATGCACCTGCCGGTTAAAAGCCCTCTGTATATAAGTAGTCTCTAGAACTGCACAGTTAATTAAATATGAATTTAAGAGACACTTTGCTATGGTACTTGTATTTTAAAGAGAAACACTTTTAAAGTAAAAGACAAAACACTACACTAAAACCATTCATGATCAAAGTAAAAAGCAACATCTTGGTTAAAACAGAACTTGTATGATAACGCTGAATTGAAGTGATAAATGGTACAGCTAAATGTGCTTTGGGTGATTTTGCAGAGATCGTAAGTGGTTAGTAAAATGTTTGTGCATACAGAATGAGTAATCTCAAAGATTCTTGTAAAATTCCCTTAAAGTTTGTCCTGATATGAGGCTTAGGGACATTTCTAACTGAAGTGAAATACATCTGTATATGTCTAGTGAGAGAGTCATTTGAGAAGTAATGCTGCCTAGAACCATCTTTTGTGACATTTTGTGACTTCTGTGGCCGGGCAGTAAGTGGCAGACTCCAATGAACATGGAAAGTATGTCAGAGATAATGGACCGTGTCCGCTATCTCTCGACCCACCTCCACCCTCTCTTCGCACCTGTGCCCTGTGGGCATAAATCAGAGGTCTGTTTTGTTTTTCTGTTTTTGCTGGGTACTGGTTTTCCCCTCAGAGAGTCTGTGTTCACTTACGCAGCATTTCTCAGGAAAAGACAGAGCTCTCCCTAACGCAAGCCCAATTCTTCCTGCCCCCACACATACTTCACCACCAGGGTGGCGGGAACCTGGTATTCTGCCTTGTGTGGCTTATGTGAACAGGAGCATTGTCTCTATAAAATCCAAGTGTGGATCCTTATCCTTCAGGAAAATACCAGTTTTTCCACCTGCAATGATTCCAAGTTTATTGTTTTTTAATCAATTGTATTTGAATAACTCTGACTCTGCTCCTTATTCAATAATATACACATTTACATGATGCTGCAATTGAACGATTTCCTTTGTTTTCAATTAATTTGGGAGTTTAGCTGACTGCCTCCCATGGTCCTCAGGTCTCTGTCGGCGCCAGGGGCCACCATGGTGAACGTATCACAGACTGTGTGTGACCATCAGGTCCATAAACTCACCCCCATAGGATTTGTCTGGGCAGGTTATCTAGACAGGGGTAACGATAAAACGTTCACTGACTTCTGCAAGAATATGTTTTTTAAAAGGGAATTGAGACCCAATGGAGAAATTAAATGTAAGTAAAGTCTATGGCTAAATTACAGAATATCCACATTTTATAAATTGTGAGAGAAATCAGAACATGCTCATTATTTTAAAGAAGATAAATAAATTAGTTAATTTGGGGCTACTGCCTAAAAATACTGTCCTTATTAGGACTTAGGACTGTATTAGGCAATGACAAGGTCACACATTAAGCTAGCTGTCACAAAGGCTATCCCATAAAGTATTTTGGCATAAAATATGAGTAATCAATGAACACCCTCAAAACTATGACTGCAAATCACCCATGCACACATAATAGCAGGTCTTACATATTTTTCACAACTTCAGGCAATGCTACTATTCATGACAGCCTGACAGAGGAGTTCCACATTGCACATGGAAACCTCTAGAGAAGGCCTACTACCTGAGTCAAGCTCCCCAGCCCTCTGGGGAGGAGCCAGCACCAGGGGAGCCCAGCCTGCAGCTCTAATGGGCCTTCCCCGACAGGGGCCACCATCACAGAGTCTCTAGTTCCCAGAAGTCCCAGACTGAGAATGAAAGGCCGAGTATCCACTCTCAGATTTCAGAGCTCTAATTGCACTACTGAGTTCAAAAATTGTGTCCAAGCAAGCACGAGAGCTAAACCTACAGATGGCACTGGACAATTGTCTCTTGTTTTGAGGGGGGTCAGCACCAAAGACAACCTCAGCCTTTGAGCACCACTGGGAATGGAGAGAGTTCTGTTACATCAAATGAAGCATTTGTCATCTTCAAGTCACACTATCTGACATGGTTCATGACATAAACCAATTTTCCATAAAAGATGTAAGACCAGGGAATCAAAGAATACTTTGTGTATGATTCCCAGACTGTTGCAAAAACCAGGATCCGGTTCTTCACAATGGTAACTGAGTTTCACCACTGATAATGAGATACCTACCTGCTTCTTTTAAGCCATTTTAATTCTGGCTTCTCTTCATGAGGTATTGATAATTAATTACATCAACTCTACTATTTTAATAAAACTGGTCATCCACAAAGCGAATATGTATTGCTTAATTTTCAGTTTGAGGGTTGATAACCACTGAAAATTAATCATCCATAGAAAAGGAACTAAGCTGCACTTCTAATCGCCAAAAAAAATACCAATGTATTAGAGTTATGTGCTACAATCAATTCACATATAACTATATAATTTATATTCTCCAAATCATACCAGCTATCTATTAGATCTAGTAAAAATGGAAATATATTAATCATATTAGAAAAAATAAAGAATAAGATTATCAAAGAATGGGTTGTAATACTCTAGAAGAAAGAACAATGACAGTTTTTGTTGTGAAAACTGAATGGGTTAAATTGGTTTACCCTGTATGCAAATATATGCTTTTATTGGTAGTTCTCAATACTTTATATATGAATTTTTTTAAAAAGGCTCTTTTTGGAAACATGCAGGAGCTAATATGCAGAAACAGAAGTTCTTTATAGCATCTACTACTCCCAAGAATAAATAGCATTTATTGAGCAATTACTAGATGCCTGGCGGAGGGCTTGGCCTGCAGGAAGGACATAGGCATACATTTTAAGATTAATATTCTTGTTGGGCTCACTTTCTAACTTATAGGTATCATTAACTGATTTTTCTCCCTAGATATCCATATCAAAGAAATATTGACTGAGCTTTGTTAATGTTTCAAACCCATAAATATTTGCCATTCAGAAATGTTTTAATGCTACTTAAGAAATCTAGTTTTACTTTTACGCCATGTTTTTTCACTCCCTCATTTGCCCCTTTACTCACCAGCTCAGCTTGAGCCAGACCCCTGCTGACCAAACAAAACTAACAACCGCTTGAACCGGTGACCACCAACTACAAGAAAAAGTTGAAGGTAGAAATGAAATCCCTTCCGCAAAAACATTCTCTGAAGAGTAACACTTTCTTGTATGTTGAAACATGCCTAGGTTTCTCCCAGGTGAAAAAGTTTCCTACCAGAAAGAAACTGACACAAACAAGTAACCTAATGCCTCTGACATATAAATAGCCATTGCTTACAAATTAGAAACGTGATAGCATTCAGGGTAATGAGTTTTTGTTAATCACACATTTGTTGGCTTTGTCATTTGGAATGTGATATCCTTCTCCATCTACCTCCGAAACATACCGAGCATATGTCTGCAAAAGCAAATATCACATATGTAGCATGTTCTGCATAACTCACTGAACCTGGATTGACTTTGCATGTGACAGAGAGATGTACCATTTATTTTAAATCTTTGGTGCAAGGGACTAATAAACACCAGGACTTCTGCTTTCTCTGACTCTTCTGCATCGTTAGACAGTAGTCATTTTTACAGTTTCTCTTTAATTGTGCTTGTTTTTCTAATGTGAATTTTCACTGTGCTGTAGTATATTTTTACTTAGTACTAGATAGTATAATTTATGTAGGTTTTATATCTGCAATTATATTATATTAATTTAATATTGTCTAATTTAAATAATTATATATTAATTTAAAACTTTGATCATGGCTCATATACCATCATTTTTATTTGGAAATATTTTTTATAGTTTTATTTTTTATTTTTCAAAGATTTTATTTATTTCTTTTTAGAGAGAGGGGGAGGGAGGGAGAAAGAGAGGGAGAAAACCATCAATGTGTGGTTGCCTCTTGACCAACCCCTCAGTGGGTACCTGGCCCACAACCCAGGCATGTGCCCTGACTGGGAATTGAACCAGCAACCATTTGGTTCTCAGGCCAGCACTCAATCCACTGAGCAACACCAACCAGGACTGGAAATATTTTTAAAGAATTTAGAATAACAATATTTGTCTAGATTATTCTAGATATTTAAAACTGTCAATGAAGTTTTTTGAACCATCAATTTCCAGAAAACACCAAAGCAAGGGACATTTCCCAACCCAAATTTTAAGGCTAGCATCATCCTGAAAACAAACAGATACAAACAATATAAGAAAAGAAAGTAAAGATTAACATGCCTCATGATGACAAAAGCAAAAATCCTCAACAAAAACTTAGCAAATCAAATCCAGTAATATATGAAGAGGATAATATAATGAGTAGGATTTATCCCATTATTCAAGGTTGGTGCAACATTTCAAAATCACTTAATGTAATTTGCCATTTCAACGTACTAAAGAAGAAAAACCATATGATCTCAATTGGTGTAGAAAAAGCACTTCAAAACTAAAAAACATCCACTTATAATAAAACTCTCAGAAAACTAGGAATAGAAGGAAACTTCCTCAACCTGATAAAGTAATATGCCAAACCTCTTAGTTAATAACAACATTCAAATACCAAATGCTTTCCTCCTGAGATCAGGGATAAAGCCAAGGACGTCGGCTCTCACTAGTGCTAATCAACGTCATACTGGAGGTCCCAGCAAGTGTAAAAAGGCAAAATGAATAAATAAAAGGCATCTAGGTTGCAAAGGAAGTAATAAAATTCTATTTATAGGTGATATGATAGCTTACATAAGAAACCCTGAAGATTCTACAGAAAGGCTATTAGAACTAATGAGTGTTAAGGATACAAAAATTATATTAAAAGAACCAATTAAATTTCTCTATACTATTAATAAACAGCTTGAAATAAAAATTAAAAATTTACGATAATTCAAGCACATGAAAGAGTTACCGTATTTTGCCGTGTATAATGTGAGGTTTTTTTTCCTAAATGTTTGAAGGAAAAATAAGTATGCACGTTATACATGGATATAATGATTACATACCAGGGGTATAGTAATGGTTATAATAACCCCATGTATGATGTGCAGAAAAACAGGCATGTGCTATACACTGTAGCGCTTTATAAACAGCAAAATACAGTAGAGATAAAGCTGGCAAATATGTGCAAGTTCTATACGTTGAAACCTGCAAAATACTGATGAAAGAAGTTGAAGAAGAAGTAAATAAAAGGAGAACCATACTTTGTTAATGGTTTCAAAGGCTTCATGTTGTTAAAGTGTCAATTCTCTCGGAGCTGATACATAATAAGTTCAGTGTAATGCTGATCAAGATCCCAATAGAAGGTTGTGAAGAACTTGAGAAGCTGATTAGGAAGTTAAAGCAGTGCCTATTGAAATGCAAAGGAGCACAGTTTCCAATACAATTTTGGAAGGAGAAAACATTGAAGGAAACACACTACCCAATTTTAATATTTACTATAAAATCACAGCAATGAAGACGGGGTGGTAGCAGTGACAGGACAGACACACAAATCAGTGAGACATGGGGCCAGAATGGCCGAAGGCGATTCATTGTGGACATGGCAGCATTTTCCATAAGTGGTCCGGGGACTATTGACCTCTGTCAGCACAGCCTGGACCTTGGCGCTCTCACACTCACATACAAATTAACTGAAAATACATCATAGTCCTAATATAAAGCCAAAAATTTTTAAACTTCTAGGAGAAAATATGGAAGAAAAATCTGTGAACTTGAGTTAGGCACAAGTTGCTTAGGTAGGACACTGACCAACTAATACATTGGGCTTTATTGAAATATATTTTTTTAAACTGCTCTTTAAAAGATGTTGGGAAAATGAAAAGATGAGCTATTCATTGGGAAAGATATTTGCCAGACACACATCTGCTAGAGGAATTCTATCCAGAATTTGTAAAGAACATTCAGAACTTAATAATGACAAGAGAAAATGCAGTAAAACAGAACGGACAAAGTATTTGAATAGGCCCTTCACTAAAGAGAATGTACACACAGCAGCGGAAAATAAGTATCATTTGTCACTAGGGAAAATGTGTGTTAGACCCCCTGGGATATCACCGCACTTTAATTAGAATGACATGGGAGACAAAACAAGAAACAAACCAAACAAAAGCCCACCTGATACACAGTAACCACAGGACCCGGTAATCCCACACCTAAGCGTTTATCCAAGTGAAATGAAAACTAGGGTGCACACCCATGTGCAGGGTAGCTTTATTCATAATCAACTCAAACTCCAACAACACAAATATCCTTCAGCTGATGAATGGATAAACCTGCTGTGATACATTCATACACGTGAATAATGCTGTGTGCAACGATACAGATGAACCTTAAACTATGATGAGTACACAACGCACTATACTGCACACACCATGACTATTTATGTGACGTTCTACAAGCCAGTGAGTCCATGGGAGGCGAGGAGAGTGAGGACAGACATTTACTACAGTGTGTAGGATTTTTCCTGGGTGATGGAGCTGCTCTGTATCTTGACTATGACTATGTGACTATGCATTTGTCCAGACTCAGAACTGCGTTTTAATTATGTATCAATAAAATGAAATACACAATATAAAAAAAAATAAACTCAGGATAAATAAACTTAAATGATGATGGATTCCAAAAATGAGTCATGTGTTCTGACTTTTTTCTTTTGCAAGTTAACAGTTCATTTCAAATGCATGCATGGAATAATTAAATGTACTGTATTTTTAAAAGATTTTATTTATTTATTTTTAGAGAGAGGGGAAGGGAGGGAGAAAGAGATGGAGAGAAACATCAGTGTGTGGTTGCCTCTCATGAGACCCCTACTGGGGATCTGGCCTGCAACCCAGGCATGTGCCCTAGACTGGGAATTGAACCAGTGACTCTTTGGTTCACAGGCTGGCACTCAATCCACTGAGCCACACCAGCCATGGCTAAATGTACAGTATTTTCTTTTTTATGACAAAATGGGTTACTCCGATTTGAAAATGTATCCTTTTCTCTTAGAATTTAGCAGCAAGAGGTCAAGGTTTAACTCAATTCATGTGTCCTGTGTCACTCTGAGGGGCTAGGTTCTCTGGATATCACGTAGATGACATGAAGCACAACCGTTTCCTTTCTTCCCGTTTCCTCCTCATGCTGCCATGAAGACTTGAATTGCTGTATTTCCATTAGCGCTGCTTTCTCAAACGTTCAACGCAATGGGATCGTTTCAAGCTTTGTCACAAGATCTCTCAAGCCATTCAGTGCTATTGACAATTTCATCCTATGTAGTAAAAGCGTTCTATTTCTTGAATTTTACCAAAACCTCTACTAATTCCCATGACAACTCCTTGACTACTCCTTTATTATTCTCTCTCCTTGGCTTCCTTTGTGGATTAGTTAAAATCTACTACTTCTCTCTTCCTCCTCTTTTTCCAATTAATAGATTCTTCCAGGGCGAGCTCATCTCCTCTCATGTCTGTAATAACTCTCGATGTGCTTATGGCTCCTCAATCTGGAATTGTCCCCCAGTATCAGTATCTTGAGTGGCAGGCTTGAATTTGTTTTTAAACTCTCTTGTCTTCATCATCTTGCAACTCAGGGATGACCGCCATCTTTCTATTCACTCAGCGATGTCATACCTGCAAATATTTTCATCAGTGTTTCTCATTCTCTCCCCCCGCCCCCCCCCACCGCCGTCTCTCTCTCAAGGTAAAATTACTGGATACATTTCCTCTTGGTTGGAAGTCACGCCTTGTTAGGTAGACTGGGATATTTGCCTTGGTAGACTTAGACATTAGGGCAAAGACTCCTTTATTATCTTTGGCTCTTGTGAACTGTTTCCTGTTTTCAGATCTTTCACCAGTATTCACTGGATGTTTGAAACCACAAGATATTTATTACACAAAAATATAAGCATTTGGGCATTGAAGATCCGCATAGACAGCGTGATGCTCCCATAGATCCTTCTATTAATGGAAAAAGAGATTCATTTGTGGGTTAGGGTGTGCTTTCCTGGGACTTTAAACTAACCAGAAGACCATGGAAGTGTTCAGATATATAGGATTTTGGCTTTGGGATCGCCAGCGTCAGGGGAATGGCTGGTGAAGACAGACTAGCTGCCCAGGCTCTGCTTTAGTTTAACTGGTGCCGCACAATTTTCCCAGCTTGATGAACTTTTTCATTTCCTCTTAATGAAAGTGGCTAAGTTCTAAAACTATAGGAAAATACACATAATAAGATATCAATACACAAGAACCTGCCAGCCAGAATAAAGAAGTGCTAACATTTTATTGGTTCTGCTTCAGATTTCATTTTATTTTTTAATAAAAGATAAATAACGTTGTGGAAGGTGGCAAAGTCTTCTTCGTTCCCCATTTCAGTCACATTGTCTTACCTCCTTTTCCCCGAGATAAATGCCACCCCAAATGTGGCATGTGCTCTTTCTCTGTACGTTTTTATTATATTTTCACTTATATATCCATAAGCAAAGCATTACTTTGCATCATTATTTAAAAATGTATATTTATGTTGTCATTGGGTATTATTCCAATTTTTTTTACTCAGTATTATGTTTTTGGGATCAATCCATGTTCCCCAAAATAAACCCAGTTTTTATTGCTGCATGAATTGTGTGAATGTACAATAATTTATTATTTAACCATTTAACTAAGGACTCCTCTGAAATGGGTTTTTTCATGTGTATTTTTGATGGTGGCTACGTGCAAGAGTTTCTCTTGGGCGTATGTTTAAAATCATGATTGCTGAGTCACAGATTGTATAGCTCAATATATCCGTTTCCAGATTTTGACAAGTCGTCTCCAAAATGCTTTGCCATTTTATTCTCCCTTCAGATCATAATAAGGGCTTCAGTTATCTTTGTCCTTATCAATTCTTGGTAGTACAGAATTTTGATTTTTCTAATTTAATCGGTATTAAATAATATATAAACAATTTTGCTTGATGATTAAAGATGATAAGTATTGCTTCATATATTTGTTACTCTTTGTCTTAATTCTTTTGTGAATTGCCTCTTTAAAACAAAACAAATATCATTATGGGAAACATACTGACATCTGTGTTCATATAACTTAAATATCATGACTGAGAACTGAGCCCACCTGTGTCAGCATGTCGAAATGATTCGCTGCAGGAAATTCTTGCCATGTCATGCTGTTTGGATTACTATTGCTTTGTAATATGGTTTGAAATTAGGAAGTGTGATGCTTCCAGGGTTTTTATTTGTTTGTTTGTTTTGGATCGCTTTGGCTACTCATGGTCTTTTGTGGTTCCATACACATTTCAGGATTGTTTTTTCTAGTTCTATAAAAATTTTTGTTGGAATTTTGATAAGGATTACATTGAATCTCTACAACCATGTGTCATGTAACATTTAGGTCAATGATGAACCACGTATACCATGGTGGTCTCATTAGAGTGTATACATAGTCTCGGCGTGTAGTCTGCTAAACCATCTCAGTTTGCAAGTGCTTTCTATGATGTTCACATAATGACAAATCACCTAACGACACATTTTAAGTATCTCTGTTGTTAAGTAGTGGGTAACTGTATATGACTTTGGGTAGTATGAACAGTTTAACAAAATTCAACCATTCCATGAACATGAGATATCTTTCCAATTATTTGTATCCTCTTCTATTTCTTTTATCGATGTCTTACAGTTTTCAGTATAAAGATTTTTTTACCTTTGTTAAATTTATTTCCAAGAATTGTATTATTTTTATTAATTTCATAAATGAGACTTTTTCTTTTTTCCAATAATTTGTAGTTAGTATGTAGAAACACTATTGACTTTTGTCTGTTGATTTTGTACCCACAACATTACTGAATTTGTTGACTAACAGTTTTTGGTGGAATCTTTATAATTTTCAGTATCTAAAATCTTATCTGCAATTAGAGATACTTTTACCACTTCATTTCTGACTCTGATGCATTTTGTTTATTCCTTGTATTTCCATGCTTGCTCTGGCTCCACGTCCAGTACCATGCTGAATAGGAATGAGGACAAAATAAACACCCTTTCACAAAAAAAAAAAATCAACAAACTGTGTCTAAAAGGAATGTGCCTCAACATAATAAAGACCATCTATGACAAGCCATAGCTACTAACATCAATGGTGAAGGTTGAAAACTCTTCTTCTAAGATCAGAAATAAGATAAGGGTGTCCACTCTTGTTATAGTCTCTTAAGATTTTTTTATTTCTGTGGTATCAGTTGTAATGTCTTCTCTTTCATTTATAATTTTATTGATTTGGTTCTTCTCTTTTTTTCTTGTGTAGTCTAATAAAAGGTTTATTAATTTTTATATTTTCAAACTCAGTTTTTTCATCTTTTCTATTGTTTTTCTGTTCTCTATTTCATTTATTTCTCTAATTTTTATATTATTTCTATTTATTATTTTATTATCTATTATTTTTTATTCTATTTTCATTTTTTGGTGTTACATGAACTATTATACATCTTACAAACAACTTTAGATATGATGAAACATTGGTGCGTGTTATAAGTTTTAGGAGTGTTTCATACAGTTGAAAATAATGTATATGTTATTTGTTAGGTGAAGAGTTATCTCCATAAAAATTAGATTAAGCTTTTTACATTGTTTTTAAAAAATTATATACTTTTACTATTTTTGTTGCATAAATTCTGGAACAGATAATTAAATTTTTTCTATAATTAATGGGATTTTTATTTGTACTTCAGTTTTATAATATCTGCATTTGTAGGTCATTGAAGTTGATACTGGTTTTGTTCTAAGTGGATATACTTTTAGCAATACATAGTTTCTTTATAATCATAAATATTTTTACCTTGATTTTTTTCTGATAAAAATGCTGCTTTACCATCTTTCTTTTTACTAAGATTGCCCTTTTATATATTTTTCTATTCCTTTCCATTGAACTTTTGGGTTCTTTCTAAAGTTAACTATTTAAGCAGTTTATCTAGATCAAAAATTTGTTTTGTTATTTGCTGTATGCAAATAGGTATTTATTTCATTTATACTTGTGGAATTATTAGTATATTTAACTTTTTGTGACTTTATTTTATGTTTTAACATTAGAACATTCCTAAAATTAGACTGCATCTTACAGCTAATAATTTTTCTATTATTTTCTGCCTTCTTGGAATTGATTTTTTTTATTACATTTATTTCTGTCTTTACCACTGATTGACTTTGATTATTCGCTTTTCTTTTATTTGTCTGGAAAGCATAAACTTCAATTCTGTTACTTTAGTGCCTACCATTTGTTCCATGCTTGTAAAATTCTCTCTGCATGTCTTATAGGTAAGGTAATAAAATAATAGAATAGCATGAAAAAGGAGATTTCAAATGTAAAAAGGATAAATCAGAACTTCATTATAGAACCAATAAATAATATAGAAGCCACAAGTGAAGAATGGACACAATTGAAAAGTGAATCCCGACTTTAAATAAAAGGAATACAGAATACAATGGCAAAACACTCAAAATAATTAAAAATAAGTAACAACCAGAGAGGACAGAAATTTGTAATTAAAGGACAATTTATTTCTTTTAATTAAGGAATGAAACAAATGCAGACAAAACAAAAAATAGTAAATGGAGTATGATTTCATGGCATCAAAAGTAATTGAATGTGGGCACAAAAGACATCATTCTTATGCTCATAGAATACGTTGTTTAAAGTAAGACAAGCTTAATATAACTGAGTGAGTAATTAAGCACATAATTACAAGGGGACACACTTCTGTAAATAAGATATAATAATACCTATATACTGGGGAAACTCATTTAACATTGAAATTTAGGAAGGAACTTCTTGAAATTTGAGGAGTGAATCGATCCTGGCCTATTAAAATGAGAGGGGAAAAGCACTCGATACTTAGTAACAACGTGCGTGAAGACTTGAGAAAAAGCATGACATGTTTTCAGAACTGAAAGCAAGTGTGCTGTTATGGACGGCATTGTGCTCCCTGACCTCTCAAACAGTATCGTTCAGTTGTTGAAGTCCCAATGTCCAGCCACTCAGAAGGTGACTAGAGTTGGAGATAAGGTCTTTGAAAAGACGAGTAGGTTAATGAAGCCATCGATGCAGTCCGCTGGGTGTCCTCACGTGAAGAGAAAATCTGGACTCCCAAAGACCCGTCAAAGACATGTACGCACAGAAGAAAGACTGTACAAGGACCCAGTGAGAAGACAGCCATGTGAGGCCAAGGAGAGGGGCCTCAGGAGAAATCAAACCTGCCAACACCTTTGTCTCAGACTTCTGGCTTCCAGAACTATGACAAAGAAAATATCCGTTATCTGTGAATAATATTATCACCCAATCTGTGACTCTTTGTTACGGCAGCGCTGGTAAATTAATACAGTCATCTAGACGGAGATGAGAGGGCAAGGAGAAGCATGAAGCAAGATGACACTGACATAAAAACAAGGCTAGACCCTGCAGGTTTGTAAACGGTGCAAAAGGGTGATTTCTGTTTCAGTCAGAGTGGGAAGCCATTGAAGAGTTTAAAGCAGGGCGGCAACATAATCAGATCTACTTTTTTACAAAGATCGACCTGGTTGTTCCATGGGAAATGACTTGGGGAGAGGCAGAAGTGAGGGTAAAGGAACAGGGGGCTTTTGAAGTCGTCCAGAGAAAAGATGAAGGTTGCTGTGGACTGAATGTTGTGTGCCCCGCCTTTCCCAATTCATATGTTAAAATCCTAATTCCTAAGGGGAAGTATTTGGAGACCAGCCTTTGGAGGAGAGCTAGGTCCCTGATGGTGGAGCCCGCACAATGGGGTTAGTGTAAGAGGAGACAGGAGAGAGCTTGCTTCCTCTCTTAATCATGTGAGGATACAGCAAGAAGGTGGTTATTTGTAAACAGGAAGATGATCCTCATCAGAACCTTGTTGTCCGGCACCTTGACCTTGGACTTGCCTGCCTCCAGAACTGCGAAAAATGCATTTCTGTTGTTTAAACTAACTCACTGCATGGTACTTGTTACAGTAGCCCTTGCCAACTAAAACAAAGGTAGTCTACACTATGCTTTAACTTCTTAATCTGCCACCACACTATGCACACTTAACATTTCCCACTTTGCTATTCTCAGGGAAGAGTCCCTGCTTCCATTAGAGCTCTTAAAACAGTGCAATAATTAGTTTAAGTGTTTACATACATAGTTTATCTGCATTAAATACCTACCGTGTTCTCTCATGGTAGGAATGTTATCTGGTTTATCTTGATTTGGGAGTTCTACATGGCAACAGCGACTTATTGAAAATAAATAAATAGATAGATAAATAAACAACTAACTAACTAAATAAAAAGTTATCCTTCTAGAAAACCCTACAGTGTGGCTAGTGCATTGTTACTCTGAATACCTCTTGACTTGATTGTCCTCCTTTTTGTCTAGTGATTGACGGCTGCAGAGATGTGGAGTCATCATTCATCTGCCTGCCTTAGAGAAGTCAGATTTGTCGCCTTCTTTATTTGATTCTTAAAAAAACAAAACAAAACAAAACAAAACCTCTTATATTTTTCTTTGGTTTATCCACTTGGTGTTTTCTTTCTCTCCAGGCATTATGAATCATCACACATTTCCTTTCTTCTGGCTCTGCTTGGGAAATTGGTCAGCGTCTTTGCTGATATCTTGCACTTGGGGCATTGTACCATAGGTCGTGACTGAATTACCACATGTAACTATTTGCCTTTTGTATTCATCCTTTACGCTTCTTTGTTTTTCTTTGTAGCTGGGTTCGCTCTAATGCAAGTAGGATTAGCATATTCAAACACTTATAACTGAATTCTCCTGAGGTCTTCCTGATCATTTTCTTGAAATGTTTTTCATTGAGAAACATTTGCTTCTCATGCAGGGAAATTTATTGGATGAAGAAAGTTATTGAGTATTATGGAGATCCTCATTCTTGACTTTGGATATCTTTGTCATTGGAGATCCTCGATGAGAATAAGCAGTTACTCAGTCCCCTGTGGAGGTGTGGGTTTTCCTGCCCCCACAACAGTTGACTCAGATGTAAGTCCTGTCAGCCATTCATCTTTGGTGGAAACGTTTAACTTGAAAATGATCCAATATCTATACTACATATTTGGATGGATTGTGTCTTCTAAAAAAAATTAGGAAAGCAAGCAAGTGAAGCTTTAACTGCAAATTTCAGTCATTCATTTATATTCCACATTTATTAGGTATGTACATGTGCTGTAAGTGTCCTAACTACTTGGGGTAGAGCATGAATAAGACACCATGCTGGTCTGCGGGGAAACACTCAGTACGGTGAGGAAAGTAGAAGTGATAAAATGGCTGTAATATGCTGGGTCACCTTCCTGACTGCGGCATGCACATGGAGCGGCCAGCGTGCCCCCAGGTTCCACTGTTTCTTCGCGTGGGACTTCCCTGGAGCGTGTCAGAGTCTGGCTGAGGATCCCTCTCGGCCCTTTGGACTTAGAAACAAAAGGGTTTTGATCTGACGTAACATTAATCTTTTAGAAGGGCAATGAAGTAAAACTTTAGGCATCACACTTAGGATAATGAACAGAAGTGGAAAAGGAACTAGAAAGTAGAAGTATCTCAGTGTTAATTTTCTCGCCCACCTACCCGGAGAAGTGAGTATTGCAAAACTGGAAGACTAGAGCTGTACCCAAAGGTCGTAGTGGGAAGCCTAGTGATTCTCGTTTTAGCATTTAAGACTAACTGGCATATGTTGCTGGCAATCTCATTGCATAAATTAGGTTTTAAATAAATGAAGTAGGAAACATTCTCAGAAAATGAGGACATTCAAATTTAGAAATTCAAAATTGAGCATCATTTTTTGACCCCTAAACAAGTTGCCTTTCTGTTTATAGAGTATGCTTTAATATATCACCACATAAATGGAGAAATAAATGGTTGGAAAAAAAATATCTCAGGTTGTACAATGGAGGCAAAGAAAGAGAGAGGAGCATATATTTGGCAGAGTCAGTGGGGAGTTAAATCTGGTGTGAGAGTTTTGAATAGATGCAATCAGCTCTTGGTAGCCTATGGAACTCCAGCACAGGGCAATGTCAGTGTAATTTCCGCGGGGTTGCAAAAGGAGACACAATGAAGCTAATAGAATGAAAGGAGTACCCGAGGCTGTGGGTAAACTGATTAGAGGCCTGCCTCGCAGACTTGGGTTGCCTATTTCCAGAGGTAAAGGATCTCTCTCATAGGTGCTCAACCAGTAATATTATTAAAAACTCATATTTGTTGAGCCCTGACTGTGACCTAGGGACTGTTCTAAGTCCTAATATATATTGTCATTTAGTCTTCCTAACAACTCCAAGGAGAGAGGATAAATAACTACTCTAAAGTCACACAGCTGGAAAGTAGAGAAGCCTGCATTTAGCCAAAGGAAGCCCAGCCCCTGAGCTCACTGAGATTCCTAACCTCTATGTGAATGGTCTGGTGATATTCAGATGCAAAGCAGTTTTCTTGGAACTCAGGATGCCACAGAAATCACTAAGTTAGATAGATCTTAACTTAATTTTGGGAGACTCTAACTACTCAGATATGAAACCTGGACATCCCCTAGTCGTAGAAACCCAGTTCTGCCTGCTAGATTTATTGCCTCTCAGCTCCAAATTCATCGTTCGGTACCTGGCTCTGTGTAATGGATGGAACCTTTCCCCTTAATAATGAGTATCATGTGAAGCTTTGTCAGGAAAGTGCGTTGAGGGTCATTGCATGAGAGAGGACTTCTCATCCTGGTCCTGCTCACTGTGTTGGCTGCCGCTTGCTCCTGTTGCATGATAGTCTGTGGTGTAGGTATGTGGGGGTGTCTGCTGACACTCTGCCCCAGTCACACACCCAAAGCTCCACACCTTAGGAACCCCACAGCCCAGCCCAGCCCGGGTCTAGTGACCACCTCCTTATAGTTCTTCTGACATGCCACCATGTGCTCCAGCCCTGCCCTGCAATAATGCCCACCGCCTTCAGTCTGCCTGCTCACCAGGGTTGGCTCACTTGCGACTTGCATGGTTGTTCCTACTTACTCAGCAACTGTAGACAGCTTTTGCGCAGCCAACCAGCCAATATCTGCACCTTCCAGTAGACTACAACACATGTGACTACTCATTCTTCTGTGATGCCTGAGCCCCAGCCGCGGAGGCATTCTCCCACCTGTTTTGTCTTTGCTCAGAGTGCTCTTCAGAGTTTTCTTTACCTCTTTACAGTTGCTCTCTGATCATGGCTTAATATTGTTTATATCAAGCTTCCCCTGTTTAAAATTATAATGTTGCTTCTGTTTCCTGACTGGACCCAGACTGATACAAAGCCAAGCGGCCTGAGGACTATGGAATACTACGACATACATGAAGCACAGAGGGAAGGGCATGCCTCCACTCTGTGCGGGAACAGTGGAGGAAATGATGGAGCAAGTTATATCAGATTGTAAGTTTTAAAGTTGGGAGTAGAGCTTGTACTTCACATGTATTCTGATGATGGATATTGGAGAATGAGAACTGAGTTCCCACACATTACACAGCATTTCCTATCAAAATACCAGATTGAGCAACTCAAGGACACAAAGTGACTCTGAAACCCTCCTTTGAAAAAATCAAGTCCATAAATCAATGACTAGATTACACTTTGTGATGCCTTTTGAAATTTACAAGAAAGATAATGTGTGTAACATTCTTCAAAAAATTGACTAATTCAAGTGTAATTCAGAACAATTTACTAATGTGCAGTGATTTATGCAGAGACTTCGGTTTGCTTCAGAATTTCCAAATGGACTGCAGGAGAGGGAGTAGCTGGGTAGAGATGGTTCTGATAAGTTATGAAGGACTTGGGATATCATAAAATAAAGGCTATGAAGAAGACAGTTGAAGTGGGCACGACTGTCTTCCAGTGCGACATGGCCCAGGCTGTGTGACCTCTGATTGGCTCTGTGTGCTGCATCCCCTTCACAGGAGTAACCCAGGGGATGCAATGAGTAGAGCAGACAGCACAGTTTTTATATCACAAGAATGGTCCTGGGGTAAAGGATGGACCCAAACACAATAATCATCATCCCCGCATCCTCGTTGCATCTACCCTCACACACTTATTCCACCTTACCTTGCTGGATTATAAAGAAGAAATTCCCCAATACTGTATTAGGCTGAATTGTGAAATTGTTAATACTTGCCCATTTTTTGAAATGAGTTTTACATGATTCAACTTAGTACCACTTTACCTAGGGATATTCAGTACATATTTCAAAAGATAAAGTTATTTTAAAATATGATCAAAATATCATTACTGCACAAAACATACGTTCTTCAATATCATCAAGTATCTAATTGGTGATCAAATTACCTTGAATTTCTATCTTTTAACAGTTTGTTTTTTGCTATGATTTTCTTTTCCTATCAGGCCCTAGTCAAGTTTTGATGGCAGGGTTAGGTTGGCCGCATAGAGTGAGTTGGAAAGCGTTCTTGCCACCTATATTTTATGAAAGAGTTTCGGTAAGGTTGGTACCATTTGTTATTTGAGTGGTTGATAGATTTTCCTAGTAGAGGTCATCTGAGGGAGGAGGGGAGAAGGTTTAAATTTCACACTCAACTTCTTCCAAAAGATGTAGGGTTTTTTATATGTTGTATTTCTACCTGTAGCCACTTCGTTAAATGGTGAGGTTTTATTTTTGAGAAATTTTTCTTGTTTAGATTATTGATTTTATTAATATAATGCCATTGGTAATATTTGCATTGTAATTGTAGATCTATAACCTCAGTAGTGGCTCTTATTATTGCTTGTAATTTAATCCCGTCGTCAGAGAACACACTCCGAGTGGTTTCAA
The DNA here is from genome assembly GCF_022682495.2 of Desmodus rotundus. Classification (NCBI taxonomy): domain Eukaryota; kingdom Metazoa; phylum Chordata; class Mammalia; order Chiroptera; family Phyllostomidae; genus Desmodus; species Desmodus rotundus. Next base: position 155,654,638 of record NC_071391.1, read on the forward strand.
TCCTTTGTGATGAGACTTCTTTAAAAGCCTGGCATGTGATCTTTTTTGCTGTGCTATACATATCCGCTTCAACAGAGGGTATTTAAAAGTTGTCGGGTGAAGTGTTACACAAGTAATAATCAAATCAAGACAACTGCTATTGCTGTTCAAATATTCTTCATCCTCATTCAACTTTTTTGTCTACTTGTCTGTCAATTGCTGAGCCAAGAGTGAAATCTCTAGCTATGTCTAGTTCTCTCTCCAGGATTTTTTCTTCCTTTGTGTATTTTAAAGATTTACCCTTAGATGTATATTTATTCAGTGTTCTGTTGTCATCTTGACAAGTTACTTTTCTGTTTATGCACACCTCTCTTTACTTGAAGTGATACTTCTTGCGTCCCAGTCTGGTATTATTAGAGCTACTCAGGCTTCTCCTTCTTCAGCTTCATGGTTGAACTTTGTATTTTTTATCTTTCTACTTCTACCTATTTATATCTTTATATGTAATATATTTAGATATAGTTGATCTGAATTTTTAATCTAGCTTTACTGAATAAGGAATTCTCTTTATTGAGGGAACACATTTTTTTAAAAAGATTTTATTTATTTATTTTTAGAGAGAGGGGAAGGAGAAGAGATGGAGAGAAACATCAATGTGTGATTGCCTACTGGGGAGCTGGCCTGCAACCCAGGCATGTGCTCTAGACTGGGAATCGAACTGGTAATCCTTTGGTTCACAGGCCCACACTCAATCCACAGAGCTATGCCAGCCCGGGCTGAGGGAGTGTATTTATTGCTATGGCTGCATCTAAGTCTAACCACTTAGATCCAATAATACCATAGGTTTTTAATTTGTTTTCTCTCCTCTTTCTGCCTATATTTTAGGTTAATCAGAAAGTGTTCTCTAGTATTCTATTAGGTCTTTTCTGTTAGTTTTATGCTTTCATTTTATATTAATTTTTAGTGCTCAACTAATTTTAACATACATCCTGAACTTATTAGTACTTCACCGACAAGCTGAGATTTGTAAGAACTACAAAAATATAAAGCAATCTACCCATTCCTTCTCTGATGCTAATTTAGTCATACGTTTTTACATCTACATGTAATTTAAACCCCAACATATAGAACTGTTACTATTTTTCTTTAATCACTTAAGTACTATTTTTAAAAGGTACTAAAATAAAAAAAAACCTGTTTATCCAAATTTTTCCTCTTTCTGGTGCTCTTCATGTCTTGCTTTAGATCTGATTTCCCTTCAAGCTGGACATCTTTCTTTTACATTTCTTATAGTGTTGTTCTTCTAGCTATAATATCTCTCATCTTTTATTTATCTAAAATATTTTTCTTTTCAATAAATTTGAAAGGATTTTTTTCACTGGATATAGAATGGTATGATGTTTTATTCATTTAGCATTTTAAAAATTTTGTTTCATCAGTTTCTCTTTTCCATTGTTTCTGATGATACATCAACCATCAGTCTTTCTTCTTTTGGCTGTTTTATGATTTTTTTTTTGTTACCTTTGTTTTAGGAGTTTGAGTATAATATGTTAGGTGGGGTGTTCCTTATATTAACTTGCTGACTATCTTCTATCAAATGGTCGATGCCTTTCATCAAATTTGGGGATAATTGAGCCAGTATTTCTCCAAGTATTTTTCTGCCCCATTTTCTATTTTCTTTTTTGAGGGGACTCCAGTTACAAGTATATTCAAGGTTTTATTATTGTCCCACAGGTTACTGACACTTTGTTTATTGCTTTATTCTTCTGTTAATGCTTCTGGTTAGAGAATTTTCACTGACATATTAATAAATTCATTATTTTTATTTGCTTTTTTAATTCATGCAATTGTATTCATTAAATTTTTAATGTTAGGTGTGTTTTTTAACTGTAGGATTTCCATTTTGTCTTCTTTAGATATTTTATTACTTTTCTGAAATTTCCTGTATCATTTGTTATATCAGTCTTTTGCTGAAAAAAATATATTGTATCGTACATTAGATACTATGACTGAAGTGTAAACACACTGGATTCTGTTAAATTCTCAATTCTGTAGTTTTATTTTTGAAAGAAGTAAAATTACTGGTAGGTCATTTTGACACTGTGAAAGCTTAGACACTGGCCTTGTTATTTCAAATTTGTCTTTAATTCTAGGGTATGGCCCGCCGTGCAGGACACGTTCCTACTTTTATGGCAGTGCCCTTCTGAGATTGCAAGGGTATATCTGCGTTGTTTACCAGTCCCCTTTAACACGGCAGACCTTGGGCTCTCAAATTTTTCTCAGCTCTGAACAGCTATTGAAAATCTCTGCTTATCTCTTTCAGCCTTTCAACTCTTCAAATTTTTCCGATTTGGAACTTGGTTTCTACTCTTGCCCCGTGCATGTTGAGATTAGAAGTCAAGATTTGAGTGACATTTCTATGCATAATTTAGGGCTCCCCCTTTTTCTGACTCCTTTCTTTGGGTTTCTTTCCTCGATTCCTTATCTCTCTGGTAGTTTTCTTATCTCTGGTAGTTCTGAACTCTTATTCCTTAAAAGATAAGATGTTTTGCTGGAGCTCTATCCACTGCTTGATATGAACAGGAGAATGCCCTTAGTGCAAGAACTGGTTCAGTGTGTATCGCACCTAGTTTGTCTCATTGCTTTCAGTTGCCCCTCTGATTTCTGCCCACTTTTGGTTAATCTCCAACGATTTCAGCCTTTTCTTAACTTTGACAATAGTTTGGGTAGGAGGTCTAGTTTGAGACGAGTTTGCCCATTGTTATTGGAAGTGATGCTCCTTAACCATCTCCCTTACTCTTTCATTTGAACCCTGATAACATCCTCTGTCTGGTCCCCCTGCGTACAGTCTTTCAACCCACTCCTCCCCACATAGCTTTGCATGCAGGACATTCAGAACCATTTAAAAAACTTAACTTTATTTATTTATTTATTTATTTATTTATTTATTTATTTATTTATCGTGCTTGAGCAAACTATTTCAGAGCATCCTTTGCCTCTAATTTAAAGTGTATGACACTTACTAGGGTATATGCATTAAGTAAAAATCTAAAATATTTAATGATTTATTAGTGCTCCGTACTGGGTGTACCAGATGAATATCACCTCTGCATATGGATTTTTCCACCCTCTGTACCAAGTTTATCTTTCCAGCCACATTTCCTGATAATGCTATCTATTTCAATCTCTATATTTCTGGCTTCCATGAAAAACTCATTTTCACCAAATATGGCATGGTATAGAACCATTCTTTTTCCTCATTTGCATATATATTAGTTTCCTAGATCTCACAGAACAAAATTAACTGTGTGGCTTAAAAAAATATAGAAACTACATGTCTCTTAGTGCTTGAAGCCAGGAACCCTAAATCAGTGTATTGACAGGGCCATATTTTCTGGGAAGACTCCAAGGGAGGAGGCTTTCTTGCTTCTACCTAGGTTCTGGTAGTTGCCAGGAATCATGGGTGTTCCTTGTTTTATAGATGAATTACTCCAATATTTGCCTCCGTCAACACATGGGATTCTCCCTGTGTGTCTCTGTCAAAATTTTCCTTTTTGGAAGGATATTAATTTTTGCATTGGGGCCCGCTGTAATCCAGAATGACTTCATAGTAACTTCATTATGTCTAAAAACACCCTATTTCCAAATAAGGTCACATTCAGATTCTTCATAGATTCCTCAAGAATTTTGATGACCATTATTCACCCCAGTAAACACCCAAACCTTACTTGCCATTTTTCAAGCAAACAGCTCTCCTCTTTGAGTGCTTTTCTAATTCACTCATAAAATATTGCTCCCTCCATGGAATAGTGCTGTGTCACTCACATATACCATTTATTTGTTCCCTTGGCTGCCTTCCTCCTTCAACACTTTTGAATCTTCGGAGAAACACTGGTTTATTAGTTATCTTTGCTTCCCCAGAGCCTTCTTCAATGTCTACCTTAGAATAAATGCTTGATAAATGTTTGATAAATAAATGATTTTTAAGGGAACACAGGGCCTTGTCTTCTTCCTCATTCCTTAAAGCCCCCAAGCAATATTAACTTTCTTACTACTATCCTATCCCTGGTGGCCACAATTTTATTTTCGCCAAGATAAAAAGAAATTGAAACCATGTTCTCAGTGAATTAGAAACATAAACTGTGGTATCAGGATGGACTCTCTGAGTCTGAAAAAAACCACACGATAGAAACATAATGTAAATCTAAAAATGTTACTGAGAATGTTAGTAATGATATTGACTTAGTGCTGCTCACTAGGGGAGGGCCGCGACCGAACTCAATGTGTTGAAAAGTTCAGAGACATTAATCTTCTCATCTGTGCCCCAGATCTCCTTCTGCAAAGACAAATGAGCAAGCATTGATGAATGCTGCTTCATTAGGAGAATTTAAAAATGCCATTTGTCTTCATGAAGAGGAAGTATTTTTACATTTTACATTTTACAATGAATCAGTGAAAAAAAAATTTTCTACCATTACCCTTTGACTTCGAATGGACGTTATGAGCAGCATTTCGGCGCAGTCACAGTCTTGCTTGAGGGGAAATCTTGACAAAAAGATATTTTCTGGTGAAACAATAGCCACATTCTACAGGCCTGCTCAAAATCCTTTTAAAACAACACATTTAGGATTTTAAATGTCCCCTTTTGTTCACCTTTCTAAGAGACAAGAAAAGTAAAAACTAAAAATAATGAAAGAGAAATAAAACACACACACACAAATTTCTTTAAAGGAAGGCTTCAGGTTCATTCTAGAGTAAATATATTGCCAGCTCAATCTCATCTTTTTTCTGTATCCACATAATAAGATGTTAAAATATTTGTCCCAAGTAATTAGCATAAACATTTCCAAGGTCCCTAGTGACCCAAACATAAATAGACCACGATTACTCTGCTCTTTGAGGGATAGAGACTTCAGACAATCACGTACAGCTTTAATGTTAGATAGTATTTCTTTTATATGGTAGTCTCCATTCAAGTAGTTATTTTTTAGTATTTAATTTTTTTTACTCCTAATGGTAAAAATATTTCAGTGTTCTTCAAAACCTTCCATGAGCTTAGGGGGCACTCCCTGGGGTTTTGCCAGTTCTTTTTGCACTTGAGCCTTTAGCAAATTTGTTGTCATCAGTCTTTTCACTCTTTGGTGATCCTAAGTACTACCTGGTGAACTGTACAAAATTCTCCGGGAACAAAGAGTTCTTTTGCAATAAGAAATGAATTGAGGCCTGGAATTCTGCATTTTAAAGAAATATTCCACGTGATTCTAATATAGGTGGTTTAGGGACCCCATTTTGAGAAACACTGATTTTCTTTTCTTCTACGTAAGTTTACTCTCTGTCGGTAGATCGCCCTTTCTTTGTCCCAGAAATACTCATGGAAATTTCCTTGTTGCATCGGTGAATTTCCCTTATATCTTTTAAACTGTATATACACTGAAAAGTTTTGTGGAAACCACCAACTGGCTCCACATGTCACCTCCTCTACCTTCTATTTTTTAGACTCTCATTCACATTTGAATACTTCATTTACTTTGACCTTGAGAATCAATTCCGTATTGCCTCTAAATCCTTTTTCCCCAGGTCCTTGGCCTCCACAAAACTCAGCTCCTCAACTTAAGTGCCCACCATCTGGAAAAAAAAATCCTGCTTATATTTCTCCACCTCATCAGCTCTCCATATGGCTTTGAAACTCAGTTAGAAACACATCTTCTTCTCCTATGCTAAGGATCTCTTGATTTTCACCTCTTCTTGAGTTATACTTTATTTTTATCTCAACGTCTGCTAACCTTGAAGACCATCTTTGAAAAATATGGTTTAACTCTTGGTTGGCAGAGTAGATTTTAAGATCGATTCCAGGGATTAAAATACTAATGTCAGGGAAAGGCACACTTTCTCTTCTTTGCAGATTAACTGCATCTATGCACACGTGTTTGTCTTTGTTATTGACTGATATTGTCACCTTTACTTTTGGTCAGTGTAGCATCTTCTGGAGCCATCCAGGTGTATAAACTGGCTTTAGGATGATGACACACCATTTTTCTTCCTGTCCTTCTTTTCATGGGGACTCTTCCAGAAGAGGATCTCCACGCAGTGTCTTAAAGAGTATGAAATGTGGTGTGATCGGAGAGGAAAGGGAAATAAATTGCCGATTGGTATGAAAAGTGAATGTCATGAAATACTGCACCAGAAAGTGATTCAAGGCCTAGGAAGTAAAAAAAAAAAAAAAAAAAAAAAAAAGTGTGAGAAAAAGACACAGGAAGCAACAATGCATGAAATGTCTGAAACCACAGAGGAAATGCCTGACAAGATAGGAAGTAACAAGGTGAACAGCATATCGAAGACTGGAAAGGATCAGCCCTTGAGAAAAGACAAGATGGATGAAGGGAAGGCATTACTGTGTGTCTGGGAAGGTGTTTAATACACTCAGCTGGATAACACCCCAAGGGAAAAGCTCACAGAATTTATTTGAAAATGCCTGTCATTAGAGACTAATACTACTATCAGAGAAAGAAGTTGGTGGGATTATTTAGGGAACTTTCTTCTCTTTGAGTCTTCACTTCTTCCACCCAGTTATTGGTCAGACACCCCCTAGGGAACTGAACGAGGTCAATGGTGTAATAATCATTTTGGGAGTGGATATTCTCTGGACCATCGTTATTGAAATACTTTCCTGTAGATTTCCATTCTTACAAACTCAGGGGGAGCGACAGTGCTACCAGCATAGACCCTGGTGCCGTTTCCTCTGAACCAGATGGGAAGGAGGTGGTGAATTCTGAAGCAACTCACACTTATAGTGAGATCCTATTGCGACAAGCTGCCTGAAGCCTTTCATTTCATAGAATCTTTGAGTTCTGGCTGCCCTTGTTGTTGTTGCTGCTGCTTCTAAATTTCTCAGTGCATTGAAACTCTTTCTTCTCAACTCTGCCTTCCTGCATTTTCCGTAATGAATGCGGGTATGTGATGGAGGTAGAGCCAGCCCTGCCCCCTGGAGCAGATGTATGACTCCATCACACTGTGGAGAGCCTCTGGCCCTAGCCTGCCTTCCCAGCCTGCCTGCCTTCCCTGTGTGTGGGGACATTCTCTCTATGTGGCAGCTCCTGCGGTGAGTTAAATCATCTCACCTTCTTCACAAAGAAAGAATGAAAAGAGGCAGCCTGCCTCCAGGTAGGGTTAAGCTAGAATGATAGAGGATCTTGAAGTCCCATTTAAGTCCTGGTTGTGTCAACTGGTTCCTATAGAACCCACACTTATTCCCCAGTTGGTTGACTGCCTCAAAACATTCTTAATAGTGTTCTGATTTTGAAAGCTAGAATCCTTTGACCTGTGGCCCTGGTTAATTTTTTTTCTCTTTCATTTAAATCAAAACTGACAGGAAGAAGAATAGGCTAAAGGAATTATTTCCCTTTGCTGCTTAATGGGATATGAAGCCTCAGCTTATGAGTAAAAAGAAAACTTTCCACTTGGGTAAACATAATTTTCTCTCTCTCCCCCCCGCCCCCCAGAATAATCCCATTCATTTGCAAGGGTATAGTAATTTAGTATAAAATAATTCCCCTTTAACATCTGTTGTAATTACTCGGCTATCTCCTGACTTCTCTTTTACTGTGAATTTTGGACCAGTCAGAGACTGAGCTGGCAATATGAGCTGTGCAAGAGGCCAAAGGCATGGACCCAGAGCCTGTGATGCCCAGTGAAGCCACAGACGCTTAATACCACCCTGCTCAGATACCCCTGTAGTTGGTATCAGACCCAGCGATGGAGCAGCCCTGGAGCACCCTTTTCTGAGCCATGGGAATTTGTGCTTTTTGTGGGAGAAGGCTGGGACTGCCTCTCTGATGTTCAGAGACAGCGATGTGCATCTCCAGGTGGATCTCTGGCTGGTGTAGGAGGAGCAAATGAAATCAATGGGAGCTTCCTGTATGGATAACTTTTTGAAAACGTGTATCTCAGGCTCACTGTCTCCTCCTCACCCCCTGAGCCCCAGCTTTTTCTTAAGTAATGAAGAGAGGAGGCAGAGATTTGTCATTTACGACAATCTGCAAGCCCCTTATGGGGTTCAACTACTCTTGGGTTTTGTCACTCTTAACACTCACTAAGCCACGACTTTTCTTTTGAGAGCTAATTTTGCATGTGCTAATGTACATTAAAATGTGACAAATAGTTTGGGATGGGGTTCAAAACATCACATATTTATAGATATATCAAGATTTCATTTATCTTTTGCGGAAGAAACTCAGAAGTTTCCTGCAACTTGTTTAATATTGAAACTTAATGAGTCTACCTAGTACTATTACTGAGGAAGGAAAGGTAGGCTCTGTCAGAGAAAGGGCCAGACCCCGGGGCATTGGAAGAGAACAGCTAACCAGACTTTAATATAGAAAAATAGACAAATAGGGCGATAATTCAATCAGAAGGCAATGTACCTATCGTGCACCAGGAGAAAGCACAGCTGGAGGACTGGAAAGTGATTTGGAAGCAAAAGCCTCTCATTGAATTACAGACCAAGAAATCACGTTAGAGGTTGCCAGCGGAGTGAAACCTGGTTGTGGAAAGGGGATGGCCGGCTCTTCTGTGGTAAGCCAGAATCCTCAGAGATGCAGCTCACCTCAAGCTTTGCTTTGGGTTAAATTCAAGCCAACGCTATCCTAAAACACACACACACACATACACACACAAGAAAAATATAATAAAGGCCATTGTTTCTGATTTACTTGGTAGCCAACTCTCTGGGGATTGGCCCTGAGGCTATTGCTGGAGTTGTGTTATTCACAAGCCATTGTCAGATTACACACACCTGGCAAGTGTGTATGTCACGGAGCAACCAGTTAAGGGGAAAAATCTTTCAAAAGAGACATTACAGTTCACACTGAGTTCATGCTGGCACAGATTCAGGAAGTGGGGCGATGTTTGTAGGATACTTTAGTGTTTGTCTAGAGGCCAGTGTGGGACCTGTCGCAGAAATCCTAAACTCTGTGTTGCCTTCATGTGATTCCTTAGTCTTGCATTTTAGGTCAGACGAGCACTTACTCAGGAAGACACAAAAGGGGACTCAGATCTTTCCTTGAAGGAACTTAGAGTCTGGAGGTGGAGAAAGGACCCGATGAGAGTGTGAACCCTAATCCCGTGAGGCGAGGGTCAGTGTCAGAAGACAGGCAGAGGCACCGTGCTGGGAGAGTTGGGAGGAGAGGGATGTCAACTCTCTGTCACTGCGGGAGGATCAGACTGCTCAATAGCACTGCTGGCATTCCACATTCTTTGTAGGTTTTAAGCTACAGATTTAATGAAAGTTGTTTTTAAATGAATTTTAAGAAGACTTGTCTAAATTATTTATATTTGTCCTATTTTTCTAGCCTCTTTAAAGGTACTTCCTCCTCCTTTTTCTGTTACTAGAGCTCCCTGTTTGCCTTCCATTGCGGACCATTGGAGGTTATCTGTGAGGCAATGTGTAGCCCGCAGGCCTCCTGAGATGAAGAAAGATGAGGTCTGGCTTGTGGGTTCCCTCTTCTCCGTCTGTCTACGCCCTGTGATGCAAAAACTGGCTCTGTCTTTGGTCTCCAAAGACTTGGGTTGTATGGATGAGAAATTTGGTAATACTGGAAAGGGATTCACCTCCTGGTCCATGTTCAGTCAGCAGTGTCTCGAGCCTGGAAATCAATTCACAGTTTGGTCCTCTACCCATAACGTAAAACCAGACCCTTTAAGCTTATGCAAACTAACAGAATACTGTTCCTGGTATTCACATTCCTCTTTTGATGTTCTGTCTTGATTTACACATTTTGTGCATGTGTTATAACTTTTGATAGCTCCTTAAGGGCAGGGTATATGCCTGAATTATCACTGTACCTCTTATAATTCCTGGGGAAAGAAGGGGCTTCATTATGTTCTGGAATAGATGGGTAGTTGATGAACGAATATAGAGCTTTCTATGTGGGTATTGGCAGACCTTTCCATAGACCTTCGACCTACTTCAAACATTTTCACAAAGAACTCGATGACAATCAGGGTCATAGTATTCTAATTCCCCGAAACTCCATTTTCTCATCTGCAAAATGGAAGATTGAGACGTCAGACATGGAGATGTCCTCCAAGTGCCCCGCACTGACGTGGTAGGGCTTTGTCACACAGTCTCCACGAGCTACACAGCTGTCGCAAATGTTGAGACAGGGATTACTTTCCCCGTTCTGGAAACTGGTTGTGTGATGTGGTTATCTAAACATAGGCTTAGACATATACAAAAACTGTCCAGAGCTCTGTGGGAGTATATACTTTAAGGAAATCAGTTTTAAATTCATGTGTGCTCTTTCCTAAAATTGATCCTTGAGGAAGTTTCTCTATACTTCTGTTCTTTTTTTCCCTCCTACTTTACAATTTTCCTGTTTCCACTTAATAAGGAAAAACCAATTTCTCAGTCAGAGTGACTCTCACTGCGCTTCATGGCCCTGGGAGGGAAAAACTTCTGAGCCAGCAAACAAGGGGCCACAGGGAAGCATCTTGCTTCAAAGAGAAGTCCAAGGAAAGTACAGCACAGATGTGGGGCCTGGCTTCATTCAGGCGGCACACTCTTATTAGTGCTCTGTGCTTTTTTCTTCCTGTGTATACATACTTGCATTAGAACTCAGAGAGAGATGCTTGACCTTAAATCACTTATTAACAATTTAATTTGAACTCAGAAAGGCTGAAGTTAAAAAATGTTACTGAGAAGCAATTTTCCCCCTTTAAGGCAAACCTATAAAAATTAATCTTCATGCAGGTGTGTTATTTCTGGAATGATTTTTATTTCAGGCAAAATGACCAGTAGGATATGATTGTCTAACCACGATGCCATACACCTGAAACTAACACAAAAAATATTGGGGGGCAGGAAGACATCCTGCAGATCAGAGCTCAGAAATCCTAGGAAAAGTTTTCAAGTTATGACTGTTTAAAATGTTCGGCACCGAATCCCTCGGTTCTGTGATTGTGTTACCTTACCTGGCAAAAGGAACTGGTCATGGTGATTAAGTTAAGAATTGAAATGGGGGCATTATTTTGGATTATCCAAACAGAGCCAGTGTAACCCTAACATGTGAGAGAGGAAGGTAGGGGAGTCAGGGAAGATGCGATGGCAGAAGCAGAGTTCAGAGTGATGGGAGGCCCTGAGCCGAGGAGTGTGGGCAGCCTGTGGAGGCTGGAGAAAGCAAGAAAACACACTACCTCCTACAGCCTCCTGAAGAGCCCATTCCTGCCAACCCATTCTTGCCTTCTAACCTCTGGAACTATGTGATAATAATTTGTGTTGTGTTCAGGCAAGAAAAATGCCCAGCAGCCATGTCTTCAATACAGCTGCCAGTGCCGTAAACCGATATTAGCGTCACAACCACCTTACGATTAACAAGTGCTATGCACATTGTCCTGTGTCATCTTAACCACAGCTTCTCGATGTACGTGTACTATCCTTTGATGTGCACATGAACTGGGGTCAGTTAAGTGTTTTCTTGTTCACACAGCTCTTACATGGCAGGCACACAGTAAGCCTAGCTTCTTAAATGATGTGGCCTCTCGAAATGGGTGGCACTTGCCCCCAATGTTTTTAAAACCTGACATTTTGCAGGCACTCCCAAAAACATACATATTTTAAAACAATTTTAAATCAAATTACAGTCATGTTTGAGGGATACTATGATGGGATTTTAAGTAGCAACATCAAAGCTTAGTGTTTTCACTGAGTTCTGAAGTGGAGTGGGATAGAATGGGTGAGAAAAAAGCCCACATGTGGCATCAAACACGGAGGGAAACAGCTATGTTCTCTTCAGTAGTAACTCAACAATTCAATATTTAAAGTTGAATTTAATGCCTATTTGTCCCTTAGAAAATCTGATAAATAAGAATTTCACAGTCAACTATGAAATTTAAGAGGAAATTTCTACACTGGACACATATAATTTGTTGATCTTGTGGTCACCTTTCTAATTTCATGGAAATTAAATATCTGTGAGTAAATCGTCCAAAGTGGAAAATTTCTTATGCTTTGATGATGACAATATATTACATTTATAAACACTTCATTACTTATTGAGCAATTATTATGTGCCAATCACTCCGTTAAGTGCTCTATGCATATTCCTTAATTTGAAACTCATGAGCTCTCAGTGAGATAGATACCATTGTTATCCACACATTATAGAGGATGAAAATTAAACTGGCAGAGATGAAACAACTTGAAAGTCACACACAAAATGATGGAGGGCAGTGACAACCTAGGCTGCTTGATTAGGAAAGCTCTTCATTGAAATATTGGCAGACATTAAGAGTTGTCTTCCATGTAATCACACGCTGAATCCTGTTCACCTTTTCATATTGTCCTCTCTGGGACAGTAGTATTACATAGACTTGAAAGCTTAGAAAAATAACATTATCAGAACAGAATCCAGGTCGGGGTGACCCGGAATGAGTTAAGTGATGCAGCAAGCCCTAAGAAAAATGAGTTGCCATTTATTTTTCTGTGCTGCTTAACACCACCATGGTGGCACCATCGGAATTTGATCAGGGCTTTGGGCCCAGGTGGTCACGGACCAAGAATGCTTAGGACCCCATGGAGGTCTTTCTGTGTTGGGAAACACATAACATTATTTGGGTCCTCTTCCTAATTTCTCCACCTACTAACTAGATATGATTTTGGCAAATCATGTTTTGCAACACTTCTTTCCTCAATCTGCAAATTGGGGACAGTAATGTATCTCCATATAGAGCTGTTTGTATAACATCAAGTGACGGGAAGCAAGCACAACATGTTAGCTATTATATGTTACTATTTTCATCATTGCTGCTCTTTGCCTTGCAGCGCCCTCTGTGTAGTAAGTTCCATAGATACAACTTGAGGATCTATGACAATTTTGGAAAACTTTTAAATACTTTGGAGAATTCCCCTTTCTGCTGGGACTGGACAACTCTTTGGAGTTGTCTCTTCTCTGTGACGTGCCTCTGGGAACTTCACAGGCATTGTTCTGCTGGAGAAAGGCATAGATGATTTTCACGGAGCATATTGTTGCAGTACTTTCGAGAGTGGTTGTTTATCCTGTTTATTTACACATTTCTTCCTGAAAATCTTTCTTGAAAGACACTCAATGCGTTTGTTGGAATTTTTTATAAGAAATTCTGGCATTCATGGGCAGTAGTAACTGCTGGTGTGAAAAATAGCTGTGACTCTAAGGAGACGTGTTTCTGACCTTTGCTTGGTGACTGGTGTAGAGGATGGGGGACCGTGAAGGGTGGTGAGCCGTGGACAACAGAGTACAATGCAAAGGAGTAGGACTAGCACTTCATGTACCAAAGCAGAACATCATTCCATCCTTGCTGCAGGGATATGGAAGTGGTTAAATTTTTTACAACAATGAAATGGGGAGCCAACTACTGTAAGGAAACATTGTTCTTTAAAGTGAAGAGCTGTGAGCAGCCAGCCGAAAGCAGCAATCTCTTCAGCCTCTCAAAAAAATAAATAAATGAATGAATAAGCTGGAAGTGTGTGTGTGGTGGGGGTGAGGGAGAAGGAGGCTTCAATTTAGGACACAGACACTGATAACTTTATTAAATATTGATTTTTGAAAAAAATACATTCACTAGGCCATGAGCCACAGAAGATCAGAATGGGTGATAAAAACAATTATTAGTAGTATTTCAGTTTTACTGCAAACGAAATGAGTTGGCATAATCTATGTATACAGCTACATCCAAAAATAACTCCCATCTGTCTCCCACTTGGAGAGCAGGGGCCACTCTTTCTTCTGTGACAACACAACAAGGCCCATTGCAGAGTGGAATAATGTCTGTTTCTTTTGTGGTTTTGGGGGCCAGCAGAGCCAGGATTCCTGGCCCTATAAGACATTTTCAAAGACTATTAACCCAGGCTCCTAGAAAAGAGGGCAGACTTTGTGGCAAGGAGGGCCTGGGGAAGTATTTTGTGCAATGACACAGGAGAGGAAAGAACCACTTGAACAAAGACCAGGAGTAGGCGGTGGCCTTGCCACCTCAGGACAACATTTATTTGGCATGAAGAATGTATCAGACTCCAGGGATCCTGAGAGCCTTCCAGGTCAGTCACCTCTGTCCAGCTTAATGAGGAGAAACTATTGATTCTTGCAAGAAGTGTTACCTAAACTCAATGATGCAAATGTAAGCCTGGGGGTTCTGCTTCTGGCTAGAGAGCTTCTACTTAGGAAGGGGCTCTCTTGAGAATGATGGGCTTCCTGTTACTACAGGACTTCAGGCAGAAGCTGGACAAGAACCTCTCAGGGACTGTGCTGTGGGTGGGGTATTGAATAGGGTCAGACACCTCTGAAACATAAAGAATTCTATAACCTGTAGGCTCAAAGATTTTCTGTAAACTGTGCTTTCAGAACCATAATGAGAGCAATATTCGTGTTGTTGGTGATGATGATAATGATGCTAGCTACCATTTACTGAAATTGAATGTATTCTGGGCACGGTGACAAATGTTTGGCAATACAAGCACGTAACTCTTACCACTACCCTGAAATGCCGACATTATCTCCATTTTAGGGATAAGGAAACTGAGGCTTGCAATGATAAGACTTAATTTCCACCCTTAAATATTTCAGAGTGAGATAAAAGCAAATACTTGCTTAAAAACCTAAGTATCCAGTGGCACACAACAGCATGAGAACCCTTGCGAGATAATACAAACTATGCGCACACCAAGTGCATTGGCCAGAGACACGGCTAGGGGCAGAGAAGAAGCTTTATGGTGGAGGCGGGAATGCTTTACTTAAGAAAACGGCCCATTTGGTTGAGTAAGTGGAAGGTTTATATTTAAAATAAAATCTTTACGTAGATACAGACCACAGTATGGGGATTACCATAGGGAAAGGGGGTTGAGGAGAGGTAGGAGGGGTAAAGGGGGATAAATGGTGATGGAAGGAGACTTGACTTGGGGTGGTAAACACACAATATGATATACAGGTGGTGTATTATAGAATTGTGCACCTGAGCCCTGGCTAGTGTGGCTCAGTGGATCGAGCACCGGCCTGAAAAACCAAAGCATCGCTGGTTTGATTCCCAGTCAGGGGCACGTGCCTGGGCTGTAGGCCATGTCTCCGGTAGGGGACACATGAGAGGCAACCACACATTGGTGTTTCTCTTTCTTTCTCTCTCCCTTCCCTTCTCTCTACAAATAAGTAAATAAAATATTTTTAAAATATTTAAAAAAACAACATTAGAATTGTATACCTGAGACCCATAATTTATCAACCAATGTCATCCTAATTAATTCAATAGAAATAAAAATTGAAAAAATAAAAATCAATAAATAAAATCTTCTGGAGATGAACGTGCTAGCTGGAATTTTGCTGTGGTGTCAAAAACGTCCCATGCTGTCATTATCGCACTCTAGGTCTTCCCCATCTCGTCTGGCTTTAGAGCTGAGTTGCAGGAGGCACGAATCGCTATAAGCTTCAATGCCCGAATTAAATGAGAGTTCAGTTTCCAGTCTACCTGCTTCAGTGTTTTTAAGCCACAGATTTTAAAATCCGTTCAGTTCAACATAGTGCCGGATGTCCTGGCCACAACAATAAGAGAAGAAGAAGAAATAAACGGCATCCAAATTGAAAAGAAAGAAGTAAAACTGTCATTATTTGTAGATGGCATGATACTGTATGTAGAGAACCCTAAAGATTCCACCAAAAACCTACTTCAGTGAATTCACTAAAGTAGCAGGAAATAACATAAATATCCAGAAATCAGTTTTATACATGAATAATGAACTATTGGAAAGGGAAACTAAGAAAACAATCCCACTTACAGTTGCATCAGACAAAATAAAATACCTTGAAATAAATTCAACCACAGATATAAAGGACATGAACTCAGAAAATGATAAGAAACTGATACAAATAAGTGGAAGCATATAATACTGCCCAAAGCAATCTTTAGGTTCAACACAATTCATATCAAGATACCAATGGCATAGTTCACAGAATTAGAACAACTGAAGGCCCTGAACAGCCACAGCAATCTTGAGAAAGAAGAACAAAGTTGAAGGAATCACGCTACCTGGTGTCAAACTATATATACTACAAGGCCATAGCAACAAAGTATCATGGTACTATCATAAAAACAGACAAATAAAAAAAAACATAAATGGAACAGAATAGAGAGCCCAGAAATAAACCCACACCTTCACAGTCAAATGATATGCAAAAATGGGGGCAAGAACATTCAATGGGGTAAAAATAGTCTATTTACTAAACAGTGTTGGAAAACTTGGACAGATACATGCAAAAATAAAATTGGATCACGGATCACCTTCTTATACCATACATAAGAATATCTCAAAAATGGATTAAAGACTTAAATGTAAGAAACAAAAACATAAAAGTCCTAGAAGAAAACATAGACAAAAGATCTCAAACACTTCTCTTAGCAATGTTTTTTTGTATATGTTTCCTTGGGCAAGGGAAACAAAAGAAAAAACAAACAAATGGGACTACATCAAACTAAAAAGGTTTTGCACAGCAAAGGAAACCATCAACTAAATGAAAAGACAACTGACTGAATGGGAGAACATATTCACCAATAATCCATTTGATAAGGGGTTAACACCAAAATTTCTAAAGAACTTATACAACTCAACACCCCCCCCCCCCCCCCGCCAAAACACCAATCCAATTAAAAAATGGGGAAAGGACCTGAATAGACATTTCTCCAAAGAGGACACACAGGTAGCCAGTAACCAGGAAAAGATGCTCAACATCATTAATCATCAGAGAAATGCAAATGAAAACCACAATGAGATATCACCTCACACCTGTCAGAATGGCCATCATCAGTAAATCAACAAGTGTTGGAGAGGTGTGGAGAAGGCGAACACTTGTTCACTGTGGGAGGGAATGCAGACTGGTGCAGCCCCTGTGGAAAACAGTATGGGGTGTTCTCAAGAACTTAATCATGGAACTGCCTTATGACCCAGCGGTTCCACTTCTGGGAATGTATCCAAAGTAACCGGAAACATTTATTGAAAAGAATATATGCACCTCCATGTTCATTGCAGCTTTATTTACAATAGCTAAGTTTTGGAAGCAGCCCAAGTGCCCATCAGTATATGAGTGGATAAAAAAGCCGTGGTACGTTTACACAATGGAATACTGCTCAGCTGTAAAAAAAACCACAAAAAAACCAAACAACAAAAAACGGAAATCATACCTTTTGCAACAGCATGGACCTGGACAGTATCATACAAAGTGAAGTAAGATAGTCAGAGAAAGACAAGTAACATGATTTCACCTATATGTGGAATCTAATGAACAAAATACACTTACAAAATAGAAACACGCTCACAGGTACATAAAACGGATAATGGCTGTCAGAGGGGAGGGGCGTTGGGGGGCTGGGTGAAAAAGTTGATTAGATTAAGCAAAATAAATAAATAAATAGAATCCCTTCAGATAATGTTGGTGGGATCCTAATTAAATCCAGAGAGAAAATAGACATTTCTTACACTTTTCTTAACACTTAACCTTGCTAAACTTTTCTGTGAGACACTACATGTTGACTAACATGTGAAATAAACAGAGATGTGGGTGTGTACATGTACCTGTGTCTAGAGGGGGGCTTTTATCTCCTTTTCTTTCTTTCTTTCTTTCTTTCTTTCTTTCTTTCTTTCTTTCTTTCTTTCTTTCTTTCTTTCTTTCTTTCCTTCTTCTTTCTTTCTCTCTTTCTCTCTCTCTTTCTTTTCCTTCCTTCCTTTTGCTGTGTGCAATGATGTGAACTATGAATTGGAAGATGTGGTTTTGGTAAAGCCTTTTCTACTACAACCATCTGCGTAACCTTACTTAGTAGTCTCATCTGTGGCCATTATATAAGACATTATGATGGACTCATCCTGTTCTAGGATCTCTTGATTTGGTAATTTTTTTTTTTTTTTGGACATAAGAAAATGAGTGGAAGAAGCTGAACACTGCCTTTGAGTACCATAGGTCTTCGACATCATCACTTTCTGGAGATATTTTGCAGGTCATTTTAAGTCCACATTTAAACAAAAAATGATTCTAGTAGGAATTAAACTAAATATTCAGTCACTGGCATCTTCAAGGGGAAGGAAGTTTAGATAACTTCAATTAAAAACAAATGCCACTGTAACTTGGTTGTTCTGGTTTCTGAACTTCATACAAATACCCGCACTCTGTGGTCCTTTGTGCCTGACTTCTTTGGTCTCTGATGGTCACCCATGTCATTGCCTGTATCAGCCATTCTGATTTTGCATTTTGCTACCTATACACTCTTACCTCAATAAAAAGGAATAAAATATCAGTTAAAAAAGAATAAGCAAACAAATCGATGCTATTTCCAAAATGATCACCTCCTGGGACTTAGTATAGGCTAAGGTTAGGAGAGATTATATTATAGGATAGGAGGGATTTGTTGGGGAAATTTTTTCCCACATCAGCAGATCACTCTTTTCTCTGTTGGGCTCACCCTTTCACCTCATCAGCAGTGAAGAAAAACTGCATTAGGCTTGTAATGTATCAGGTTTCTTCATTGTGATCTGCTCAGGACAATATTAAACATCCCGCTCTCTTGGCATATGGAGATGGCACTTCTCACCAGAAACAGCAAGGCCCTGGTGTGGATCTGCTCTTCCGGGAGGAGGAGGGGATGTGACTAGCCATAAATGTGAAGTCCAGACTCCCAGCCAGGCATTTCCAGTCATTCAGAGCCAGGCCCTGATGCAGACCTATGTCCTCCCACTGCCTTCTGATACTGGGTGGCTGACAAAAGAGCCAGACAGCCCATCGTCATGGCCACTCAGAGCCAAATTCAGGGTGGTCGGGTTTCCAGAGTGGTAATTCATCGAAGTCAGCCAGCATTCATGTAGCAGTTATTGCACACCTGTTTTTAGGTGGCAATAAATCATAATATAACTCTCTGCATTTTGTTTTCTTACACCTGTTACCACGGCCACTATAAGTGCCATCGGATAGACCACAAACTTAGGGAAACCAATCTGCTCTCTGAAAAGTAAGAGCATCTTCCAATTTCCCCATTATTTCTGACAGGCTCTCTCCCTGGTGTCTGCACTCATTCACTCTTTCATTCACTCAATCACTATTAAACAAGTATTTTATTCCCGGTGATGAGGATCCATCATAACACAAAAAAATACACTATGTCCTGTCTTCTTCTTCACAACTGTACCTGCTACCCATGCTTCAGGAATTTGCTCAATTTCTGTCTCCCTTGGGAATCCCTTCTTTTTCTGATCTTCAGCCTTACTCACAGCCTTGTCCTAAGATGCTGCTGGCTTACACCTGCCTTGTACTTTTGCTGTACAACCTTAGATTTTTGTTTAATTTTTAGTACGAGATATTTCTACCTCTCGGTAGCATCATTATCTCCAGGGTACCATGGGTTATATATCACTGAATGCCCGACCACCTCAGCTTCAATACATTGTATATACTGGATGTCGAGTGGGCAAGGGAATAAACATACGCTCTCTAGCAACTCTATGAAGGAGTGAACCTTGATGTCCGGTTGTAACCTAGGATACAGGCTGAGAGCTCCATCATCTCTTAAAACATTAGTCATTCTAATGTAATTCCATTTTAAAACAGCCCATTAATTTGAACCTGAAGATGTCTCAGCACTACCTTGGGGCCTGGCATATTTCTGTCACGCAAAAAATATTAATTGTGTGACTTGATCACGGAGATCGCTTGGTGTTGCATATGGAAAGATGTGGCAGTGTGCCGAAGGACCCTGGAAGCACTCACTGGCTGGGGTGCATATGGGGGAGCCTCTTACCAGGGTACACACGTGCAAACAGACAGTAGAGCACACTGGGTTGCCTGGAGTGGTTCTGGCAGAAGAGAACGTTATAACGCATGGTTATATTTCTGGTCTCACTGTCTTTCTTCCTAAATGCAACCCCTAAAGGAAGAGTATGGTTTGGCAGCTATGCATGAACAGCTGACTGCTCGCTGGATAAAGTAAGACGTGTGTCAGAGAGTTGAGGAGAACTCAAGTTATGAACTTTGCCTTAGGTCCTGAGTTCTATCCAATTTCCCTAAGTCGGCAATTGCTCACGGAATCGATGCCCTCATCCGTCCACAGGGAGCAGGTCATCTTTGGAAGGGGTGCCAGAGCAGCGTGCGGTTCTCGCGAGTGCAAGGAGCCATGCAGAGACTGCATAGGCACATCTCACAGGATATGCTGTGGGCAGGGCCTGAGTTAGACATGGCTCCTGCCTTCCTACCCTTTGTCAGAAGGTACACATTTTCTCTGGATGTTGCCAAAGGAGAACTCTTACAAGGGGGAGGAAAGGTTGCAGTGAGGGGCTGCAGGTGTTTTTCTCAAGCCCCATCAATGCACAGTGGGAATTCCGGGTGAGCGATACAAAGATAACCCAAGTGCACCCAAGCACACGCTGACTTGCAGCCTTGAATATTTCCGCTTAACACTTTCATCTCCATTTTAATGATCTCGAACTTCTCACCGCCCACATATCCCACAGGCGTCTGCGAGGCTGAACATGTTGTAAAGTGCTTTGACCTTCTCTCCTGAAAAGTATTGCAAGAGTACAAGATATTATTATCATTTCTCAAACATTTCACAGTTCCCACTGGTTAGTTTCACTCTCCCCTTTAATGTGGAATGCATTTGAATGGCTACATAAAAAACTATTTTGAGTAAATAAAGTTACCCATGATTTTTAAAAGTTCTTTAGCATATATTTTGCTAGGCATCATCACCTCCTGACATTCCACATAAGCCGCCGCGGCTAAACAGCCCCGTAATGATATTTCTCCTTGGCTATAATGTAGCATGCTATAAACATTATTTAGCACAAAGAAGTATTTCCTGTTAAAATTTAGCAACTCCTTTCAAATAGATTTACATTAAATCTTAGACTGAATTTTAGAAACATTGAGCAGAACAAAAATTAAATCTAGCTCATGTTCTCATAAAGTATCTGTTGCTGTGTGGGCTCTTTACCCTCTGTTTTTCTGGGTAGCAGATGGCCTCTTGAGTTAGAATTAACCTACCTCGCCTTCCTTCTCTTTTTTCTTTTTTTTTTTACTTCCTCTTCCCTGTCTCCCTTCCTCTCTCCCTACATTTCAAAATCTTCCTGCCTTCTTCCAAAATACACAGTTTGGTGCCTGGCATATGGTCAGTCCCAGATAAATATTCAGTGTGGTGGTCATTATACCAGCCACTGTTTAAGTTCTTCAGAAGACAAAGGAGATTGAGTTCCTGCTCTTAAGAATTACGCAGTGTAGAGAAATAGAGACATAGACCTATAAGCACATAAATAACAGCATGTTGTCGTAGTGCTGAAATGGGGAATATAAAAAATATTGCGAGATTTAATAATTCCGTAGGGAGCCAGTAAAACCATAACAGTTAATTGCATAGACTTTGAAGGCGGATCACCTGGGAAACAATGTCAGTCTTTTCACTTACTGTCGCTGTGACCTTCAACAAGTTGACAGCCTTGCTGTGCTTCCTTTTCTCCTCTGTAAAACGAGCATCACAGCGCCTTCCCATATGGTGGCTTTAAGTCTTAAAGGAGTCAATAGAGAGAGAGAACACCTGTACCTGGAATGTAAAAAACATTCAATAAATATTAGCTACTGTTTTTATTGGGAATATATCTCTGTCTCTCTCTCTCTCTCTCTCTCTCTCTCTCTCTCTCTCTCTCTCACACACACACACACACACACACACAATCCTTTACTGGAACTTCTTTTTAAATTTTTTTTCCAAATTAATATTCTATTTCTTTCATGTCTTTCATAACTAAATTTTATGAATAGGCTTTTGCACTTTTTTTCCAGACACCCCCCCTATTTACTCCGTTAATCCCACATTTTCATTTAACTCCATAGGTACAGTGGTTAACCAAAGACTTGGATCTTCTGAAACCTGTAGTCCTATAGGGCAAAGGCCGCAGGCACGCTCAGATGAGAGCACTTGAAGACTGACCCAAGGACTCCTGCTGTTTACTGCTTCCCAGTGCCCTCGTTTGCTCTGAGAGTAGCGTGTCCTGTTCTCACTCCAGCCCGCCCCATGGGAGCCTTCCTTCCCACCACCACACTTCACAAGGTGCCTGTCCCCCTTCCTCTTACCAAACCTGTGTCTGATTCTCTACTTTTCTCCTGTTTCCTGCTTCTGTCCTCAGTCATCATACACGGCCAAGTTCTAGGTATGATGGGGAGGTTTCTTTCTGATATCTTTGTCCTCCCCATGGTGTGTCCTTCTTGGGCTCATTGCAAACCTTTTAGTAGCAGCTTTTTCTCCTCCTTTCTCTCATAGCTAGTAATTTTACTGGAAACTGCTAGACACTGAGGAGAGATTCCAATAAACCTATCCATATTGATTTACTGCACTGACCTTTCCAGGGGCACTTGGAATTTAAAAGAAAAGTCCAGAGAGATAATTCATAACAAAAGGGGATATATCCATTGTGCTAAAATTTCAGGTTCTGAGTTAGGCATCAGGGGAACTTTCTGAGCCTGGAGACTCTCCTGCCATCCTTCACACAGACTCTATGAACCACCCTGGCTCCAGAGCTGTGAACACCCAGCCTCCTTTGAAGTTTACCTGTTAAGACCAAATATGACCCAAAATTCAAGGGACTAGATGGATGGCCAGTGAATGACATGCACAGAGACAATAACAGAAGAATGGGAACTATTGCTTTATCCTTGCTCCTTTATTCCAATAATTCTTTCTGGTCGTTCGTTGTTAGTTTCATCTCCTAAATGTCAAATTCCTTTGGAAGAGTCTTCAGCTTGGATAAATAAGTAATGTACTTTCACTTAATTCTTATTAATCTAAGAAAACATCATGGGCCATCAGTGATATTGAAGGGAGGAGACACTTAGCATGGGCTTAAAAATCGTCTAAGCTTGCAACTGAATTGATTCACAAAGTTAACTCAAAACAAAGTGTTTTTTAAAATGTCATGTTCTGTATATTGAAACATCAGAATTAATCAAGTTAAACTTCCATACTGATGTGCAAGGACTGTGTGTGGGATGTGTGTCTCAGCATGACAGTTTTCTGGGGTAGTTTATACTGATAGTCACCGTAGGCAGCACCGGGGCTCATTAGAGGGGATGAATAACTCACAGACACACAGCAGCTGCTGCAACAGTCTCAGCTCACCACACAGCCGTCGCGATATGGTTGCAGCAAACATTTGGGGCCCTGGCATATTCTGGAAAGAAAATTATGGTGACACAGTGCTGCTGCCAGTTACCTGGGTATGGCTGGCAGTCAAAGCGACCAAGTACAAAGTCAAGCTCATGATTTTCCTTAGATGGACAATTTTTGAACTTGGTGGTGGGGGGTGAGTCCCTAATGGGATTTTCTTGTTTCCTGGATTCAGCCTGGGCAAAGCTTCCTTTTCTTCATGTTAAGTTTGTCGTCATATGGCCACAGAGCCCATTTCACCCTGCGTACAGTGGCGTTGTTTCTGACTTGGCAACTACGAGGAGATGGAGAATCATTGATGGATCATTTCACACAGTGTTGTAAGGAATTTCGTTGTGACTCACCAACCTCTGAGACCTGGCAGTCCTGTGAAATGTTAAGTTAGACTCCCCAGATATACATAGCTTACCTTACAATTTAGCCTGATGTCTTGGTTATTCCATTCTTTCAAGTGCTGGTAGGATCAACTTTCCCAGGATTTCACTTGTACTTGCAGTCTCGGTGGGCCAAGGATTCATGTTGTAGAGGAAACCTCATTTTTGGGGGTGTCCTATTAACCCGTGAGCAAACCCTGTTAGCTATACCTATAAAAGTACATGCACAGTTGACCGTCTTTCACCACCTCTGCCACTATTACATGAGTTCAAACCACCATCGTGTCTGTCTTGACATATTGTAACAACCTGAACCCATACTCCTTTTAAATGCCTCTTCCTTGCAATTCATTCTGTATGTAGATACAAAGTGATCTTTCCAAAACTTAGAATGTATTATTAGTCTATTGAAAGGCTTAGTTGGCTCAGAGTATATACCTCATGGCTTTTACTAGCAGGAGAGCCACCCACACTGTCCCGTGTGAGCTGACCACCTGCTTTGTCCACCTTTGACCCCTATTGACACAGTATCTTGCACAGCAGCACTGGTTTCCTCAGACTCGCCAGGCACGTTCAGGCCTTGGGGCTTCATCTGCCCTTTCTCATTCTCCAGGCTGGAATGCTTTCCTCTGAGTTATCCACATGGCTGCTTCCTCCTTTCTTGCAGATTCCTGCTCGAATATCACCTCCTCGGAAAGGCCTATGCCAAACAGCTTATTTCAGTAGCATTCCCCATATGCACAGTCTCTCCCTTTAGCCTGCTTCATTTCTCTTCTTAGCACTTTATCCTGCCCAACATACTGTTCATTTTTGCTTATTGCTCATCTCCTCTTACTGGAATTGGACACCACGGGCAAAGGGGCTTTTTCTGTTTTGTTTGCTATCGGATCCGCTCATCTACAGTGGTGCCTGACACAGAGGAGCACTCAGTAAATAAAAGGCTGAGTTACCATCTACGGTCCTTAGCACATGAACTTCCCCCTTTTCTGTGGCTGTGCATTTGGCCACTCCAGTGCCTCCCCCTGACACATAAGCTGCTGAGTCAGGCTTCCTGACTGGGCCTTCCTATTCGCAGGCCTGCGCATTTGATATCCTTGCGACTCCTGTTTGGTAATACTGTCATTCCAGCCTTTGAAAATGCTCACCTGCAAACAAGCTTTCCTTTCTGGGAAGTTTGGGAATTATGGGAGAAGCCATCATCTTTAGTGTCATTACATATGATCAGGGCATTACCTAAAGCACTGATTTCAAGAAGTTGCTTTAGCAGGTGAGATGGTGGCCTAGAGAAGTGACACAGTCTTCCTGTTGTCACACAGTGAGTCATATTTGGAAGTAGAATTCGCATGTAGTGCTTTTTCTCTTACTGTCCTGTCCTTAGAACCAACTCCTGGGACCATCCACCTGCCTGTGGTCTGTTCACACTGAAGGGTGGGAGAGTGGCTCTCGGATAGGCAGGCACTGCATATTTAAAGGGTGAAACTGAATGAGATGCACGCTCCTTTCTATGGGTTATTCCCTAGGGCCCTTAGTTTCCTCACTCTCTGTTTTGTCTTGGAACCATTAGTCATTTCTCTCCTGCCTCTGGCTGTTCTGGGCACCTCTCAGTTCATTTCTGACTTGTCCAAATTACCCGTACAATTCTGAGTTCTAACCACTTAGCTCATGGAATTCAAAGTCACAGTGCAGCTGAGTGCCTGTTACGTGCTGCATACCCACTCTCTTTAATTGCCTAGACTGAGTGTGAACTAACAATTGTGTTCATGGAGACACATATTTCTACACGGAAACATTTTCTTCCTGCCAAAGCCAAATGTCCAATACATTCATTTTCAGCCGAAGTTTTGGAAAGCCAAATTGCATGGTTTGAGAGTGAAAAATCAAAGTATCATTTTAGGACATGTCAGGTACAATTCTAAATCGGCGAGCAAGGGCTGGAGGTTTGCTAAGTGCAGATCTAGGCTGGTATTAAAATGAGCATTCCTGTAGAATACAGAGCAGCAGGCAAGGCTAGCTTGGCTGTGCCTCCGGGGGCTGCGTGGGTTTGCAAGTTCACCTGACTTTTGTGTTTATCTGAATATTTAGCCTGGCTTCGCCAGCATGGGGTTATCTGCTAGCTCAGCTCCCTCTCTGCATCCGTAGGCATATGTAAGTATGAATGCATGAAGCACTCTCACCTTACCGTTTGTTTAGGAGAGCTGATTAGATTCTGATAATATACACCAAAAATCAGAAGTCACACCTTATTTTCCTAATTTACACCCCAAAAGGCCAGACAGAATGCTGCGTTCCTATTCCCTTTTCTTGATTACCTTCGTGGTTGTTTACCCTTGCAGTGAAATCCCTAAAGGAGACGTCATTAAGCGTTTTGTTTCAAGACAATCGTAACTGTAATACGAGGGCACCCTGCTCCTGGTGGTCTCGCTTCACTGGCTGCTGAGCCTGTTATTATAACATCTTCACAAACACAATGGCTTTTTGTGCAAAAGTGAAAAATTCAGCACAAAGGGAATCTCTTATTAGGGTTTCAAAGGAATGGATTTTTAGTATCTAAGAAATGTATGAAATAGAAATAGATGAAAAGAGACACAATCAGAAATGAAATATCCTCATGATTAATCAAAGGCAAATAATTCCATCGTGAAAAATGAATCGATGTTTAAGGTTTTTCTCTCTTCCTTAACCTCAGCATTCTGCCAGACTTTGAACTGTTAATATAGAGAATGAAACTACAGAAATTTTTACTCCCTAGTTTTTTAAACAAAGTAGAACATCATACTTAAAAGCATATAATAATTGCTCCTTATTGCCTGTCAGATGAAAGCCCAGTCTCCTGGGTCTGGACTCAGAAGTCTTCCACAGCTAGAGTTCCCTTACCTGGCCAACCTCGTCTCCCTACATCCTTAGCAGGTGCCATCTATTCCAGACATCCTCATCTCAGCCTTCTCCCTCCATTGTAAATACCACTGTCTGTCTGTCTGTCTATCTCTGTCAGTATCTTGATCTTCAAGAACTGAAGAGCCAAACTATTGACAATCATTTTTAATGCTTGGATACAGAAATGGATATTAAACAGAAGTTTAGTTCCTATCTTCAAGGAACTTTCCTTCCTGTCCAGGCTTGGGTTTGCCTCTACTTTCCCTAAACTGTTAGGAGCTCCTACCCCACCCAGCTCACTGTAGCTGTGCAGGCTATAACTTTGAAATAGTAACACATCATACATTTCTCAAAAACTATCAGCTCAGCTTAGATTTCTTTTATCCTCCCCAGAGTACCTAAGAAAGTGTGAAATGAAAGGCTTGGTCATGTTGTATGACTTGGCATATTCAAAGAGAAGTCTGCATTGTTTGTTTAAAAAGTGATATTCTCATTTCTAGGCATAACCAGGTGAGGCTGAGGTAATTCCTGTTGGCAAGAGTTGTCCTAATGAAAATGTCAAGTGGCCTGGAAATGCTATACTCCACCTGTTGCCTCTCTTTCCTTACCCACAATTAGCATTAACATTCAGGATATTTCTTTAACATATGTAAAAATCCTAAAATACTTTCTCTATATGGTGTTCTCAAGGACACCTGCCAGGAGGGTTTCAACAATAAGAATCTGCAGTCCTGGTGTGTAATATTTCCAAGGAAGGCATTTGCCAGAAGCAGAACAAAACTGGTGGGATTGCTTAAAATAGATCTCTATATACCGTTATCACAAAACAGTACTTTTGTGTAACACATTACAGTAGATGATGAACTTCATGTTCCTTATTTTTTCCTATTTTATGTTATTTTATTTCCTCTTACTTAACTCTCATATCTAAATAGACTTCCATCTATTATCAAAGATGGAGAAATTGCGGTTGTAGAGGTTGTGGGGGTGGTGAGCTATCCCAGATGAAAAGAAAACCTCTGTAGCAGGAAATCAATTAAGGTTGCTTGTTCTTTCTCCTTTAGCGCTTCTTCTCTGCCACAATTCCATAATACAAATCTTGGAGCACTTTATTGGTTAGAGAAGAAAGCTAAGATGAGAATTCTTCTGTATGCTACTTTTCTCAGGGAGTCCAAATCCACATGAGACACGTATTTGCAGACTCAGGCATAGTACAGATTCCCTTTTAACATATATCATTGTACCTTGTGTCGCCGGTGCCCACGAGGCAGGAGAACATTACACTTTCGCTGAGTAAGCAAATGAGAGAGCGTGTAAGCTCAGTAAATACTGTGTTGAGGCAGGGCAGCAAAATTGGATCTATAAGTTTCTGGCTGGTAGGTTTTACTTCATAAATAATTTGTTTCAAAAACTTAGAGGAAAAGGCCCCCATCTTTCACCTGATGTGAATTCTATTTCTTTGTGTTCTTCAATAGGTTATCAGGCTGGGGTGACCTGAACTCTGTTATGAGGTGCTTACTTTTTAGAGTCATCTGGTAGAGACTCTAAAAAGGAATGATGATGTTTGAACATCATTAAAAATCTGAAAAAAAATATTATTCTTATCAAATGCCAATCATGTTTTAGAGACAGGTGGGATAGACGGTTACTTTGATGATCCCAGGGAATCACATCTTTTAGATTCATGTCCTTGTGTGGCCCCCTCCCTTAACTCTGGGCCATGCCCTTCTTTAATGATTCAAATGTGGCAAAAATCACACTATGTGTATTTCAGGTCTGAGCCCGAAGACCCCACTGTTGCTATCTCTGTGCTCTGGGAGAGTTCAGCCTCCATATCAGACCTTCAAGTACCCTGAGACCACTGTGCAATGAGAAGCACGACCTAGCCACGCGGAGGGGCTGTGAGGACAGCTGAGCTCCCAGCTCACGGTCCACATTAATTGCTGTCCATGCATGTGAGGTCATCTAAGAAGTGGAATCTCCATCTGTAGTCAAACTGCTCCAGCGACTGCCCTGGGAAACACAGATGGCCCCTCCCTGCTGAGCTCTGCCCAAATTCTAGAATTGTAGCAAATGAATGAGATTTTTGTTTTTAAGATTGACTAAGGTTTGGTGATTGTTATACAGCAATATGTAACCAATGCGACACATAACCAGGAAATTGAAAGCCATCGAAAGAAGGAGAGTAGTTAAGTCTGCTTTTGAAAAAATATGCATTAAAGAAGAAAGCTGTTGTTATCCACTAGTTTCCTAGACTATTCCACCTGCCTGTGCCCTTAAGCCTCTCTCTCCATTTTCTCCTTCCTCTCTCTCCCTGACTCTCTCATCACTTGCACCCCTTTGCTCTTCCCCTGATGTCATTAGCCCCTCTGGTCACATCCAACAATATGCGTATTATTACAACACAATAAATGAAAAGCAATAAAATGGCAGCAATGAAAAACTGTTTTTATAAAGTTTTTATATACAATTGGGCAAGAGGAACAATTTCCAATTAATTCTACTCATTGTTGCCAGAATTTCAGAATAAGATTTGTTTCTATTTTACTGACTGTTTTTGTCATCCTGCTAATTAGTCTTATCTGAAGCCACCATATTTTAAATGAACCCCATTTGATCTGTATTTATTATCTACACCAGCAGTAGTTCTCGTCCTTTTGCTCATATTCTTGAAAGGGTTGTGAAGTCTGTATTAATTAGTGCAGTTGGTATGCAGATGTTACAAATCCTGGCAATTTTTGCTTTTCTCTGCCACAGTCTATTTTGCTTTTTAATGTTTTTCTTGAGCTACTAGACAAATTTTCTGGCTTCCCAGAATGATGTTCAGTCTTTACCATAAAACTCATTACCGTGAACTCTAGCCAGTGGCTTGCCATTCCATACATTTATTGCAAAAAAGCACAAGAAAATGTTCAAGGTTACATTAACCTAATGGTTACCATTACAGTTGTTACAAAGTGTTTATGAATCAGTGTTTTAGAGATTTTCTCATAATGTGAACAGTCCTGGTAATTATTCATTTATTTTTATTCTGTACTAAAAACCTTTTCTTTTCATTTTTCCCCAAATAACAGAAATCAATTAGGAATAGATTTTGGCATGTTTATGGCTATGTACTTAATGCAAACATGCCCAAGAGACACCAATCTCAACGTTCTTTTATACATTGTTAGGCATTATACATATATAATAAAGTAATAATTATCAAATAAAAATGAATAATGAAATTAATAAATCCTATTTACATTTATTTCTAAGATTAAGAAGTCATTCTGGTATGGTGAGAACAGACCTCCATTGAAATAAAAAGAATAGTGTTTATATCTGCCATTTTACAATCACATTCCTTAATCTCAGTGTGCTTATCTGTAAGGTGCTGATAATAATCTCCTAGCCCGCAGAGTTCTTCTGACCGTCTTATTAGACTACAGGTGTGCAAGTGCTTAGCAGAGGCATCTTGGGTAGAACATCACTCAGAAGATGATTGTTGTCTGACTCTGAATGGTTTTGAGTACTGGCATTTACTGAGTTAGTAAGGAGGACGCTTTCTAGTAAATACCGGTACTACTCCAGACATCTGTCTTTCCCCCTGGTGGCTGGCTAGTAATATTGCTCTTCATTCCTGCGTGTCATCTGGGTGATAAAATAATCTCTCCTTTCCAGATGCGTGAGCGCGCAGGTGCAGGTTATCTGGACGCAGAACGGCGAGAAAGTACATGGCTGTTTTCAGACCCAGCGGAACTCCCTGCCACAGTGAGTCACTCAGAAGATGGATGCAATTATTTACATCCAATTGAACAAAAAGTGAGTGATTGTTACTCATTCCGGGCACTGGAAATACAAAGCTGACTCAGACACACAACTTTCCCCCTGGAAGATTTTATAACCTATTTATGGAGACAAATACACACCCAACTGGCCATGAAATGTCACAATGACAAAGGGTTAAATGTAAAGGAAAGTTCTGTGGGTCACAAAAAGTGGTAGCTAATTCTGTTAAGATCCAGAAAGACTTCAGGGAAGAGGCAAACTATTAATACAGACTTCAAAGATGAAATAGTTCAGAGATTACCTCTTTTGGGATTGATCCCCCTCTGTACTGCTCTGTGCTGGGCAGCTGGGATTATCCTTCAGATGACCTACACTCCACCCTTCCCAGTCTGCTCTCTGTTAGGCTTTCTGATGGGAGGAGCCTGCATCACCTGGCTTTCATACCTGCAGGCTTCAGACCGGCTTTGTCTAATGGGTTGTGGGGGTGGGGCACCACAGAAGACAGGGGGAGGGTATGAGTATGGTTAGTAGTGTTTACCCTCGTGGCTCCCCCTCCCTGCAGGCTTGCAGCAGGCTGGCCGCACCCTCAGATTTAGCCTCAGGTCTTCGCTCCTGAGAAGCAGCTTTCTGCTTCTGGATGCCAATGATTTCTGCCTCATCTGCCCTTTCAGTCTGGATACTTGGCATTTCTCAAACCCTGCACAACCTTTATGAATAAACCCTTATTAAAATGACCTCAGATGATTCTCAGTTTGCTTTACTTTCTATTTTCTTCTAAGACCTTGACCAACATACTTTCTTTTGCAGAAGTTTTTTGGCTTTTACCTATGAGAGGTTGCCTGATTTCCCGAGGCACCTTGCATGCTGCCTCACTGCTGGCAGCCCTTGCCCATTCTTCTCAGGCATATTTTCACTCACCCTGCATGACTCTTATTCCAAGTAGTCAACTCCGGGGCCCTTATAAGAACTGAATTTTTTTCCCATTGATTTTGGATCTCATCATTTACATATACCAGTCACAGTAAGTCCATGTATAAATACATGTGTCTGTGTGTATGCTTACATATAAATATATAAAGTTTATATATAAGTATATAAGTTTATACATATAAAGTGTATATATAAATATATATGTTTAGGGGAGAAAATACAACTATTGAGAGAATAGAGGCTCAGGACTTTGAATGGTTTAGGTGGAAAACTTTTATCTGTTCAAAGAACAAATAGTTTTTGGTTCCAGGACTTCCTTGAATTCTACTTCAAAAGCACCCCAGCGATGTTGCCACCATGGTCCCTTGTTCTCTGTGTCTGTCCCTGGGTTGGATTTTAAGAGAGCCAAGTGACATGATTTCTAAGCCCCAAATCTTTTGTAGTAAAATCACAGGTGAAATGCCATCAATTTCTTGGTGCCTTGTTTTCAGGAACAAACTAGTTTGATGTCATTTCTTCGATTTTTCTAGGACATCACATTCAATTCCTAACTGTCCTGTTTTTGAAGAAAGATAAGACTTTGGTTTTGATTGAATTTTCCTTGAGATCAGCTGTTGCCAAGTCCCGTTTATTAAAAGACTAACATTTAGTCAATTCTGAATTCTCTGAGGTCATACTCAAGTTCATCTTTGAATTAAAAGAAGTTTTTTTAAAGTGTGAATCTTGAGTTATGTATTTTTTCTATGCAAGGAACGGGAGGATAAAGAAGAGGTAAAATGGGAAGATTAGTCTTTCTCCATTTTGGTATTTAATGCCTTTTCCTTAAATTTGCACAGATATTGCTGCATATCAATTAAATGTATATACTTGTTTAGTGTTTTCTTTGTTTTTCTTTTTTTTGTTATTATGTGATCAATTTCTGCAGTTTATTTAGAACAAAGTTTTGAAATGTGTGATCTTTAAGAGAAAATATTTTTCCTTAATTTTAGGACTTGAAAGTTGTTTCTAGAAATAGTGTGGCTTGGTGCCGAACAAAGAAGGGGATGTGTAGCCCCTCAAATTACTTGTATCATAGAGACATGCGTGAGAATTCTCCGTACTTTGCTTTGTTGGAGAGCATCTCATATGGACCGATGCTGGAAAAGAAGGATCTTCACATGTCCCATTTATATCATAGACTAGCTAGCTATTATACACGTTTGTTTTTTTTTTTTAGCCCGCCACCCAGGCATGCACCCAGACTGAGAGTTGAACCCATAAGCGTCCAGTTTACAGGGTGATGCTCCAAGCAACCGAGCCACACTGGCCAGGGTTAAACAGCTATTTTGATAGCACAACTTTGTAGGTGGAACACCTGTGCTGATGGAACACCTATTTTAATGGCAAACCTAGGCAGATGGCACACACTTGTGTGGATGGTTCAACAGTATTGGTGGTGAGTACATGTGCACATAGGATTTTGGGAGACATCTGTACAGAAAGTATTTCTTTGAGGAAGACGCATGAGGGGATCCTGATATCTGAGCTTTAGTTGACACATTGGTCCAGGCTTTCCTAAAACATACCCTATGCACACCATTTAAGACTCTCAAACTTCGCAAAATATGTCCTCTACTGTAACCACCCCAACACCTGGACATTGTCCAGATCTTAGGCTTCAAATTCCTGATCAAAATCATATGCAAAAGAACAAAAGATTAAAACGAATCATCGTAATGTCAAGTTTCTGCTCAGAAATCTTCCATATTACCTACCTGTTTGGTTACATGAGGTCTGACATTTGTTAGCACAGAATCCAAGGCCCCACAGCCTGGTTGTATCACATCACTCCAACTGTATCTCTTCGATCATGTCCATGGGCACCAAGCCATTCTGGCAGGTGTGGCCTCTACTATCATTGTACATATGCTCATGTCTGACTAGCTTGTAGCCTTTCTCAGGTGAGTCTCCCTGCTAAGAGCTTTCATTTTCCTGCCTGTCTTCTATCTGTTCATTTGTCTATTCCAGGTGAGAACTTCTCTCCTGTGAGGAGACTTCAAGGTCTCAAGGATTTTTCATTTTTCTAAGCTTCCAAAAAGTATATTTTTTGAGGTGGAATTTTTCTGTTCCAAACAGCTCACTGCTTGCTTCATGGGCGTGATCCTCTTCTGTCCCACCAAACAGTGAACATGCCCTCTTCTGCCTCCCTCAGGGGTTGACGCTGTTGATTATTGAATCAATGTCTCCTATTTTTTTACCCCCAGATGTCAACAGATGGATGCCTGTGGCTGGTGGGACTCTTCCTGCCCCTCCTATCCAAGGCCCTCCTGGCAGGGCTTTCTCAGACTGGCGTCTCTAGTCCATGAACTTCTGAAAGGTCTTTTTCTCTTCTTCCAGTTTCCAAAACTGTGAGTTCTCAGTAGTACAGTCTGGGTCTTTCCCTCCTCTGTTTGAATAGCTCATGAAGCAATCCATGCTTACATCAGCTCCCCTTGGTCTCTATTCCTGAAATGCTATGGTATTTCAGAGTTTAAGTTGCTTACTGGCATCAGAATCATGGAGCAGCCTGTGTCAACACAAATGGGAAACAATATGTGTGTATGTGGTAGGAAGGGATTGTTGAGGGACAGAGGTCATCTGGTATAGCTCTTTTCTTAAGAAATAGAAGAAGCACTGTGGCTGCTCAGTCAATGCTTATTGATAATTCATTTAAAGACTAATAAATCTGCTTTACTGATTATCTTCTGCCTTCTTCCTCCTACAGGCCATTCCTAGCTGTCCAGTGATTCAACTCGCAAAGTTTTTGTCTTCTCTCTGAGCCACTTCATTACCCATCTCCTTCCTTAGGTTTT
This sequence comes from Desmodus rotundus, assembly GCF_022682495.2. NCBI lineage: Eukaryota > Metazoa > Chordata > Mammalia > Chiroptera > Phyllostomidae > Desmodus > Desmodus rotundus. The sequence continues at coordinate 155,688,602 of NC_071391.1, forward strand.
TTTTTTTTTTAATATTCTTGAAAGTAAAGCACTAACCTTAGCATTTTATACCGTGTATATGCCTTGCTGTCTGATTTCTACATTTTCTATGATTCTCACTGGGCCTGAAATCCCATACCATCACCCATGTTCAGTAAATGTAACTTTATGATTAGCTATCAAACCCTTCCCAGCCACTTGTCCTAATACCTTAAATACTAATTTCAGACTTTACTTTAGTCTATTTTGGTGACTTATTAGATTTTCCTTTTAGCTTTCCTGCAGGGGACATCAATTTCCAACTATCACAAGTGCAGGTGCAACTTCTGCTCTTGTAATTCCCACCCACACGTCTAACTCCCTGTATCTTCCGATAACCCCATATTAAGTCACTAATGGCTGGAGTTGGAAAGAGTAAGTGTTAAAAGCATAATTACAGACTTAAGGGAAACAAATTGTACCCAGAAAAGTTAGAATTAATTTCAGAGAAATAGGGCAATTGAAGCACCTAGTGCAATTTGAAATGACTTTTAGAATGAGCAACTGTGCTAGAAATCAGCCCCCTCCAAACTTCCTAGGTTTCCTTTTTATTTCCTTCCAAGAATAAGGGCAGGTCAGTGGGGAGGTTTAGCAAACAGCAATGTGCATTTCTTGTCAGAATATCAAAGGTAAAGAGCTCACCTTAAAGTTAAGCATTCTCCCTTTAGTGGAAATGGAAAATGGGAGGAGGTGTGTGGGTGAGACCAATCATTGCCCTTGGGTGAGCTTGAGAAATTGCAAGACCAGAACCTAGACATTCAAAGACACAGTTCTTCTTAGCTCAGGCTAATCCCATCAGTCAGTAATTTCTTATTTCTTATATCCAATATTGGCTCATGGCACTATCCCAGTTCACGCACAGACATGTGACCTATCTTCGGTCCCCTGGCACCTTTGCCCAAGAGATTTTCCCCTAAGGGAATGCTGGGTAACTTAACTCCGTCAATCCAAACCCATCCGTTCTAGACACATTGATAATGCCTCTCCTCATATAGACGGGAAACCTACTTTGACTGCCACAACCCTCACCTGTCTCGCCCTTCTCAGGTCCACACAAAGGCAGCAACAACTAGTAGCAGGTCCCTGGGAGGCACTGTATTGGCCACTGTGGATATAAAGAAGGAAACGTATGACTCTCCCACTGCTCAGGGGCTCACAGTCTAGTGTAGGAGGCAGCAGCAAAAGTGGTAATTAAAAATCATAGAGGCATCTGTACATATGAGGTTATAGAGTCACAATAGGAATATTGACTGGCACTGCACCCCCTCCTCCTAGTTAGGTGATTCCAGAGAGATCATTTCCTGGGTATTCAGCTTTTTCATCTTTAATGTGATAAAATTAACAATTATTCTGTGGGGTGGTTTTATATGAGATAATGAATGTAAAATGCACAGTAATGGTCTGACCTATAATGCGTGCTAAATAATGCTTTTCCAATTGGTATTTGCATTGAAAAAAATGGGTGAAGAGACTCCAGTGACAGGTGTGATTTCAGTTTAGAGCAGTTAGTGACTCCACGTTAGCCTGTTTGCCATGTAATATTTATTACCGTCAATAAGAGGAAGAATAAAGCTTATGAGTGAGTCAGGGAATCATGATCAACCTTACTGTTAGAAACCCATGACCACCAATGGCAGCTAGGATCTTTCACTGATTAGAGACGTTAAGACAGCCAACCCATAAGACCTCAATTGTCTCAGGATGGTGAAGTTGGGTTGGCAGTGAACATATGGAAAATGTGACCAAACCAAAGCAAGCTCAGAGAACCACGAGGCTTTCTAAAAGGTTAACAAGACAAATATCTACCCTGGGAAACTTACTAGAAAAATGTCTTATTCTTCAGAGTCCCCAACTGTATCTCTTTTGGTGTCACTGAAACAAAAAAGCAGAGAACAAGGAAAGTCTCTAAAATTCAAATACAAGTACAAATTTAATAAAAGCAGAGAAGCCTCCTCTCAATGGCCTATAGCTACTTCTATGTGCTGTGCATAGATAGGTCTTAGACTGTTTTGGGGGAGAATTGGAAAAGTTTTGCTTTCATTTGGAGAAATCTCATTTAATGTCTCCTTACACTGATCTCAGAACCCAAGGAGGTTAGGCCCCATGCTCCTTATGCTTGAAAGTGGGAATAACTTAAGAGCCAGACACACCGAGAGACAGGAGGAGCTTTATTAGATGATGGGACCTTCCCATGCTTTGTGAAGTATTCCCGTAGGCTCATGTTACCTGATGAGCTGGTGCCTGCTTGTGGGAAGAGTCCTCAGCGGGCATAGGAAATGTGTTTCTTCTTATATTTCCTGGAGGCCCTTATCAGTTCATTCCTAATTTGTATTTGATTCTATTAGGACCAACATCAGTGGGCGATAAAACCAGAGAATGCCAGAGCTGGAAGCTCCCTGAGATCAGTTATTATTCATCCCTTGTTTCTACAGGTGAGAGAAACCCAGAGGGCTTCCCTTACCTGATTTGAGACTATACCCAGAGAAGGACGAAGGGCTTCTGAGTCTCAGCTCCCTGACCTATCTGTTAACATGCGCTGCTGCAACAAACACTGAGGTACGGGAACTGTCGCAGATGGCAGGACAGTGTCCTTGAAACAACGGAGTGCCCCTCCATCCGGGAAAATGGCATTAGGTGAGTAATGATGGTAAAAAATGCTGCAAATATTCTCTACGTTGCATTTAACTATAAGGAACATGAGCATTTACATGGAGTAAATGCAGTAAGAAACAGCGGTGGATTAAATGAGTAATCCAAAATGAAAAGAGATATTCCCCCTGCTCCAGTTTGGAGGAATAGTGGGACCTGTCTGCAGCATTAAATTATGTAATGGGAATAATTAAGCACTGCACAATCTAAGCATCCATGAGGAGGGTGGCAATAAGGATACTACAGCTATAAAGACCACGCTTTCGAAGGAAATCTGGGGAGGCTGCTCAAGGAGATGGAACTTTCTGTGCAATTTGCATAGAGGAAGGGCTTTGATAAATATAAAGAGAGAAAATTTTCCTTTAATTGGAAAAATTGGTAAATGCCCTCTCTGTCCATAGTATCTGGATAACTGTGTCCAGGAAGGGGTGTCTCTGCCAAGTGTTGAGGAAACAACTAGAGGAGAGAGGAGGGGATGAGGCTGTGGTAATAGAACAGAGAGTGGGTCAGAACCGCTGACATACAGGCATGAGACATGCCGACGTCTTGATAGAGTGAGGTTATGCCAGAGTGTCTGATAGGGACCAGGTCCTGGGGGATGTTGTATTTGTCTCCTCTGTTCACTACCAGCAAATGCAACTTCAAGGTCTCAGAACAGAGGAGCGGGAAGATGTGATTTTGATTTCAGAAAGATTCCCTCTGAACAGGAGCACACTATGACTTTCTTGGGCCCTAAGCACTTTTGCCTTTAGGGGCATCTTCCTTCCATTCATTTTTTTATCAGTTTTTTAAAATTATTAAAATGTATATTTCATGACTGCATTGGTATAAAATGAACATATTAATATTATGCACTACAACATTTACTTTGACCTAAAAGTTTATTTTTTTTAAATTCTAATTTCAAAAGAAATTAAACTACTTAAAAAAGTAATGTGAGCCCAGAAAATTTCGCCTTTGGGCCTAATACGTAAGTTGGTACTGACTCTTACAAGCAATATTTGAAGTGTTTTAAGAGGCAAGTATGGGAAGAGAGACCAAGGAAGAGGTTTTGCTAAGGATCTAAGTAAGTGTTATATCTAACAGTCACAAGTTGTGATGCATGCAAAAACAGAAATTGAGACAATGTTCTGAATTAATCTTTCACAGGCACACACACAAAAAATCCAAATTTAATATGTAAAAACAAGAATTCCCAAGTATTGTATTTATTGTGAGGCTAAGAGATGGCTGCCAAAAAATCTGTATATTATCATTCAAATTAGTTTGAACTTGGTTTATAGTATACCAAGTAATATTCATTATATAAGATTTTAATATTTTCCATTTTTCCTACTCAGACCTTTACTACTTACAAGTATGCCAGTGTGTGAACACAACCTTGTTTGTTTTTTAATTATGAAATTATTCTAAGATGTACTGAGATCAAGGCCATCTATTTGACCTCCCAAGGTGCTTTCTCTGATTTGTTGAGGGTTCATAACTATCATCTAAGATGGTTATTTCTTCAGATATCTAGTAAAATCCTCTGCCTGTTGCTACAGGAAGCTCTCCCCTGAGTCAGTCAGGATTCTTTTTTATTCCCTTGAGGTATTTATGATTTTCTATACAAACGCCACAAGAAGGGCTTTGCGACCTCTGTGGTGGTGGAGCAAGGTGGGATGGTGATGTGCTCCCTTTGTTTAGGGATGCTGTTTCGTCTCACATCACCAGGACCAAACCTTCTATAGCCAGTTCTTAAGCCGTGACTGTGTGCCCTCAGAGAAAGTAAACCAGTGCTTGGCATTTTTTAAAAATTAAACTCCTTAATTCTGTGGTTCAAGATTCCCAATCATGCAAACATCTTGAAGAAACTCTATCTTCCTAAATAACTAGCTCCATGTGGGGGGACTTGTCAATTTTTGTTTAACAAATTCTCCATCCTTGTAAAACTTAGTTCTATTAGGAGAAGAGACACAAAACAAGTCACAAAAATTTTAAGATTACAATCATATCAGTTATGTTTTCTGACTACAATGGTATGAAACTAGACATCAATAGCAGGAAAAAGTTGGAAAATTAACAAATATATACACATTAAACAACACACTCCTGTACAACCCTTGCATCAAAAAAATACAGTAAGACAAATGGAAATGAAACACAACACAGTAAAATTTATGGAAAGCAGTAAATGCAATTCCAAGAGGTAAATTAATAGTGATAAATACCTATAATCAGAAATACATGAAAGAGTCCAGAATAATTAGTGAATTCTAATAAAAATAAAAATAATTAGTGAAACTAAGAAATTTTTTTAAAAAAAATAAACAAAATTGACAAACCTTTAGCTTAACTAACCAGTAAAAAAGAAAGAGGATGCAAATAAATAAAATGTTTAAATATATAATCTTTATCATATTTTTTCCATTACTTTTTAGTCCCCTTATACCCCCTACCCCCAGCAATCACCACACTATTGTCCATGTCCGTGAGTCTGTTTCCCTTTTTGCTCAAGTAAATAAAATTATCATTGAAAGAGTCCACATTATGACTGATACCAGAGAAATACAAAAGATTATGTAAGACTACTATGAACAATTATACATCAACAAATTAGATAACTTTTTAATAAAATTGATAAATCCCTAAAAACATACCAACTACCAAGGCAAAATCATGACAAAATAGAAAATCTGAACAGAACCGTAATGAGTAAGGACATTGAATCAGTAATCAAAAATTTCCCAACAAAGAAAAGCCCAGGACAAGATGGCTATACTGCTAAATTTTTACAAACATTTAATTAAGAATTAATGCCAATTCTCGAACTCTTCCAAAAATCACAGAGGAGGGGATACTTACAAACTTATCATATGAGTCCAGTGTTACCCTGATACCAAAGCCAGGTGAGGATACCTCAAGAAAAGAAAATTACAGGTCAATATCCCTGATGAACACACATATAAATGCCTTCAACAAAATACTTGCAAACTGAATTCAACAGCACAGTAAAAGAATCATACACTGTGATCAAGTGGGATTTATTCTTGAGATACAAGTGTGGTTCAACATACATACACAAATCAATGAATTTAATATACCACATTATCAAAATAAAAGATAAAGATTCTATAATAATCCCAATAGTTACAGGAAAAGCATTTGAGAAAATTGAATATCTATTATGATAAAAAACACTCATGAAATTTGATATAGAAGAGGTGTTCCTCAATATAATAAAACACATATATGACAAACCCACAGCTATCATAGTCAGTGATGAAACCTGAAAGCTTTCTCTCTAAGATCAGAAACAAGACAAAGATGCCCATTCTGGCCACTTCTATTCAACATAATACTGGAAGTCCTAGACAGAGCAACTAGGCAAGAAAAAGAAGTAAGTCTTCCAAACCAGAAAGGAAGAAGTAAGATGATTTCTGCTTGCAGATGAAATGATCTTATGAGATTGTGATAATCATTTCACAATGTGTATATATATATATAAAATCACACTTTACAATTTAAACATATATAATTTTTGTTTGTCAATTATACTTTAATAAAACTGGAGAGAAAAAAAAAAAAGATGTGGCCTGGAATTTAGCTCTAAAATAGAACGTGTGTACCCAAAAATTTATTCGATGTGAAAAACAAATATTAAAATTTATATTTGTATATCTTATCCTTTAAAATAGTCTTACATATATATTTTACATAATAATCTATTTAGACAGTAATGCATGCATATAATTTAGAAATGAACAAATATATGTATATTCTTTGGGTACCTCTAAATTCTTTTTGCTAGTGGGCTGTACAATTAAGAAGATGACACCTGTGATTAGGTGGATCATTACTTTTTTGACTTCTTTTTCCACTGATCCTAAAGCATTAAAAACATATTTCAGTCAAAGGAATTTCTTCGCTGTCCCTTGTAAACACCATGATTTTTGCCCCCTCTCTGCAATCGTACCTTTGGGTCTTCATATTTTGAAGATCCTCGCACTTCCTCTCTGTCTCTTCAAACAGTACCAACTTTTAGAGACCTATTTAAAGACTTCCTCATCCATGCTTCATTCCTTGGACACTTTGACATCGAACTCAATCAAACTGTTCTCCTTCTGGGCACTTAACCAAATATTTGTAGTCACTCATCTGACATCTGTTATGATGATGTCCTTGTCCTGAGGCGCTGTTGTGCTGTCCAGGAATCTTTGAATGTCATCCCAACTTGATTCCAAGTTCCTGAGGGCAAGATCTGTGTCTTTCATTTCCTAGAATCCCCTTCTATGGAGGTTACAGAAGTGAGCCATGATGCAATTGGTGAGGACAACAATATCTGGTTCACTGAGCTTTTGGGAACTTCAGTGAGCCAGGAGTTAGCCAGAGTCTGGCAAGCAACTTAGCAGCGTTATCCTATAGGGGTAGGTGTTTGGCGCAGATGCTGACAGAAATAATGGATTCTTGGGTAAGGTATAGGAATGTGGCAAACTAGAAAGAGCATAGATTTCATATAAAAGAACCAGGTTCCAATTCTAGCTTCACTATTCATAAAGTTTGGATCAATCTCTTAAAATTCTCTGTTTCTTTATTTGTAAAACAGAAACAGATCCAGGTATACCATAAATATTAGATGTATAAGTAAATCCTATATTTAGGATTCGATGTATGGCCGGTGTAAAAATGACCACACAGTCATAGCTCAGTAAGTCCTGGCTATTAACCAGAGGGACGCTCCGTACACTAATCATTTGTCATCTCAGGATCTTACCCAGCCTCCCTGGTTCACGTTACCTGACTAACCATGTCTACTAAATGTTCTTAAACAACTTATGGGCCTGCCACTTAGAGACTAAATTCTGCTCTCAGTTCTGCTCCAGCAGAAGCCCACCACAGGACTCTGACATATCCCCCTCAGCTCATCCACCTCCTTACCTCTCCCCCCAAGGCCACTCCATGTTCCCTGACTTTGTTGACTAAAACACTTAATGAAGAGGAAGCCTCAGATCTGTGTGTCTGCTCTTCTTTGTTTTTGTGTTTTGCTTTGCTTCATTTTTGCACTGGAATGTAGTAGAGCCTAGGTTTTCTCCAGGCCACATGGGAAGAGCAGGATTTAATTACTGCTGAAAGGCTGGTACAAAAGGTTATCCAACAACATGCGTTCTTATTTGGTACTGAACTTTGAAGCTGAGAATTATGGACCGTGGAACAAGATACAATTGTCGGCGGCTGTCCCAGAGCCGGGAATATAGAATTTAGAGGAAACTGGGTTAGAGCTGATGGGACCTCTCAGGGAGGTCAGAAAGAAACCAACTAGCCATCCATAAAGCTGCCGTAGCAGTTATTTGAAGGAAAAGGCCAAGGCTTCTCTTCCATGTTTCTAAAAACTTCAAATAAAAATAGACCATTCTACATTGACATAGATATGAAGTGGGCAGCAATTGAGGGCATCAGACTCAGAAATGACACTGAGGTAACCTATCATTGTTCTGAGGAAAACTGGTAGCCACAGCTCTGGCTGTGCAGATGGTGAACAAGGAGGTAATTCCTCTCCTACACTTATCTAAAGCCCAGGAGAAATGGGATGCCCAGGGAGTTGAGGAAGGGGAGCAAGTTATGACCGCACTGTTACCAATGCAGGGAGAAGGTGGGAGCCAGGGATCCAACATTCCTTCAGTTTTACCTGAATAGGCAGAGCGGAGACGTCCGGTGACACTGGAGAACTGTACCTCTCATCTTCCTTTGCTGACTGCCAGCCTGCGTGGTGCTTTGTGAAATGGCATCTGTTGGCCTAGGCTGAGTGTTGGTAAAATTGGAAAGTGAGAATGCAGGTCCTCCTTTCTGCCAAAACTTGGGTGAGTATTGTTATCCAATCCTCTTCTCTCACCAGGCATCCAGTCTGTCTGATAACCTTGTACATCTATCTGTATTGACTATGAGGCAAGCTCTTCATTGTCTAACATACCTTAAGTCATCAAAGTTTCATGTCTCTAGTGCATAGAATGGTAAATCAAGGTAGGTGGAGAAGAGCGAATAAGTTCTGTCTTTGAGAAGCATCGCCAAGGTCAATTGGCCAGCAGCAGGGCTCAGCTAGAAGTCATAGGGTCTATCTAGTTCAACTGCTTGTCACCTATATCCACTACAGTGCTGTAACCAGGACTATTGGGCTTGCCCCAGGTTCTTAGTCTAGTTCACAGGTACGTTCCATGGCAGGAATCCTACTCTCCCTAAAGTAGCTCACAGCATCTTTGGACAGGTGTGACTATCACAAAGATTTCTCTGCAGGTAGATAGGAAAGTTTGCAAATCTATTGCTGCATCAGGCCCATACTAAGGGTGGTCGTTAGTATTCATCAGATTGTAACATTTTCTTGGATACTCACGTTGAACAAAAACTGTATGCATTTGGCTACAAGGATGACCTTTTCTGCCTCCTTACCCCTCCATGCTGGAAGTCTTCATTTCCTGAGTCCTGCTGCTAATATAGGACACATGTTGCAATGTTTATGCTAATTAGGCTTTGATTGGAATCTCAGAAACAAGTTAAAATGACAAGTTTTATCTAGTTGATGAATTAATTAATGAAGTCACTGTTATGCTGTTTGAAATCAGCCCTCTGATTTTCACAAGAGGCAAGAGGATTTTCTACTCAAAACCCCAGTAGATTTCATACAGGGAGGTGTGGAGGAGTTACATGTTTTCAGGTGGAAGTACCAAGGAATGAAAAGAAATCATTCTTTTGGTGAACAGGTGACTAGCAATGGTTGATTATAGGAGCAAACGCTCATTCATGTGACCGTGTGGATGAATGGGAAGGAGGTGTTGATAAAGCAGGTGAGGCAGAGAGATTAGTAGCGATGTCTGTGTCTGTGATTGTAATAAGCGGCAACCCGCCTGACTGAGCCCTGTTTGGAAATTCAGCTCTTTTGTGATGTGTAAGTGTGAATTATAGGGTTCCCAGGCAAACAGTACCAATAGAATATATATATGAATTGGCTTGCACAATTATGGAGCTTGAGGAGTCCCACTGACTGCTGTCTGGTCTGCAAGCTGGAGACCCGGGCAAGCTGGTGGTGCAACTCCAGTTTTTGCCTGAAGGCCTGAGAACCAGGTGACCTGATGAGGTAAATCAGACAGGGAAAGATAGATGTCCCAGCTCAACAGGCATGTAGGAAGCAAAGAAAGTGGATTTCTTCTTTCTTCACCTTTTGTTTTATTCAGATCCCCAAGGGATTGAATGGTGCCTGCCCACACTGGGACGGATGATCTGTTTTAAGCAGTCCAGGGATTGGAATGGGAAGTTCATCTGAAACACCCTCACAGACACACCCAGAAAGAATGCTCCGCCTGGGAAGCTGTGGGCCCAAGCGAGTTGACACATAAAATTACCATCCCACAGTGGGTCTTGGATAGCACGCTGGGAGGGTCAGTGATTTTGCACAATGGGTCAGGATTCTGAAAGAAGCCCACTTTCAAAAAATGTAAAAAACATTTGGCTAGGGAAGAACATATATATTCTCAACAAAGTAAACACGTAATTGCCTAGCTGTCCGGGGAATTAGGCCATTCACGTGAACCCTTTGGCCATCTGAGACTACATCATGAGCTCGTCTATGGGGAACAATGGGAACACTGACTCGCAGAGTAACCTACTTGGTTTAATAGCCTCAAATTGTAGAGCACCCTAAAGAGGGCAAGGGGCTTCCCCAAATCACATAGGCTACTCATGGTGAAATGAGACCAAACACATATTTCCGCATCTAGTTTTGGCTCTCTCTGCTATTTTGATTAGATGACACAATGCATTCTAATGTTGTCAGATAAAATAACAATTTAAAGATATCGAAGTCAAAAGACAAGACATAGAATTGCCAGAGGCCACCAACAACTTGTTGACAGAGACAGACAGCCCAGACGCCCACCAACGCCAACCATGAGCGAACTCAGACTCTGCCTCTGTCGACTTTTCTAGTCTCTGAGTTGCTGCATGGGTTTTAAAATAAGTGTCCTCAATACGTGACAGTTGTTCACATGTTTACAAGTTGTGCATTCCCCTCTGGCTAGTCGGGCTGCAGAAATGCACTTCTGGTATCAATGACTATGATTCAGATAGACTTCGTATAATCAGTAATTTCTGATGTTGCAAACCCTGAGATTACAAAAGTCTTTAAAAGATTCATTAATGTTCTCTCTTTTCAGGGAACATCACCAGAGTTTAATACAGTTTAATTCTTATAAGTGTATAATTTGGATTTCAGATATGCATGTCATGATACTTGGTGCTGATTAAAATACAAAGATGAGTAACTTTGGACTTTGCATTCCATGGATGGACTGTGCATTTATGGGAAGAGATGTATTTTTTTTTTAAAGTAAATTTGATACAAAGCATCATGAACCCTGTCCTCCAGGACAGGCACATACAGTAGGCCGTGGGCGTTTCTGATCAGGAACAATTTAATGAGCAAGGGGTGTGTGATAAGCTTCATGAAACAAAAAGTATTTACGGAAAGCTGAAAAAATTAGTGACATTTTTTGATTGATTGGAGAAGAGAGAGTGGTAGCCATTCTAAACCAGAGGACCAGCATGAAGAGGGATTTTGTACGAGAAAAAGAAAGACATGCATGGGTGAAGTACGAACTAGTCAGGACAATGATATTGTTTGAGAGAGACACACGTACACACGCGGATGCACCCACTGACATTTATATATTGTCAACATAAAGAACCATCCAAACTTGTAGACTATTTTCGTGAGTTTATTTGAGCCCAACTCTCAACATATGTGGGGAAGCAAGATCTCAAATGCTCTGGAGAATAACAGTTTTACAAAACTCCCTTTTTTTTGCATTTGAAATTAAGGAGAGAACCTAAGGAAAACCACATGAACGTGGAAAGAAGCAACTCAGGGATGGGATTGCAGGATAGTTAAGCAGATTATGTGCTCTCTTGAGTGTTAATAGCCCCTTTAAGGGATTTTTTTTTTTCCGGATATTTTTTTTCCTGGTATTTCAAAGGTGTGTTGACCTAGATGCACAAGAACAATGGACAGGGCCGGCTTCAAATTTCACTAAAGAAGTTACAGGCCTGGGGGGCAGGGCACCCCATGAGCTTCCCAGTTAGAAATGCATCATTAGATCACCCCATGAGATTACTTTCCACAGAACCTTTCTTTTTAATCCACAATAATCTGGAGTTAAGTTTATAATCTACTTCAATTGCCAAGATATATATATATACACACACACATACACAGGTCATATACAGACACTTTGTTTGTGGAAGGAGCAATTATTTGATTTATAATTGAGAATGTGCTCAGCATGTCTCCCCGCTTGTCCTAAAAGGACACAGTTGCAGCCTATGACTGCAACACAGTGGTGGGAAATGTAAGAAAGGCTCATATTGCTTCTGCTACATGCGCTCAGGTAACCGTGCCATCTTCATTATATTAAAGGAATAGATACGTTTAGCATGAACCTGTAACATAAATGATTGGCAATTCACTAAGTATGTAAGTGCATTTGGCAGAAAACATTTATTCTCTGGCCTCAAACTGCAACAGAGTCTTTATGATTCACACCAGACTTGGAACCTATCCAGAAACACTTAGTTAAGTTAATGAGAAATTACCTATATCTATTTTCAGTAACTTTAGTCGTGTTACCCAGTGGAAGTCACTTTTTTTCTTTTGAGACCCTATTTGATCCAAACCCAGCTCAGAGACACATTTTTTCTAATTGGTAAGAATAGAACATGATTGATTCAAGCAATTCTTTTTGAGAACTCTACATAATGCACATTTGCTATATTTACTCTAAGTTGGGGTTATATACTTTGCTAATAGGTGTCAGATTTTGTGTACTTATTGACATCATCTCATATTTACTCCCTACGTAGTTTACTTGGAACACTTTGTCCATGTACCATGAATGGTAACTCAGAAGAGATTGGCTAAGTGTGATACTACGCTAAGAGGATAATCCTACGATTAGTGTCCAGCGGCCCCTCATTGCTACAGGGTAAAAGCTTTATACGCCCTCTCACACTCTCTTCTGAGTGGGTCAGTAACTGTATCACATTCAGCTACATTTTTTGGCTCCAGGTAGTGAGGGGTTTGCTTTCCAGGTCAGCCTTCAATGTGACTGACATACAACGATAGCAATATTCCATTCATTATTTATATATTCTTCTCATACCATTGAGAAAAAAACAGAATGATATAATATGAACATATAATGTCCATTTTGTAATAGTAATCATTCACCACAAAACAGTCTTTTCATATTTGTAAGAAATAAATGCTAACTATAAAGATGACATCTTATATTTGCTTTCCCTACTTCACTCTATCCTGTAATATCAGAAAGTATCTATACAAAAAAACTGAAATTAAATCCTAAATTTTTTCACTCTCAGCTGAAGAGCAACTCTAAATTTAAGTAATTAAAAAATATTATGATTTGTTATAAGAATAGGTACTATTGTGTTTTTATCACTATCTATAACATCAGAAAAAGACTTTAATCCTTGAAAGCCCTTTACTAACACCCCGGTATCCGGGAAGAGACTGTTTCATTTGATAAAGACAAAAGGAAAGTGGAAGAATGGCCAGGGTCACTTGTTGAGGGGCAAGGTAAAAGCTTCAAGTAGCACCGACCGAATCCTGAATCTGCCATTTGCCACTCCTTGAACTCTGTCAAAGGTTTCGGCATGTCAGGTATCAGGCAGACCCCATGCGGTTCATGTAGAGTCGCTCAAGGCCTAGACTTCCTTCGTTGCTTTTCCAGCCTGGAGCCTGAGGGCTACAGGAAGAGGCCAGCGGATGGTAGTTAACACATGCTACTCAGCACAGGTGTCACTGGGTCGACTAGGCAGTAGGACCCCGGCACCCACATCCCAGTTAGTGAGGGGATTGTCTCTGCCAGGTCCCTAGGAGTAGCATGGAGCAGGGAAGGCTTACACTAACAATGGAGACCTTTGACTCAAGATCTGGCAAAAGACCTTATTCCGTATCGCATTCCCTTCCACTCATTCTCCATATTATTCTACCCTGCGTCTGGGTCCACAGTCACATTTCCACTTTCAGTCTAGTGCAGTAAGGCAGGGAGGATTTTGTAATCATTAGGAAGAAAATTTGAGTTAAGCTTTTATTCTATTTTTCCTTTGCTCTTAAAACCAAAATTCTATGCAATTTGTCAATTGCAAAGACAAAGGCAACTAATCCTTCTAACAGAAATCATCAGGATTTCTTAAGCATAAAAATGAATAAGAGAGGGGAAAAAAAGGATTTCTGCATGAAAGTTAATTTTATGATATTGCAGCATAAATTGTGACCTGGCAGTTCCTTCTGCAGTTTAATAGAACTGGCAGCAGGCACCAGGACTTAAGCAGACACTGTATAATGAGAAGCAAAGACAAATCGGTGTGAAGGACAGGGAGAAGGGCATTACTGCTTCCCTCCTGGAAGATTAAAAATAGTCAAATATTGCAACCAGAATTTATCTAAAGGGAGATACTATCACAGAAACAGGAAAAAAAAGAGAGAGATTTTAGAGACCGTCAGAGCCCAGTGTCTGATGAGCAGAGCCAGAGAACCTGCTACTGACATTTGAAAAAGTCTGGGAGGGTTGACCGTGCTCCTGAAGACCTGGTGGCAGATAATTTTTGACGTTATGATTCTGAAATGGGACAATTTTTCTAGAGCACAATTAAAGTAAAATGAGAATGTTACTCCTTGTACTAAATCAATGAAAGTATTAATTGTTAGAAGACAAGAGCCAGCCTGTGCAGTCAACCAGGCAGGCGACTTCCTCAACACGCACCGTCCAAAGGAGCCCCAGCACGTGGGGCCTGCTCTGAGCTCTGCCCCACAGGAGCTGTATCGGAGCAATTTCCAAAATTACACAGGGCATGCGGCTTCTAATCTCCTAGCAGAACAGCCGTATTATCCTGAGGACTCACAATAACAGGAATTATATGCAATTTTCTGATAATGACTCTATTAATGTGAGTCACTGCTGACAATACAATTTGTTAAATATCGCTGGATTCCGAAATCTTACTCTTTGTCTCTATGACATCCATCTTTCCCACCACGGCCATCACCACGATGCTCGCCGTTGTCATCATCTCCGTCATCATCATTGTCGTCGTCATCGTCAGAACAGCTATAGATGCGTTTGCGTTCAACAATATTACTTTTTCTTAATTTCATTAACATTTCAAAAGGAATAAAAAAAGCATGTCTATCTATTCAAGTATCAGTTTTGTAGTCAATGTGTTTGATTCCTTCTTTGGGAAACTAGGACCCCGAATTAATTAAATTTGGATCAAATTTTGCTTCACTTTAAATTGTCTTTTATATCAAGGGAAACTGTCTTGGCAATCAGGCACTTCAGATGAGCCCCTGTGAGTACCCATTACTGTGCACTCTGACACACCTGGGTGCAGAGCAGAACCTGCACAGCGCATGGCCCAATTGACTAATTGGGAGCAGCGACTGCACCTACTGGTTTGAACCTGAATTAATTACCTGAAACAGATTAAATTGTCTTTGAGCTCTTCAAGGGAGGGACACCAAAGGCAGACTTGAATGAGGAAAGGACTATTAAACTTTCTTTTTAATCACTAAGGTCAGATTTTCTTTGTAGCAGATTCTTAGAAAGTCTTCAAAGGTTGGGAGAAAGTAACAAAACAGTCTGACCTTCCTTCCCAAATGCAGGGTCCGGCGGAAGTTAAGGCCCGCTGGAGTGTGGTCGGTAGGGTAATAATAGGGGTGTAATAATTCATAGTTGTAATTTGAACATTTCACCTGAAATGTCATACGGGGTACTTGAGTGATATTGGTATGTTACAGAATTATATGCTTATGGTTTTGTAATAAAAGGTTTTGTAATAAAAAGGGGCGTTATTTGTGCTGGACCCTGTATGTCATCTGTAATTTATGTAACAGATACGTAATTTCTTCAGTGCTAGCTAAAAAAAGGGGTGGGGGCTGAAAGGCATAGGTTCAAGGTGAAGCAGGGTAAAGGTGGTGAAGGTAAGGGGGCCAAAGGCTGGGGTGGCAAGTGCAGGGGTGGTGAAAGCCAGGGTGGCAAGTGTGCAAGTGGCCAGAGTCCAGATGGCCTGAGAGCAAAGAGCACCAAGCATCTGCCAAGACTGGAGTCCTTTGTCCGGAGGATTTATATAGTTGACAGAATGGGGGAGGGTGAAGAAGTTACAATTGATTGAGAGGTAAAGGTGGTGCTAGCTTCCCAGGAAGTGGGGCGTGAATACCTATAGGTATTAATGGGCTTCTTCCTTCAGGCAGTATAGGCCCCCTGGGCCTTTCAGATTTGGGGATGAAAGCACAGTTTCTTTCTTTGTTTCTTTCTCTCTTTTTTTAAAACTTGTATTGTTATTCAATTACAGTTGTATGCCTTTTCTCCCCATCCCTCCACCCCACCCCAGCCAAACCCACCTCCCTCCTCCACCTCCACCCTCCCCTTTGATTTTGTCCATGTGTCCTTTATAGTAGTTCCTGTAATCCCCTCTCCTCACTGTTCCCTCCCCTCTCCCCTCTGACTATTGTTAGATTGTTCTTAATTTCAATGTCTCTGGTTATATTTTGTTTGCTTTTTTCTTCTGTTGATTATGTTCCAGTTAAAGGTGAGATCAAATAGGCCAGAGGGTGAGGGAAAGCACAGTTTCAAAGCCTTCCTTTCCCAGATGATGGAAAAGGCACACAGAATTTCAAGGCCTGCTGAGTCGGTGGGTGGGACTTGCATCCCTCCTCCTCCCTGCCATGGTTTGTTATCTATCCTATGGAACAAAGTGACCTCCTGAGAGCTGTATTCTCTCGTTACTATGGAAGCCAACACCAGCTCCTGGTCCTTGTGATATTCCTGGATTATTCCACTTGTTTCCCAAGTGGCCACACTACCATTACTTCTTCTTCTTTCCAGTTTGAGGTGAAGGATAAACCAAATTAGCCCACCCAAAAGCATTTTCACCTCATTATTATGTTGCTCCAGAAAACCCCCTAGCTCTTGTTGCCTAGTGAGTACAATCCCAACCTCCTTCCCCTGCTTCTAGGGCTTGTGGAAGCTGGATTCACACAGTTCAGTAGATCTTGGATCAGGCTGATGTGGACGTGCTCCCTTTGCTCAGATGAGACCAGGCCCTTCTTGTCTCTCCTGACATTTTTGATCACTTATCTCTCTTCTCCCACATCCACCATATAAAATACACACAGAGACAGAATGTTCCATTCCTATCTTTTCTACCTGAAGCATTAGATTCTTTGGAGAGATAAAAGGAGGAACAAGAGAAGATTATCAAGTAGATAAATCATTCCTTTCTTCCTTAGGAGTTTGCTTCTTTTTAATTCTAAACCACCAGATTGCCTTTGTGATATGTGAATGAACATGAATGAGTGTTGGCTCCTCACAGAAATATATCTGGGAACTTGAGTTCTAAATTGTCTTTAATTTTTTTTCTTTGAGAATCAGTTTGAGAAATGGCCCTCTAAGGACTATCTCTGGATATTTTGTACAACTTCTATCGAAGATTGATATTCTTCATTAACATTCATACTTTTTAAGGAAAAGTATGAATAAGTACATTCCTTAATTTGTAGAAAAATGTCTTTTAAAGATGCTTTTATTACTTAGTATATTTAATTTGCTTTTTGTTTTGATGGCCAGAAAGTTTAGCTCAAATTTTATTTTCATTTTCAGTAGCTTCTAAGCCACAGTTTTAAAATGTTATCTCCAAAACCCACGCCATTTCGTTCATTACTCAGCTCTCACTATTAGGCCTTCGTTTAAACATTTTGCATTGTGTATTCACCCTTGTAATCCACCTGAAGTTGTTTCTCAAAGTCTCTATGAGGAATCTAAATGACAAATGCGTCCCCGTGCAGATGCTTGTTTGTTTGTTTGTTTATTTATTTGACTTCAGGTCAATATTGCCCTTGTTATTTCTCTGGAAAAAACCAGCAGAGGCTCAATGAAAAACAATTAAACAACAAGGGATTCATTGCAGTAAGAAGCACTCTGGTTCCCAAGCCCTCCCACCTCCCAGGGACTTCCCTCCTTGTGGGAGTCCCTCCTGTCTCCTTTTCCTGGATCTTTTCCGTTCATACACAAACATGCCCTTATCTCCTTAAAAAAACAAACAAACAAACAAAACCCCAGACACAGGAAGCACTTCAGCTAGACTTAGCCCCTGTCTCGCTACTGCCAGTTTCTCTCTGTTCACGTTCACGGTCACGTTGGCTTTTATTGCATCATGTGGGTCATGCTCTTCTTCACAGGACTATCAGCCCCTCTAATCTGGCTTCACTGAAACAGTTCTTGTGTGGTCGTTAGTGACTTCCATGTCAGAACTCTTCCCTATCTGTACTTGAAAGATTCACCTATCTTAGCTCTTTTGACAAAAGTCTCTTCTGGTTTTTCCATTACCTCACTAACCACTCTGGGGGGCTTCTTTTGCTGGCTCCTCCTTCGCTGTCTCTAAATGTTGGGTGTCTTAGATTTTAGTCCTAGATAAGTCTTCATTCTCTATATTCTTTCTTAGATCATTTAAATAATTGTTATGTATGTATTTACCATTTATGCTGATAAATTTCAAATCTATAACTTTATCTCGGATTGCAAGTTTGAGCTTCTAACATAATACTATGTTGAAGCATCTTTTTGATCACTGCCTCTTGGTTCTGTCGTAGATATTTCAAATTCAGCACCCAGCTCTGTGCTAGCTAATCAATTACATTATTCTATGTAGTCTTCTCAAAATTCCTCAGATAGAATAATATAGTTCATATTTTATAGATGCAAAAATTGAGAGTTTGAGCAACAGGAATGCTTATCCACAGCTGGTGAGATTATAAAATAAGTTTAACTTATTAAAAAGTTAAACATACATTTACCACATGACCAAGCCATTCCACTCCCAGGAATTTACCCCCAAAACTGAGAAATCTATGCAAACAAACTGTATATAAATAGTTGTAAAATCTTTATTCGTAACAACACCAACCTGGAAACAACCCGAATGTCTGTCAGGAGGTTAGTGGGTAAGTCAAATATTGTATTTGTAAAACAAAATACTACTCAAGAATAAAATGGACAGAAATATTGATACACAATAACATTGATGAATCTCAAAAATCAGCATTCAATGCTAATTGAAGGTGCATAATGCAAAAAATACATACTGTAAGATTCTATTTATTACAAATTCTAGAAAATACAAATGAATCCATAGTTATGGAAAGTAGATCAGTTGTTGCTCAGAGCCAGGGGTGGAGGAGGGGATGGATTGAAAAGAAGCGTAAGGAAATTTGGGTGGCAGATGGTAATGTTCTGTGTATTGGTTGTGGCATTGGTTTCATTGGGTATATAATTCACTGGTTTTATGGGTGTATATATCTGTCAAAACTCATCAAAATTTAAACTTGTAATGGGTGCAGTCTACTCTACATACATCATATGTCAATAAAGTTGTTTAAAAGAAACCCTAAAGCTTTGAGAGTCTGAATAAGTTGATTAAAGTTTCATAGCTTCATAACAGATTTAGCATCACAAAACTCACACACTTAGCTACTCTGGATTACTGCCTGGAAATTATTTATTATTATATGATATAACAATCATTGTTCTCAAACTTTTTCTTGAATGTTTGACACAAGAAAATACAAATTTACTGTAAATTTAGTCAAAGCAATGTGGACATAAATTAGATTCATATCCTGGGGCAACGTATAGATGCTAAATGCATGTTAGGTGCATGGGCGAGTGTCATATACATGAGCTAATTGATTACTAATCCACATTCTTGACTAATATATTGAGGCATAATTAATTATTTATTCCCAATGTTGTCACAATAATCTCTCTTATTCTATATGCAACCTCTATGAAGCATTGATCTAATTTCCCTTCTCTTGACTCTGGGTGGACTTGTGACCGTTTCAACCAAAAGAATACAGTAGAAATGACGCTATGTGACTTCCGAGGCTTCATTGTAAAAGGTGATGCAGCTTCTGCCTTGTCTCCTAGAATAGTTCACACTTGGGTTTTCAACCTGCCAGGGAAGAAGTCCATCAGCAATGAGGCTGCTGGGCTGTAAGGAAGGCAAGCCACATGGAGAGGCTGTATGTAGACCATACTGGTTGGCATTCCAGTTATTCAAGTCATCCCAGACAAGGCATAGGCTGTAGAAGTAGATAACCCTTCTGATGACTCTTGTCCTCAGCTATTGTGTCTTCCCATCAGAGGCCATAGATATCATGGGGCAGAGATCAATCATTCTTGTTGAGCTCTGCCCTGATTCCTTATATAATCTGTAACCATGAAAAATAAGTATTTTAAGCTGCTAAGTTAATGAGGATAAACTTAGAGCTTAAATTTAATACCACAAGTGGGAATCTGTTGTTATAAAACCTTAAAACACTATGGTATTGACTGTGGAACTTGGCACCTGGTATTAGCTGAAAGGTCCTTTAATGTTAATTATGTAAATTAGCATATTGGTTAAATCAAAAAGGAAGTTGAGACTCTTCATAAACTCTAGAAGGACTTCAGAAAGGTTGGAAGTCAAGGACACTGAAGAAATTGTTATTGGAGGATTTATTGTAAGTAAAAGGACCCTTGTTATGTAGAGGCAGAAATTTAGCAAAAGTATCATCTGCATTGATATGAAAAATACAATATTTACCTGTATCACCTGATGGATTTGGCTAAGAAAAGTTTCAGGCAGCTTTTGGAAATACCTACTGATTTCTTGTAGCTATGTAGACGAAGATACAGAGAGGGGAGAGAGAGAGGTGAACAAAAGAAAACTCTTTATATTTTCAAGCAAAGTTTAGAGAAAATACAAAGGAGCCAGGACTTTCTGGGTTCAAAAACAAAACTATTTTCACCCCATCTTTCTCAGCAAAAGATTTTAAAGTAGGTTATTTTTTAAGATCACAGCAGTATTGAGTAGAAGGTATAGATGTGCCCCACGTGCCTTATCCTCCCTTGTATCTGTAGCCTCCTGCATTACCAGCATTCACCAGCCCAAGGGCACATTTGTTACCATTGATGAGCCTACATTGATTTATTCTTGTCACCCTGAGTCCATAGTTTACATTAGGGTTCACTCTTGGTGCTTTACATTTTATAGATTTGGACAAATGTGTAATGAATTGTATCTATCACTACTGTATCAGACACAGTAGTTTTCCAATTTGTTACGCATTTTTACTTGTTATTAACATAGAGTGGTGAATTCCCAGCTTCTTGCATGCCAGACTGAAAACAGGAAGTTCCTAGCATCCATACGTTGTTGTTTTCAAAGTCAGAAAGGAATTCATGGAAAAGTAAACCCCAGGGTGCTATCAGAAATATGTCTTAGAATAAAGGTGAAGCAAACCTGTGATTATAAAACCCTCTTGTTAAAAGCTCAGAATGTTTAGCCCTGGCCCATGTGGCTAAGTTGGCTGGAGTATCACGCTGTGAACCGTGTTACAAATGTGCCAGAGATAAAGGTGGGAAGAGCTGGATGATCTGATCCAAGTGCCTTTATTTCATGCTGTGCTTATAGGCGGGCTGAGTCTGGGCAGACTGGAGCCACCAGGGGTTGGGGGGAGGCACGAAGGGGGTTTTTAAAAGAAAAAGCACAGTGTTTGTAGGGGGATAGGGGACAGGTTAGTCTCTTGTTCTGAGCAGGTGCTTCAGGGTTTCAGGATGTGAGCTGGGACAATGGGTCAGGTAAAGGGCCAGGTTGTTCCCAAGTATAGGAGGGTCAGTCTGAACACCAGTTATTGTGGCTGGAGCCAGATGTCTATTGTGAGCAGTGGGAGAGAAGTATTGATTAAGCTGCAGGCTACCAAGCGAGTTGGGTAACTGAATCACGGACAGTCCAACGGGTTGGAAAACTGGCCTGACTGGGTCATGTGCAGTCGGCTGGGCTGGGAATTTGGCCTGACCCTTCCAAACCAAAAGGTCGTAGGTTCGATTCCTGGTTAGGGCACATGTCTGGTTTGCAGGTTCAGTCCCTGGTCAGGGCGTGTATGAGAGGCAAACAATTGATGTTTCTCTCTCACATAGATATTGCTCTCACTATCTCTCTCTCTTTTTTCCCCTCTCTCTAAAATCAATTAGCTTGTCCTCAGGTGAGGATTAAAATAAAACAAACCCTCAGAAAAGTTTGGGAAAATGCTTTATGAGCCCTTTCAATAAAATAAGTGGACTTCTGAGGATCTTTAGGACTCTCCTTGCTTACCCTCTCTCTGAATAATAGACATCTGAAGAACCATAGAGGCTTTATACTACAGCTCACAGAAGCCCAAGGGAAGATAAGGACTTACCTTTAAGAGAATTGGGGATATGAGTTTAATTCAGTGGGGTAGACTATAAACTGATACACAAAAAATCCACAATGGTGTTAAGGGTACTCTTATTACTTTGGACTAAAAAAGACAAGACAGTGCAAGGTGAAAGAGGAGACTTTGGGTACCGCCCCTCTCTACTTTTCACAGGTGGGAGGAGGGCAGAAAAGTCTACATAGGCTATTTTTTATGAAAAAAAGAAATGACCTAGAAGATAAAACCAAGAGTCCTCAGAGGAAAAAACAAAACAAAACAAGAATCCAAGATGTAGAACTAAGAGTCAGAGCAATTACTTCTTGGAAGTACAACTGTACTTTAATCAAGGAAGTGGACACTGGGTGCCCAGCTGAATTTTAGAATTGTTTAGCAAAAGCGATTGCTGTGTACATTTGTAGAGTGTCTATAGTAATAACTCTGCCATCATAGTTTTTGGTATGAATGTGTAGGATAATTATCTTTTTTAGCTAAAAAATTTTCAAATCAAGAAATACAGTACTAAAGTTACTGTATCCGTATCTGACATGCCTCATTGTATCTAGACCTTATTTAAGTAACAAGATTTTTGAATTCGGAATAGGATGAGACTTTGGGGTCTTAGAGGAAGGGTATCAAAGACAAACAAAACCATACATTTGTTAAAGTGGTAAAGACAAATTTTTGTTCAGCCACTGTTGACGTTAGTCCCATGGTGCAGAGATGACTGGGTGTTTTAAAGGTACAAGGAGGGAGTAGGGAGAGAGAGAAAGGAGCAGCAAGTAAAAACTTACAAAGGGTTGGGCAGTGTAAATGTGATTAGGAGCTATGCCTGCTAAACTGGCAGTTTTTAGAGTTAGGACTTTATCCTCCCATAGAGACTGGGAGGACAATCACTTGTCCTCCCTGGTGATTACATTTCAAAGGAGTGGCTTTCAGGTGTAGAGAAAGACAGTCTTCTGAGTTATAAGAGATACATATGCATCTCAAAGGAAGAGAGGAAGGACTCACAATTGCAAGGCCTTTAAAGCAAAAACTCTAAGAAAGAGGGGCCTGTTTTCAGGTGTTGTCTGGGACAAAGAGTGAATTCCCCATTCAGCCTTCACCTTTCTCAGGGGGCATTTTAGTGGGGGCCTGGGGTTATGGAGGGACTCAGCCTCATGCTGCTAGAAGCCAGGCGGGAGTTTGGCTTTTTCTTGGGGCAGAGTTGAATAGAGCCGTGCTGTGCCAAGACTTCTACCATTCTCGGACAGCGAGTGTATTGTGTATGTGAGAGAAATATAAATAATTTATGGCCAGAGTTCACACTGGCAGTTTTAAAACATAGCCTGCTAATTCTCGGTTACTCTTACTATCAAGTTACTCTCCTCTTGAATCTGGGAGGAGCGTGACTAATAGAATATGGCAGAAGTGGTGCTACGGATTCTCAAGCCCAGGTCAGAGAAGTCTTTGTTCAATGGACTAGTCAACCTTAGAGATCTAATCTTCCACATTAGAAGAACGCGGACAAAAAATTTCCAGAACGACTGAAGATTGACTGGATTAGAGATGTAGGACTATTGCTACTACCACTAAGGGCCCAGCTGAGGTACAGGTCACTGAACTAATATTGTGATAATGAGTGAAAGCTGATTGAAAAAATGAATTAATGAATGGGTCTCTTCATAGTAGATACTGTATCTGAATTGGAACAACATTAGAATAAAAATAAATTTAAATAATGAATGATCAATTCCTGAATAGCCTATTTAAAACATGACAAGATAATGAATCTCAAGAATATTAAGTGATGTAATTAATGGTCATGTGAGGGACTCTGAAGCTATTTAAATTTTATTTCTTCTGAAAAGGAAAAAGGCCAGTTGCTACGGACAGAATAGAATGGTTTTGATTCACGATCATCATTACCGTTCTATAAGTATTTGTTGTGCGAGTGAATAACTCACTTCAATTGAACAAGGCTTGTGTGCCAAGCCTTGTGAAGAGACCATTTTCATGCATCATACACCTAAATAGTAGGTATTATTTAAAAGCCCACTATACAAATGAGAAAATGAATTAACTTGCCCAAGAAAAAGAACTGGAGTTTAAATAGGTTTTAATATGTCTTACTGTGACTTTTAAAAAGTGTTTTCTTTCAAAACACTTCACATTCTGTTTTTAAAATATAAGTTATTTTAACAATTAATAATATTAACTTTGGAAACTTACATCTTAAGAAGACAGTTAATTAAACTTTCCTAGATAGTTGCGCCGCTCTCTCCATCAACACTTCCATGTCATCGTCCAGATGTCACCTTCCCCGTGGGATCCTCCTTGGCCACCGGTTTTAGCCATATCCCTCATGCTGGGCATTCCTGGGCTCCCTTAGCTGGATCTAATTTTTCTCATAGCACTGTGTATTATATATATACATATATATATATATATATAAAATATGCTGCGTATTTTATTTTAACATACTATATATTTTATTTTATTATTTTTTAAATCCTAACCTAAGGATATATTTTACCCGATTTTAGAGAGAGGAAGGGAGAGAGAAAGTAACACCCATCAGTCGCCTCCTGCACGCACCCTGACAGATGGAACCAGCAACCTCCCAGTACATGGGACAACGCTCCAACCAATTGAGCCACCTGACCAGGGCAATATTGTATGTTTTAGGTGTGTTTACTGTGCCTCCCAGATCCAGACGTAAAGTTTCCAAAGTCAAGTGTTTTTACCTTATTTTGTTCACTGATCTGTGCCTAGACCTTTTAGAAAAGTAGCTGAGACATAGCCGGTGCTCAGTACACGTTTGCTGAAAGGGCGACTGTGCCCGTGTAACCCCTGGGCTGCGTCCAGCGTGGTACAGCGCCCCTGCCTGCAGGGGGTGCGCCCTGCAGCAGGTGGAAAATAATTAGAGGAGATCACGCCCTGTGTTTCACCAGGTTGGTGTAGCTCAGCCGGCTCATTCTCCCTTTTTTAGGGACCAGAAGCTGTGTTCTTCATCCCCTGACCCTTGCCTAGCTTTTCTCCAATGTTCCTATTCACTCGGTCCAGCTTTGCACTCTTATCTCCTCCATGCATATTTTTTAAATGGGTTAAATAAGTAATTTGAAAGAAAAATCTTCCCATGAAGACAAAGCATAGAACGGGGGTATTTCTCAGTGTTTTTCTTTTCTGCACTTCCGCGAGCCCTTCATTTACCCGGTATCACCTAGCACTGCTTGCATCCGCACTTACCAGAGCCATTCCTTGTCCTGTGGGCACTCAGCTGCCTGGGGGTTTCGTCAGTCTTCAGTGGGCCTGTTTACTCCAGGGGGCCTCTGTCTGTCCCACCCCCAAACACACTTGCACTATTACAGTAATGCTCAGTGAGGGGCACTATTTTGAACTCTCAGTGCTCACCCTCAAACAGCAGTAAACAATGTAAATAACTCGGACAAGTAGATATGTCTGCTTTACTCCAAATTTACAAATACCTATTTCCTTTTGGAACTAACTGCTAACACAAACATTTGAGAGTCTGTCAGGTTAGTACAAGAGCGTGTCCACTTGGGAAGGTAAAATTGGAGGTGGAGATCAGTTCGACTGAGGATGTTTAAAGAACAACAAGAAAAGCTTTCAGTATAAATTATGACCTCAATTTCTGCAAGGCCTTCAGAAATACAAAAGCTGATAGGAGTATAAGGTGTTCTGTTAGCCAACCAGAATATACCAGACACAAGGTGGATGCAATCCCCCTCCGCCTTTTTCTCTCTCTCATTCACACACACCACCCCTTCACAAAGGAAAAGACAGTATATCTGTAACATACAACTACAAGATCACAGAAGACACTGTTTCTTTATTCTTTAGAATTAAAAAAAAAAAAACCCTAACAACTAAGCCACTGTAACTGGTAAAGAGAATGCAGAAATGTCCAAAGAAATAGGTAACTCAGATCCCGGAGAGTTCTTTGGGATGGGGGCATATTTTCACATTATGGTACTTTATTTTAATTTAATTGTATCATACTTTATTAATGTAATTCTCTGACTATTTTAGTTATCGTTTATCTTACATTATCCAACTTGGATTCTAATTTCTCTCATTGTCATATTATTGTTTGTGTTTATGTTATGAACTCATTTATTTTTTAATAATGCATTCTAGTGTTTATTTATTATAGTTTTACGACATAAGCTTAAAGGTAGTTTTACCTTCCTTTATTTTCACATTCTTATTGGATTACCTTTTCCAAAACGAAGTGTTTTTCCTTTATCCACTTATGAAAAACAAAATAAAAACAAGCAAGTAAAAACACACACAGGATTTTAATGAGACTGTGCTCAATTTTTGAAATACTTCAAATAAAATATAGTAAATTAGAGAAATCTGTAATATACTAATAATTAATAAACCTAAACAATAAAAACACATTCCAGTGCAAAATCATTTGGTAAACTTTAACCACTATTGGCAACAAAAATTCATCTTGAAAATATACATTACTTATACAAAGTGACAAAGTTGATGTACCTTAAATCATGAATCTTCATTTTAACCTATAAAATAAAATTGCAGGTATTTCTTTTTAAAGTAGATACCTAATTATTTTAGTCTCATCTTTTTTATTTATTTAATTTTTTATTAGAATAAAACATGGAAAACCTTGAAGATAAATATTAAAAGAAAGTTTTAAATAGCACAATATATCAAATTAATATAAAAATAAGCTAAAATGCATTGGATTTTACATGGGATTAGTATATCAGGAAGTTCACAAGATACAAATTCCAAAGCAATAATCCATTAGAAAAAGAAAAGAAATTGATATTTCATTGACATTAACAATACAAATGTAAACTATATAGAAGTAATCTTAATAAGATACATGAGAATTATATAAAAGCAGCTATAAAATGGCACTACAAGTTACCAAAGACCTAAATACCAGGTCTTAAATGTAAAAGTGAGATATGCAATACCTTTGCATTTTGCCTGAAATCCTCTGTGAAAATGAAGGAGAGAATACTTAAATAATGTAATTATTATTATTAATTCTGTATTTTGGGGATTTTTAAAGAATTTATATTATTCACAGGTATGGCATTCACATCCTTTTCTCCATGACTTAATGTTTGGAATTTTCCTTTTCTTATTCTCTCTATCATTTTCCTGTGTTTCTTCCTGCACTTTTTTCCAATGATTATCCTTATTGTTTTGCTCCATTTTTTTAATTTATAAAAATACGTTGCCTTCTTTGTTGAATAGTGTCAGTGCCCTTTTTTGTTTCTTTAAAATTGAGTTCAGAGGGTCTCTAAAGTCTCTTTGTATATAGTGTGGGAAATCGTTAAGTGAAGTGTAGGTCTTGTCCATTCTTGAATATTATTCATTTGTGCTACAAAATGTTTCCATGTTCCCCAATTATTGGCTTTGTTTTAATTTGCACAAAGTTCTTTATATACTCTGTTATTTCTTAGTGTTTACACTTGTTTGTTAAATCGGGTGATGCCGATGCTACTGCAGTTCAATCACAGTAGGCTGCTAATGCTTCAAATACCCTTTAGTAATCTTTTCCAGATCCTATTAAGTCTTCTAGCCAAGGTAGCAGCCCTTTGGCAGGGAATTCAAATCCATTGCTGACACTAGCATTCAGGCTTGAGCCATAATACCTATACATGGTATATCCACTAGGAGGTTCTTCAGAAGATGGCTGGACAATCAGTACAAAAGAAAGCTCCCTGCTACAAAGTATGCCATAAATAATTCATTAACCAGATATACTTTAAAAATTTATGCAAGTTAAAATTCAAGGATATTTGAATGACAATGCTAGCAGAAAAAATTTGATGACAATTGTTTTGTTGAAAAAATGAAGCCACATAAAGAGGAAAAACAGGTAACAGAAATAGAAAAAATAAGATTAAATACATAAGTTTTCCAGGTGTGAACAGAAGCAAGAAGAAAGGACAAGTAATAGCAAAGCACAAAACCAGTTATCAGATCCGATGAATATAAAACTAGAAACCTCAGCGATGGAGAACAAATGCGGCTCTGAGTGCAGGGGTGGCGCCAAGAGAAAGCCAGCATTCCCATTAAGAGAATGATGAGTTTCTGGAATGCGACCAAAATAAGACAGCTAAAATCAGAAGTTTCTAAAGAAGAGAGAAGATACAGTGATGCTGCCTGGGCATCATCACAGCGTTCTGCAAGTGTAATTTCTGGTTAATTTTTTAAAAGAAAATGGCCAATAATTAGTGGGTAGTCTTTACAAGTATACTAACAAGGAGTCTTAATTATGACATGCTATTTAATTTCATCAAAATCATTATTATTTTTTCCCTAATGAATGACTGTACTGAGTCCAGATGGTTCCTTCAGAAATAGAAGGAAACAGATAAAGAGGAATAAGATAAATTCACTTTTATAAAACTCATTCACTAACTATATTACTAAGTAAAGTGAACATAAACATAAATTCATAGATAACAAAGAGCTCTAGTGCCTACCTTTCAGGTACAATTGTAGAATATATCAGAATTAGATTGCTACCTTCAATTTTCTGTAGAAATATATAATATGTATACATATATATATTTGCTTTAGAAATATATATATGTACGTGTATATATGTGTATATATATTCTGTCTAGAAAAAGTCCAGCCATTGTTAATATAATGAGAATGGTTTGTGCTACATTGATGTAACCTGGCAGCCAGGGAGAGTGGACTGGAGTGCACATGCATGAACAATGATAACTTCACTGTACTAGTTAGCAGGGGTGGTAGACACCATTGAGTGAGCATGTGTACTGTGTGGCCATCACATTCAAAATGACTGAGCGAGTAGAGCAACAAATCTGCATCAAAATTTGCATTAAGCTTGAACATTCCTCTATGGAAACTATTCAGATGATTCAGAAGGCTGCAGCTATGAGCCACTGGTGATTGGCAGCTTCATCATGACAATGCACCTGCTCATGCATCACGTTTTGTAGAGTTTATTGGTGGGACATCAAATTACCCAGGTGACTCAGCCCCCCTACAGCCCAGATTTGGTGCCCTGCAACTCCTGGCTTTTCCTAAAACTAAAATCACCTTTGAAAGAGAAAAGATTTCACACTGTCGATGAGATCCAAGAAAATATGGAGGAGCAGCTGATGGTGATTGGGAGAACTGTGTGAGGTCTCAAGGTGCCTACTTTGAAGGGGACTGAAGTGTCATTGTCCTCTGTACAATATTTATTGTGTCTTGCATCTTCTTCAATAAATGTCCCTATTTTTCATAGGATATCGTTGAATAGTTTCTGGACAGACCTCATATATATGCATATATATTTTAATCTAAACAGCTTTTTCTGAGAAAGCTTATCACAGAGACCAAGGAAGTAAAGTCTGGCATACTTGACTAGCCTAATGGAATAAATGGATAGTCTTAATGCTTCAACTCAGACACAACCAGCAAAGCACCCTCTGTATCTCCCCAGGACAATGTTTTCATTAATAACAATTTCAAGTTCACTCAGGGGAAGTTATCTGAGCATACAGTTCCAGGGGCCCTTGAGATATCTCAACAAGTCTTAAAGACAGCAGGAAAGTGGGAGAGGATGGATCATCACGTCCACAGACTCCACAGAAAACCGAAGCACTGAGGGTCCAGTTCCCTCTGCTACACCTGGGGCTTCTGTTGGAGTAGAGACAGCCTGCTCTCCACCTGCACTCCACTCCCTTGCCTAGCACCATGCATAGGTCCTACAAAATGGGAAGCGTGCCACACATGTTTACTGGTTTAACTAGATGATTTATTTTATTATTTATTTATTTTAAATTTTTATTGTATTTTTCCATTTCCTTTTTTTCCTCTTAGACCTTCTTCCACCTCCCTCCCCTCCCCACACTGTTATCCATGTCCATGAGTCCTTTTTCTTTTTTGCTTGATCCCTCATCCCCAAGCCCCCTACCCACCCACCCACCCTGAGCTCTCAGCCTGTTCTCTACCTATGAGTCTGTTTCTATTTTGCTTCTTAGTTCAGTTTGTTTATTAGATTCCAGATATGAGGGAAATCATATGGTATTTGTCTTTTTCTGACTGGCTTTATTTCACTTAGCATAAAGAATGACCATGATTATATGATTGTGTTTTTCTCTAAGTTTTGTTGTAGATGTAAAGTAAATGAAGTATCAAGAGTTTTAACACTTGGTTCCAGGCTCTGAAACAAAATACAAAAGGTAACAACTTAAGCTGATGGAAACAAACATAAATCTTCAAAATGGCTTAGAAAAAACTAGTACATCAACTCTGCTGACATAAAAAGTTTAAAGAATGGTACATGAAAAATGTAGATCCCAAATGGTACATGCCCACTGAATATAACTTTAAAATGATTTATATATGTATATTAAGAAAGACCAAAATACAACTAAGAGGAAAGAGATCACTCACTCTTTGAGCAACCAAACTGTGCCAAGCACTTACTTTATATATTAGGTTATGATACTTTAGAATTAGGAAGTCTTGGGTTTGAGCCTTGCCTCTGCCCTTACTGGCTGAATGACCTAGGGAAATTTACTTAATCTCTGTAATTTTCTCATCTATAATACTGTTTTTCAAATTTTGAATTTTGAATATTTCCTGGATGCCATGTCCTAAGGTTACATCAGTGAACAAGACTAGCACCATCTTGCCCGCCCCCCCCCCATTTGGTTTACAGTGTGGTAGAATAATAATTATTTAATCAGACAAAGTATATTGTTGCACCATATGCCAAAAAATTTGTAGGCAGCAATGAAACAGCAGTGAACAAGGAAGAACAGGCCCATGGTCTCATGAACTTTACACTTTAGTGCTGGAGGAGATTGTTTTTCTGTTTCTTCTGACACCTTCATTACCTGAACATTCATAGCAATACCATCTCTCCTCTTTTTGGTTCTCTCTAGGATTTTTTTTTAATTTTTGAAAATGATTACTTACTCTGATCTCTGTGAGGACCTTCAAGAAGTATGTGAGGCGGGATAAAGATCCCCTAGAAATGGTGATTACTCCCAGTTGTCCTTGGCCTATGGGGATATTTTGTCACAATCTGATTCACTAGCACATTAAATAACAATGTTTATGTCAAACAACAATAGGGAAGGAAAACGCCCTTTGGCGGCAGTGTGTCACCTATAATGCACAATGTACGGAACTGAAGGGTTTGTGGAATTTGTAGACTGAAGTTTTGGTGATGAATAGTGTTCTCCATGTCCAGGGCATACTCAGTTATTAAAAGCTACTGAAATCATTAATAAATTGGTTGCTACAATTTCAAATTCTGGACATCATTTGAAACAGTACTATCATGTTCTAGCACTGATACAGTGAGCTGTAAGTAAGTGAAGTTTAGGTGTGTTCGATACCTGTCTTAGGCCCTGGTATCTGATATATTCTGTATCAGGCAAACATTCAACTAATGTTTATGAGCACCTTCCTAAATTCTGATGGGGGACGGAGGCAAGGACTCAGGCAATGGCTGTATTGTGGTCCTGCTGAAAGCCTCACAGGGGGAGAAGATCAGTGTATCCATGACCCCTGGGCCACAAAGGCCCATTGCCTTCCACGCATCTCTTCCGCTTTCTCGCTCATGTTTAAATTCCAGAGCTTCAGCAACTCTTTAACTAATCTTGACTGAACACGACCTGGAATTTTAATTTTTTTCATAGACCAGCTTTTGGCTCCCTACACACTTTCCCTGTCATCCAACTCAGAACCTGTTCCTCGTTTTGACTTTACTCCTTCTTTCGGGTGCTGTCAGCTTCTGCTGTGTTCTCACACCTATTTTTCTAGGCTACGCTCCCACTCCTGGGAGAATGGACTCCTCATTTTTATATGTGCTCTGTTCCCTCTTAACTTTTCCTTCAAAATCGGCAAACTAGATATAAACCATCATTTTAATAAATTATTAACACTTCTTAAAATTTTCAAAAAACATTATGTAGCCACATACTTATTCTCCAGAACTACTTAGTGCTAAGAGATTAGGTTTACTCATTGTGGGTAATAGTTTCAATATTTTATTGGGTTATATAAGTGTAATTGAACTGTCTGTTTTTTCATTTAGTTGATATGTGTTTTTTTATGTTTTGCTTTAAATGAGACATGAGACTTGCAATTCTTTGAAGAGAGAATAAATAAATAAAATAATGATGTTTAGTTTACAATTATTTGAAGTTTTCAGCAGCAAATTTCAAATAACATTGACTTTGTTAGGCTCTCTGAATTTTATAGCTCTTTTTTAAAAATTTTATTTATTTATTTTTAGAGAGAGGGGAAGGGAGGGATTAAGAGAGGGAGAGAAACATCAGTATGTGGTTGCCTCTTGTACATCCCCTACTGGGGACCTGGCCCATGACCCAGGCACGTGCCCTGACTAGGAATCAAACTATCGACCCTTTGGTTCGAAGGCTGTCACTCAATCCACTGAGTCACATCAGCCAGGGCTGAATTTTCTGACTCTTATTTGAGTGCTTCATTAGAGAGTTCTCAAGTTGGTCTGTCATGCACTCCATGTTGTGAACAGATTCAATCAGACTTTTCTTTCCTGAAAAGGAACAGGGAAGGAGAGATCTGAGGATGTAAAGTCCTTACAGGACATATATATTTAAGATTTTATTTATTTATTTTTAGACAGAGGGGAAGGGAGGGAGAAAGAGAGGGAGAGAAACATCATGTGGTTGCCTTTCATGTGGCCCCTACTGGGGACCTGGCCTACAAACCAGGTATGTGCCCTGACTGGGAATTGAACCCTTTGGTTCGCAGCCCAGCACTCAATCCACTGAGCCACACCAGCCAGGGCCAGAGAAGCATATTAAAGAGAGAAGGAGACACAGGACCCTGAGGTTGAAGAAGGAGAAAGACAAATGTCACAGGCTTCCCAGAGAGAAGGAGGGACAGGACACATTAGGGCTACAGCACCTCACACTGTAATTTCTCTTGGAAATGTCTCTCTTTCCTTTCTTCTGGCTTCAGTCCTCTCCATTCTGAAAGATCTGGTTTAAATAATTCAAAACCTCCTTGACTTCCCTTTCTCCTCCAAATAAGCTTAATCCTTCAACTGAGTACATCGAATGCAGTTGAATGCAGTACAATATTGTCAGTGTTTCCCACCACAGAGATAATGCTGTGCTTTATTCACTTATATAAATTTTTACTTCTCCCACATAAGCAGATCTGGTAAAAGAACTCGTATTCGTTGAACTCATTAGTGATCAGACACCATAACAGTCACACATTGCATAATTCCCTTGCAAGAGCCCTGTGAGATAAGTCAAGGACTTCCATTACATTTTACAACACCCCATATTTCCTTTATAATAACCTGCAAGAACAGATTAATTGGGGATTATTTTAAATACCTCTCTTTTTGGCTAAGCTCCAAGAGAGCATGCTCTGTGTTTTGTTTACCTCCCCGGTACCCAGCACAGGGCTAGTACCTAATAACCAATCAATAAATATCTATTGAATGAATGAATAGATCAATGAAAAAGTATTTTATGCCTAGTTTATAAGTGAGAAAACCCAGTTTCAATGAAAGTAAATAACTCAAGGTCACTTAGCAAGTAGTGGCAGGATTGTGACCAGACAGACAACTATTGATCCCTATTCCAGTGGAATTTCAGCCAGAGTTTATGGCATTTAACAGTCACAGAATGAGGGATAGTCACAGAGTTTTTGAAACCGAAGAAGCTCATGTCACACACTTGTTATCTATTTAAGTTACATTATGAAAACATTAGTTCATCATTCAGGGGCCGTGCAATATTTCTTCATTCACAAATATTAGTTATGCACACAACTGGCTGCTTCTCTTATCCTTACTTGGTTCCCATCTGCCAGTGTCGGCCTAGTGATGCAGCGTGATGTCCTAAACAACAGACGTCTCTTTAGCTGTCCTGGGTCAGAACCTGCGACTTACTTCTCCATATTGCTTCTCTTGAATTTCCATGAAATGTGATGTTGATTTTTCCTGACTGCCTATGAGTTCATTTGAAACTGTACTTCCAAACCTCCTTTGAATGTAGGCGTGGTCCTGAAACCAATTTTTGGGTAAGATGTAAGCAGAAATGTTGCAGGAGACATCTGCAATATTTAATGAAGACAGAGAGAGGGGCCGAGCTTTTCTTTCTCTTCTCATCTGTCCTGCTTGCAGATATGGTCCTGAGTTCTAGCATCCTTCTGGATCATAAGGACAAATGCCACGTAGTGCAACCCTCGACATAGCCCGAGTCCATATTGGCAACTGTGCTGACCCTGGCTGTCACTGAACTTCTTTTACTAACAAGCGAAACAATAGCTGTCTTATTTAAGCCATTAATCTATTGCTTCTTTCTTTCTTTTTTTTTTTTTTAACTCACAACTGAATGTAACCCTGATTCTTATCCTGAAGTAAAGTTAATTAAACATTAGCAAGTTTTCTGGCATCAGGAGATATCAAAAGAGAAATCACATATGCCAATAAAATAAGTCACTCAATTGGGTAAGTGATTTTAAGGCAAGGCTTGCTATAAATAAGTTACAATTTATAAGATAGAGTGCTGATAATAACAAATTTGATATATGGGAGATTTTCTTTTCCATTTAAGACCATCTATCCCATCTTTCAGTGTAGTATGAATTACGTATTATAAAAATGATCTCATAACTAAATATGCAAAGAGTAAGGAGAAATCAAATTAAAAAAATAAAAGTATAGAAAATCCTATTAGATAATTCTAAAGCAATATGGAGTGAAATATTTTTTTAAAATGTAAGAGAATGTAACATACGATTTTAAAGAATAGGGCATATGATTATAAGTGCTCTTCTGCAAAAAATAAGCATGTCGCCTTGAAGAGATCAAAGGGAATAGTTGGACTGTGTTTATATTTCCCATTCTCATTGCCTCCAAATCAAAAAGTACTCTTACCTACTCTTACCTGAGCCTGCACTGGAAAAACGGCTCCATTGTCTACCAGGCAGGCCTCAAATGCTGGCTCCTAGGAACAGGCTGAGGTGCTCAGGGCCAATTGTGCCCGTGCCATCTGCGGAGAGCAACTTACACCAAAGCTAAGCCTTAAATGGTGATATCCAAAAGGAGCTGTATCTCCAATTCTCCTGAGATTGGTTACTTTCGGTCTCCTGGTTTCAGAAACCACCTGCCTGTTTACTTTTCTCTGCCTGCCAGGTCCCTTTTCCTGCTGAGGTCTTTTACTCCGACCTCATCTCCTCCAAGCGGGTATGTGCTTCCCTCCTGGCCTCTGTTGTTCATATTTCATATCTGGTTGGAGAGTTCAGGAATACATGTGACATTTAACCTTGATTGTTTCCTTTGCCAGATTACTTTATTAGTGTGATTGTTCTTAAAATGTTAGCTAAGTTGATTCAGAAAGTGTTGATCAAGGACCTACTGTGTGCCAGGTGTGGTACAAGGTGCTGGTTGTGATCTCCCCAGTCTGTTCAATCTAAGCAGCTCCAAGGGGATTCAGTCCTTTCTTTTTTCTTTTAAAGAT
Organism: Desmodus rotundus; assembly: GCF_022682495.2. Lineage (NCBI taxonomy): Eukaryota > Metazoa > Chordata > Mammalia > Chiroptera > Phyllostomidae > Desmodus > Desmodus rotundus. The sequence goes on from NC_071391.1 coordinate 155,724,077, forward strand.
GTTATTTATTTATTTTTAGAGAGAGAAGAAGGGAGGAAGAAAGGGAGAGAGAAACATCAATTGGCCTCTCGCCCATCCCCAACTGGGACCTGGCCTTCAACCCAGGCAGGTGCCCTGCCTGGGAATCGAACCAGTGACCATTTGATTTGCAGGCCAGCACTTAATCCACTGAGCCACACCAGCCAGGGCTCAAGTCTGTTTTAAAAACTAATGAATGCTTCTAATTTATTTTTAGGAATTATTTTTAAATAATGTGATCCCCTGTTGCCCTACTGTCAGAGTTGGTGACCTCTTCAGGGAATATTCTCACAGAAAAGAGAGAGAGAAGTCTCTCTGATGACAACACCTGGTGAACTGGGAGGAAGAGAACAATGGGTATCGATACAAGGAGTGAATGCCTGAGATCAGTCCACCTATTGATTTGGGCTCAGCAACTAGATGAAGCAGGGACTAACCCTAACATTTGTCCTGGCCACTAGCTACCTTGGTCTGGGTCTAAGAGTGGTTCTCAGTCAAGCAAGAAATTCTCTCATCTGAGAACCTCTGTTTCTCTTTCACTACAAGTTTTAAATATTCAAGGAAGGATAAAAAGATTAAACTTAACGTCTTCCCACTCAATGAAAAAAAAAAGACATTTTTTCCCACTTTTGTGAGTATAAAGCTGCTTATTTTCAAAACCTTAATTTGCTTTTTCATAGTAATTACTTAGTAATTAGTGAACAAAACTGTAATGTACTGTGGGCATGATTTGTAAAGGCTTAAATGACAAACTCTAACTAGGATAATTTCAGTCCTGATGTGTTGTTAAATAACAATATATTCTAAATGAGTAAACTTGCAATAAGTAAGCCATTAGGGACTATTGGCCACCTGACAATTAAACTTGATCTAACATGGACATCAAAACCAATTATGTGTACTAAACAGAAAGAGACAGGTCAACTCCTCAGAGAGATAAAATGAACTTACACAGATGGACAGAATGCAAATCACGATGGGTTTCTTAATGAAAGGGAAATCAAATGCAGTCTAGAGCCCTATGAAAAAATCTGGATAGCTATTCCTAATGTACAAATTACTGAAAAAAATATTATGTTGAAACAGGATGGGTTGCGATATTTCCAACAACCAGGAAAACTATTTCTCTAGAGAATTTGGAAGTTTCCTAGGCAATGAGGTTAAGGAGAAAATCACTTTTATAGTATATTTGTATTAGTATGCTAGAGCTGCCATATCCAAGTGTGACAGACGGGGGGACTGAACAGAAATGTATTTCCTCACAGTTGTGGAGACTGGGAGTCCAATGCCAAGAAGTTGTCAGGGTTGCTCTCTTCTGAGAACTTTCTCCTTGGCTTGTACGTGACTCTCTCCTTCCGGTGTTCTCACATGACTTTTTCTCGGTGCATCCCTGGTTGTGGGATGAACTCCAGCCTGCAGAATCTTCCCGTCTGCCACGGATGAGAAATAAGTCGTCCTAGACACAATCTTGCTGTTCTGGTGGGAAAGGGGGTGGCGATTCCCTCTAGTGAAGAAAGCCCCGAGCTCTTCTCCCAAATGGCTTTTATTGGGACTGGTATGTGTAGGTGTATACAGCATACAGGCATAGCTCATCAATCAATGCCCAAAAGGCTATAGTCATACAAAAACAGGTATTGTCTATAGATGACAATGGAAGGAACACAGAGATCTGTCATAGGTCAGGGTCTGTTAGTCATGCTGATGCCAGAGGGTCTTTAAGACGTATTTCATGAAATAAGGAGTTTACTCCTTATGCCTTGAACTTAAACATCCAGTTTATATCACCAGGGCCATACAAAACAAAACAGAGCAAGCTTCATAGGACGCAATGTATTTATCAGGCCTGGTTCCCATGGGAACCCTCGTTGTTAGAGTAGGGTCAGGTCTGCCACCTGCATTACTTGGTTTTCCAGGCAGACTTACTAGCCCCTTTCAGAGCCTGTTCTCAAGGGGTTGCAAACTCAGAAACCACACAGAGTGGTCCCCAACACCTGGTTTCTCTTCATCTTCTACTATGGACACCAGTTATACTGGATTAAGACCCTACATGTATGACCTTATTTTACTTTCATTGCCTCTTCAAAGACCCTCTTTCCAAATTCTGAGATAAAAATGACTGAGCAAGTAGAGCATCAAATCTGCAACAAATTTTTCCACGGAAACTGTTCAAGATGATTCAGAAGTCCGCAGCTATGGGCAACTGGTGATTGGCAGCTTCATCATGACAATGTACCCGCTCATGCATCACATCTCGTGCAGAGTTTTTCTGAGAAACATCACATCACCCAGGTGACTCAGCACCCATCCAGCCCAGATTTGGTACCCTGCGACTTCTCACTTTTCCCAAAACTAAAATCACCTTTAAAAGGGAAGAGATTTCAGACCGTCAGTGAGATTCAGGAAAATGTGATGGGGCAGCTGATGATGACTGGGGGATTGTGTGAGGTCCCAAGGTGCCTACTTTGAAGGGGACCGAGGCATCATTGTCCTACATACAATGTTTCTTGTATCTTGTATCTTCTTCGAGAAATGTCTCTATTTGTCATAGTACGTGGCTGGATCCCTTCTGGACAGACCTTATGTTTGGGATGACTGTAAGCCCTGCTTTTTCTGTGGCCGTAGTACCATCTTACCTGATGATGCAGGAGAATTGTAGTAAGATAGGAAGCCTCCTTTCATTTTCAAAGTTTTCTATTCATAAGATAAAATATATTGTCACACAACTTATATTGTTCAGAGTTCTTCTGGCCTCAGCACCTCTTTGTCTCTCATTTCATGTAACACACCAGTTCCTGAGCTAGCCATTCACAGACCCATATACCCCTGATCCTCTGGGTCCTGTTACTCCTGTGTCTGACTAAATCACTGAGGATGGGCTCACACATTGTGTTTTGGACCCTCCTAATTAAGCAGATCTTATAGTGTGATAAAAAAGGAGGAAGCATAATTTTTCCATCATCTAAGAATCAGGATATAGGAGCTTACAGTGTGAGTAGGGGAAAAATAATGAATTTAAAACAATGCAAGTAAAGTATATATGTATGTGTGTGTGTGTATAAGACATTTTTAATAATCATGTACTCTCAAAGGTCTTCAGGAATCATCTACTGGAATCCTGAATCCTCTCTTTTGGCTGAGGGATAAACTGAGGCCTAGAGACAGGAAGTGATTTGCCGTAGAGTATAACCTACATTGGTCCAAGAAAAGGTTCATAACCACCCATAAATTAGATATTTCCATTACCTAAGCCAGGTATTTTACCACTGAATACAACATACTTTTAATGCACAATTATTTTGTATACCTTTGAAAAATTATAAAATATATGTAAGCAAAAGAATTAAAAAAAAATTTAAGTCCAGCGACTTCCTGGAAATAATTGCAGACTTATTTCTTTCCTTTATGATTCCCCCATTCCGGTTTGGGGCACATGAGGGATGTGTGTGCATGTGTGTGTGGGAGTTTGCATGTTCGTATTTGTGCATGTAGGCATAAACGTATGCTCCTACCCGCGCATACATGCAAGTTGAGAGCACTTCATTTTGTGATTCGTATGAGCAATAACTTTAAGCCTAAAATATATATCATGAGCATATTTCCAGGACACAAAACGTTTTTTCTCTAACGTTTTTAATGGTCATGTATGATTCCATGATGTCATATGCCAACATTTATTCAACCACCGTGATGTTACCATTGAAGATTTAATTGCTGTTTTCTCTTTCGTCTGCTATTTAAGCAATGTCGCTGGAAAAACCCTTGTAATGGTATTTGTACATTATTACCTATATCTTTATCAGTAGTCACCTGAATTAAAAGATTGCTAGGGCTGCACGTTCTTAGTCTTCTTAAAAACGTGTTACATACGGGCCACTCCAGGAAGTGGTGCCAGTTTACATACCTGCAGGGCTGCGGGACACTGCTGTCTCTCTGCAGCCTTTGGCCACACTGGCCGTTATCTTTTCAAGGACTTTGACAACTTGATAGAGAAAAGTAGTGTCTTATGGATTTAATTTACATTCATTTTACTGTGATTGCGGTTGTGCATTTTGTACATGTTTATAGGTCTTTTGGGAATGCCTGTTTCCATTTTTTAAACTTTCCTTCATTTGGGGTTATTTATACTTTTCTTTACACATAACAATAGATCTTTATAATAATATAATATTGTATTTTTTTGAGAAAACAAAATTATCTTTTTTTATTATTGTTCAATTACAGTTGTCCCACTTTTTCTGGTTGCTGTACCCCGCCCTGCCTACCCACCCCCACTCTGCCCACCCACCCCCACTCCCACAGACAATCCCCACCCAGTTGTCCATGCCCATGGGTCCTTTATACATGTTCCCTGACTTGTCCCTTCCCCTTTTTTCCCCTGTTGCCCCCTCTCTCCTCCTCTCTGGTCACTGTCAGTTTGTTCTTTATTTCCATATCTTTGGTTGTATTTTGCTCATTTGTTTGTTCTGTTGATTAGGTTCCACTGATAGGTGAGATCATACAGTATTTGTCTTTCGCTGCCTGGCTTATTTCATTTAGCATAATGCTCTCCAGTTCCATTCACGCTGTCACGAAGGGTAGGAATTCATTTTTTCTTTCTGCTGCGTAGTATTCCATTGTGTAAATGCACCACAGTTTTTTGATCCACTCACTTACTGATGGGCACTCAGGCTGTTCCCAGCACTTGGCTATTGCAAATAACGCTGCTATGAACATTGGGGTGCATAGGCTCTTTTGAATTGGTGTTTCAGGGTTCTTAGGGTATAATCCCAGCAGTGGAATCACTGGATCACCAGGCAGTTCCATTTTTAGTTTTTTGAGGAAATTTCATACTGTTTTCCACAGTGGCTGCACCAGTCTGCATTCCCACCAACAATGTACTAGGGTTCCCTTTTCTCCACATCCTCACCAGCACTTGTTTGTATTAATGTAATATCTTCTTGGGTTGAAGATAATGCTGTGAGGTTTTTTTATATGGAAAATAATATTTTTCCATTTCATTTCCACTATCTGCTTTTCTTCATTTGAAGAAGTTGCAGAAAGTGTTGTTACATCATTTATTGCTTTATGTTGTTCACTCCATCCTGAATATCATAGAAATACCCATTCTACACTAATAAATGCATTGTTATTGGTTGATTCATTTATTTTTACATTTATATATTATTTCACCTAGAAATGTACATGTGAATAAGGTATGAAGTAGGGATGTTGTTATTTTCTAAACATTAACTATGTATGTCATGAGTAATCATTGAAAAACCTAGTTTTTCTCTTTTTTGAAGTGACCATTTACCACATTACTTCAATAGCTAAAACACTACAATGTATTTTAATATATTCTGCGATAATTTCAGTGCCCTACACAGACTTTTTTAAAATGATTTTTTATATTGTTTCATGCTCATTCTTCCTGATGAATTTTTTAATCACTTCATTATGTTCCAATAGTAAATCAAGCAGTTTTTAATGAATTTTTTAATAGAAAATATTAAGTTGGGGAGAGGCAAATCATTTCAAGGTTTAATCTTTATGCGAGAACATTGTATGGCTCTCCATTTGGACAATATTTGTGTGTGTGTGTGTGTTGCTCGGCACGCTGGTAAAGGACTTACTGCTGTTAGGTAACTAATGCCCCAAAATATCATACAGTGACTTCATTTATTTTTGTTATCTTACATCAAATAGGTCACCAATCATACCTATTAACATTGCAATTTGGTCTTTAATTGTTTATTGTATTTTTTTCAGCTAAGAAATTTATACAGTTATAGAGATAATTGAACAGAAACACCCTTGCCTTCTTGTGGACTTTAATGTATGTGAGTACCTCTATTGTGATGTCACTGTTGATATCAGTTACATATTTTTTATCATATTTATACCCTGCTGTTCTTACTTTACTAATTTTTAAAATTCAGAAATTAGTTTTGACTTAAGTTAAGTATCTTTTACTCTTCTTCAAGATAATGTTATAGTTCTTAATCAATTGGAGTAAGAAAATATATAATTTTTAAATAATTTTTGCCATTCTTCTTGCTTGGAATAAATTTTACACATTTGTGGATTATATTCTGTAAAATTTTACTTATGAAATTATAATTCATTTATGTACCTTTATATTAATAAATTATATTAGTTCATAAACACAGATACACACATCATCAGGCTTTGGTAACTTCTAAAACTGATTGAGATATTTTCCCCAAACCTAGGTGTTTTATTTATTATTTGGAATTACATGTTTTTTGAAAGCTTGGTAGAACATGCTTATAATATCAATCAAATTAGTATCTATTTGATTGGTGTTTCTTTTACATATTTTTCTGTATCAGTCAGAGTGGGCTAATGTACTCAAATGGCTTGATGCAATATATGTTTAGTCATCACTCAAGGCACTATCTAATGCAGCATGTCGAGGTTGGGATACCCTGGTCCACTCCATCCTTCAGAGTCCCATGTTCCTTCCATTCTGTTTTGCCACCCTATGGGTCCTCAGAGTCTGCTACGTTAAACCAGCTCATGGGGAGACAGAGAACTCATGTGGGAGGTTATTATGGGCTCTCCTGCAAGGGGTTTATGCCTTTTCTGCTCATGTCCATCTATGTGATCAGGAAATAGAGGAGAACATAGATATTCATAAGCACTGATGTTCTCTATCAAATATTCAAACTAATTTTAATCATGTATGTTTTAGGAAATAATGTAAATCTCTTAAGTATTTAGAGGTATCAGCAGATAGCTGTATGCATTTTTTTAAAAAAATATTTTATCCATTTATTTTTAGAAAGAAGGGAAGGGAAAGATAAAGAGAAGGAGAGAAACATCAGTGTGTGGTTGTCTCTCACGTGCCCTCCAATGGGGACCTGGCCTGCAATCCAGGCATGTGTCCTAACTGGGAATTGAACCTGTGAGCCTTTGGTTCACAGGCCTGTGCCCAATCCACTGAGCCACACCAACCAAGGCAGTTGTACACGTTAAAAAAAATATTTTTTGTCTATAGTTAAATCCTTTTACTTTCTTCAGTATTCTCCCCTTCCATGTTTCCTTCTGACTCCATGGTTCCTTATTCAAGTCCTCCCTTCCTGATGTCTCCTCCCTTTTTTCTTTTCCCAGCACTTGCTAAGTATACATGTCCATGACTTCAGAAAACAACAAAGCTGGTTTTGTCATTCATGCCTACACAGTGTGCATCATGGTGCCCCTGTCCATTTAGGCATTTACAAAATTGCTGAATTGCACTTAAGTTGATTCAACCATTTCTTGGGTTGCTCGCGAACAGCCTCACCATTATTTGTTCTTCCTCCACTAATATCCTCAGTATCCTGCACACGCTGTCAAATCCGCATCCCTGCAACACAATTCTCATCATCTCTATCCTCCCACATACGAATATTCAAAAGTTCCCCACCGCCTCTCCAATTCAGTAGATGTGGCCATTCTTCTCACCAGTGCAAAGGCTCTCTCTTCTGAGGTGATAAGCTAAACATCTCATTGCTCATGTATACTTGCTTTGTGTTTTAGCCAACCCCAGACCTCATTTCAATACTCCACTTGCACTTGTGTTATTCTTAAAGTTTACAATAGGCCTCCATCTTCCTGTCGGAAATTGCTTAGGTGGTCTCTTAACGTGAAATGTTATTGTGTTTCTCCTTCTGCCTCTTACTGGTTTACTCATCCCTTAAGGACTTAACTATTTTCTCCCTGCAACTGAATAGACTACCCCTCCTCTTTTTCTCGTAATGATTGGTGGCACAGTACTACAGATTCTAATCAGAGAAAAAAATTACACTAATATCCTCTGTGCCCTGATCATTCAAAGAGTAGGCATATATTTTGGCAGCTTCCTTTGCTATTTATCTGCCTCTTACGTTTTTACAATAAGCCAAAAGATCAAACCAGGGCATCTATTTGGAGAACTGCAGTGGCAGACAAAGCTGACGGAGAGACGGTTTTGCTAGACCTGAGAACACAGCTAAGCCCACAAGAGAGGTATTAAAAATAAAAGCCCAGGCTCTCATAATTCTTTCTGGACCTTCTGACTCTTAATTCAAAATGAAAAAGGAGAGAGTTTAAACCAACTTTGTGATAAAGAGTATCTATTTAACCCAGAAAAAAATTTATGGTGAGAAAGTCAGCATGGCCATATACCTCCTTACTCAATTAAACAGTAATGTCCATTTCTAATGAAAAAGGTTTATATTTTATTTATACTTGATATTTCAGGAGATCTGACATAATTTCCATTTTAGATATGGAAAACTCACAATGTACAGATTACAGCTTAATGCCTGGGGTAAGAAGGAGAGGGATTCACCTTTTTTACAATTCAATCAAATGCAGAATTGGAGCAGTTAATAATTGTAGAATATGAATAATCCGATAAGACATTTTCTAGTGAAAACTCATAAATTTTATTTTGGGAGTACATTACAATTCACTTAAATTTTGAAATCATAGCATATCTTGGGCCACTCTTGAATAGTTGCTGTATCTATAGAAATCTATTTTAGAGATACGCAAGTACAAATTATGGAATGTCAGCATGCAATTTGATTTTATGTGCTTTTCTACTAATATAAATAATGAAGCATGCTGAGAGCATTCAGATACATTCAGCTGAGTATAATTAAAATACTGAGGTGTAACATGTTAAAAAAAAAAAAAGAAACAAATTAAGTACTAAAACGAAGGAAGTAGAAATAGCACTTCAAAGCAATCACTACGTTGTGATTACAGCATTGTGAATAGGCAAAATCTAATATTTAGTTTAAATGAAATCAGTGATAGCTGGAAAAGTTAATATAGGCAGTGCTTTGATATTTTCTGTGAATAATGGTGAGACTTCATTTGAGGACCAGACATTTTTTTTTACCATTTTTGAAAATAAGTGTCTATGGTATTCTGAACAAGCATTCTTGCCCAAATGGAACAAACTCTCTGACGGAATTGGCCACTGGGGCCTACAACAAATAATTAAAATGGGATTTGGAAATCAGTTTTTTGTGTCCAACCCTCCCATTGGGTTAGCTGAATGAGGGCAAATCAGCTTTTTAGACCATGTACAAACACAATTGAACTTCCCGCTGATCACCAATAATTACACAGTGGGTGTGACTGCCCACTCCAGACTGAAGGCAAACTTTCTTTTAGGTTTTGGTGCTGAGGCCCACCAAGGGACCAACTATTTATTTGTGCTTGTTGGGGCCAACATAGAGAGTGAGAGGTACTTACATTGTGATAACAAGAAGTGTTCCACTAACTTGGTTAAATTCTGTTTACGTGGATTACTCACCTTAGTCCAACTATGTTACAGTGAGCCCCTAGGTTCCTGTGTGATCTCCCCTGGGCTCGCCGACCTCCAGCTTCACCCTGATGTCCTAATAATCAGTCGGGATTTATGAGAATTGATGTGTAAAAAGTGGGTAAAAAGATGATCTCATCTTACATATACCAACAAAATAATAAATGTTTACAGTTTAGAGGAGAAAGGATTTGAGCCAGTGTCTCAGTCTTCCCCCAAAAGTGAATCTATTTTCTACTAATTCCAAACTTGGGAGTACAATTCTACAGTAAAATCTTAGTAATGTAAATACGGGATTCTCTACATCGTTTGACCTTGCTGGGTCCACTTATTCCTGGATCTAAAGTCTTCCTCTTCATTGAGCAATCAATTCTTAGTTTTTCTGGATCATATCCTAAGGTAACTTCCTGGGAAAGGGAAATAGGAAGTACACTTCCTTAGTCCTTATAGATATTCTTTATTGGAGAAAAACAATGCATTCTCCACTTTATCTAAAAACATTGATCAAACTTGTTTATGGACTGATGCTTAACTCTTCCTTGTACTAAACTTCCTTGACTATATTCATCTTTCTTCCTGGAACTTCCATTCCAAATGATTCATGTACGAAAACAAAGAATGACACAAAACACGATTTAGCAAAATGCCACCTGCAGAGGTGGACAGCATGGATTCTGCCAGTTATAAACTGAGTGACCTTGGTGAGGTCCTTAATCTCTTCGAGGCTTAGTTTTCTCTTACAGAAATAGTGGTGGGTAAAATACGTTGTTTTGTATGTCACAGCTACACAAAATGCATGTCAGATACCTAGAACAATGCCTGTCACAGGGTAAGCAGTCAACAAGTGACAGTTTATGTTTTGTGACTATGATTTATTATTGTGATGTTGGCATTGATAAGTGGGGAATGAAACTTCTTTAATATCATCAAATTTTTACTACTCTCCTCTCTTATATAGCTTCCCTTGGTAAATGAAAGCAATGTATGATTTTTAAATAAGTCCTTGAATGTCTACTTAAATTTAAAACAAATCCTTCCCTCATTAGAAAGTTTGAAAAGCACTGAATACTGGGAAGTCTTGAGTTAATCATGTTTACCTTTGTTTACCCAGTGCTTCCCAAACGTACTGACAAAGGAACACTGTTTTGTGCATGCACGGTATCTATTAACAAACCGCATATAGGATGCTAAATATAATGACATTCCACACATAGGGGATCACGAGTTCTCATATAACAGAAGCCTAATAATGACCGGATGAATCTGTGCATGAGAGAAGCACACTTTTCTCACCTTCATTCAAGGTTGCAGATGCAGAATGTCTTCTACCCTTAAAACCCCCAAATCTTACCTAGTCTCCTGCTCAGATTAATTGCCATATATTTGCCCTCAGAGGGAGGAATTACCTTTCCTCTGAATTTCAGAATATACTACTGGTATCCTACATTGGGTTATATTCTGTCTTGTTTTGTTTTGCAACCGTTTGCCTATGAGTCGCGATAATGGCAGATCCTTGGGATACAGGAGCACATTTGTCATTGATTTTATCTCATGCAAACAAAACCTGGCACAAAACTGGGGAAAATATGCCACAATGGATTTGTACTTTTATATGTTTTTCTTCTGTAAGCCCTGTACTTTCTTCTTGGTACCTGGGGATGTATTGCCCAAAGTGGTGCTTAAAGACCCCCACAGCAGCAGAAGAACAAGACAGGGAGTGAAATTACCCGGTTTCTGCAGAACTCATAAACATCCTGAATGTAGGTCACACTCATTGCCTGATGTGCTGCGTATGTCATGTTCCAACAAAGCAGCTGCCACAAGTAGCCAAACTACCGGAAAGCATCACAGCCCCCAAAAGAGCAGCCATTTGGAAACACATTTTCATTGACAATTTGGGGAAGTCGGGCATTCACTTAAGAAAAAGCCATAATTCTGTAAGAAATGAGCAATTTATGCACATTATAATCAAATTTATTTTTATATCCAGCTACTCCTACATGTGGCATAATTCAGTCTGGGAAATCATGCTAATTAGTTAGAAATCCATTACATTGTAAGTCTTGTAGCAGATGCAAATTTTGTTTCAAGTGTTCTCACCTCTATAATGCATGTGCTTTTATTAGAATGCATTCCCAATGTGGGCAGTTCGTCAGTGAACCAGGCTCAAAAGTGCATTTGAGGGGAAAACACTCTCACAAAACCACTGATAGCATTTTGTTCATGCATTCTTTGTGCATTGTGCTTTAAAATATGAGGAAATTCCACTTGTCAGAAGACTGGTCGGAGTGGTGAACCTTCTCAGTCAAAATAATAATGAGAATAATAGTGCCGAGTTCTCATGGCCAATGAGATATGCATCTTGCTGAACTTGACATCTGGGCATGCCTTTTGCAGACAGCAGGCAAGAGTAATAAGCCCCAGACTAGAGTGGAACGACTGAGCTCCAGAGGCAAGGACACTGTTTGTGGGTCACCCTGGCCAAGCGACTGACCTTTCGGATGTGGGGCCTCTTCTACTGTAACCAGAAATAATAGAACTCATTGTGTCTTCCTCACAGAGCTATCATGAATTTAAACTGAGATTGATATTTCATTTGCAATGAAATGTTTTTAAAAAACTTGATTCTAATCATATAATCTTTATTAAGGACTTCATAAGCTATATATTAATTGCATTTTATGATAAGTGATATATTACAAGGTCTAATTGAGGAAGTCTGCTGATCAAACAACTCCCTGGTAAAAGATTTGTGATGAGCTAGGGCGTTGGGATCCAGAAGCCAATAAGCTGGGTGAAATTCACATTTTAGCTCCATATTTAAAAACATTAAAAAATATTAAAAGGAATAAACAGTATATTCTTCTCTCCTCACCTCCCTAAATACCACCAATGCTACAACCACCAACATCCCTGGCAGTCCCCCACCTCCTACATGCTCAGCCCCGGTGCTCGGCACTGCTACAATCTAGCAAAGTCGAAAGCCAGAAGCCTATTCATCTGTCTTTCTTCCAGTCTGTCAGGAAATCCCATTCATTCCTATCCTAACCACTTGAAAACCCACTCCCTCTCCTGTGCCCGCTGTTGTACACCTTTTCAGGCCCCAAACAGATTTTCTCAAGAAGACCTTAGTCACCTTTCAACTAGCCTCTGTGCCTCCTGGGCTTTTCCACTTACAGCCACTCCCTTCCAGGCCATCGTGGGTCTTCTAGAATTCCATCGCATTTTAAATGGGATCTTTTAAGTTTGAAATATTTACATGGCCCCAAGGAGCCTCCAGATAAAGCATCGTTGTTAATGGTTCCTATTTGTTTCTCCAGCTCTTTCTATTTTTGCCGCAGGCTCTAGGTAGACCGGGGTAAGTGGCTTTCCTGGAGGCCCCAAAGTGCCCCGTGCATCTCTCTCACATTAAAGCTTTTGTGTGACTTAATTCTGACGACAACGATTTCAACCCTCCCTTACCTGGTCAACTTCTTTTGCTCCTCAGTTTTCAGAAAAAAATGTCTATTATTCTGAGTCACGTTTTTGGTTTCTTTTTTCCTTACCAGTACGTGGTTAACCTGTGATTTTAATTAGCCTCCATGGGGCTCTTCTCCCTGGTCCCTTGTCACATGGCACACTTCCCTGCATAGTGGTCTCTCTTGAAGGGAGCTGGGAGGACGTTAAGGAAATCATGTCTTTCTCACCATTCTTTTCCCAGAGTTTGGCACGCGTAGGTATTTATCTTCTTAAATAACGTTTATTTTCTTGACTGAAATCAATGAATAAAGAAAAAGATCTTGGGGAAGGAGGGAAGGAAGCCCTTTCTTTCATATAGATCGTAAGTGGGGACCTGCTGAAAAGAGCTCTCCAGCTCCACTCATTGCACTAACGATGCTCCTTCCCTAGAGCGGCTTTTGGTAAGACGGAGGCCCGGAGCACGAGGCTTCCCACCTCACTGGGCCACATCAGAGAGAGAGGAAGGCTCAGGAAGGAGATCCAGGAACTGACAACCGTGCTAGTGGTCTGATTGTGTTCCTTCTGGTCTTGGTCTATGGAATCTCCCTACTTAGCCAGCACTCACTTACCTTGTCTATGGAACAACCAGGTGTGTGCACTGTATCCAGTTCTGAGCTGGGTGCAGGGAGGGACGTGAGAAAGCGTACTTAATGTGCATGCCCTCTGCCCAGTGGGGCTTGCACTCTATCTGAGGGCTCAGCACGCGGAGAAGCCAGACAGCACAGGGAGACTAAACAATAACTTATCTATTTCCCTATTCATTTCTTTGACATGTATTTATTGTGACTCTTCTGAGTGCGAAGTACTCCACTGGGACCTAATGTGGAAAGTAAACACAAATATAAATGAAACGTGGTTTCTTTTAAATGAGTGTTTGGTTTAAAAGGGAGATAACGAGGAGCATGAATACCAAAGGCGGGGATTTGGATGCCGTGTTGGCTAGAGAAGGAAGCCAGGAATGCGAGAAAGGTTTAACCTATGTGGGTAATAAGCTCGTACTCCCTGCCCCCTTCTTGTTGACCACTTGGACGGCAGGGATTTGTGGGGTGAGATTGGGAAAGGTGGCCGCTGCCTTTAGATAAACCAATACCATCTATTTTTCCCCTAGAATAGCAACATGGGTGATTTATAATACTTTTTCAAATATTTCTTCTTTTGATAGTTGCTGAGTAGTTAGGGTTTTTTTTTATTTTCTTGGTTTGTATCATTTTTTTACTGATACAGTCATTCCTTCAAGTGTTAGACAAGACTCTCACTTGTCCACCATGTTTACAGCATGGGAACATCAAGGATTTTGGAACGTGTATTTGAAATCGTGCTTTGCCATTTAGCTGTGAAAATGTGGACAAGTAATTTAAAGTCTCAGAGCCTTAGCTGATCACTTCCAAAATGTGATCTCTCTCTCTCTCTCTCTCTCTCTCTCGAAAGAGAGAGAGAGACCCCTATTTTTAGGGTTTGTGAGGACTAAATGAGTTATTGCATTGTTTAAAATATAATAAAGTTCTTGGTGCATAATTTGAGGTCTGAAAATTGTAGGTATTATATCTGAATCTTCCCATCCAAGGCATTCTAATCTACTTGGGACAGCAAGATGATTACTTAAAATCACAGGGGTTGAATGACAGGGCTGGAGAGTATCAGGACTTGCTATCAAGAGTGATGATTACAGATGATCAGTGCAAAACTAGCAGGAAAGAATTGGCCTCTGTCAAGAAAATGGCAAAAGGAAAGAACGAAATGTGTTCCCATCCATTTAGGAATATTCTGAAGTCTTAGAAGGGGGCTTTTTAGCATGGATTTTTTTTTTTTTTGCACTTGATTTAGATTTTAGGTTCATTCAAATTCATTCAGACAAAGTTCATAAGCATTTCGCACCCTGTGTAAGCCACCTCTTGGCCTGGTTCAGAGGACCTGAGGCATTGAAAATGTCAGCCTTTTAATAACAAACATACCCCTACACAAAGACACCAACAGATTCTCAGCAAAGGTGTTCTCCTATCTGAGAATAGCACCGTGGCTGCTTTAAAGCTCAACACATAAATAAAACATTACAAATCGTCTCTATCCCTTTTTCTCCTTGTCCTGCTCCTTCTGTCTCTCTCCTTTTCCTCCCTCCCAACCTTTCTCCCTATTTTTTTTTTTTTTTAGCTAAAGTGTATTTTTCTTAAAGTCTATGCAAGCTCCAAAAACTGGAGCGTTTACATCAAATTTATGTCCCAGACTGCTTGTGCGCACCTTACACATGTTAACTCACGAAGCAAGTCCATTAGTAGGAGTTCTTTGCATATCAGAACTATCTTTATATTTGCAAAGGAGAGTCAGTCTATCAGGTTTCCTTTAATAGGAAGTTTCCCTGGCACACTTAAAATGTGAGCTCCTTTTCGGTATTTCCATGTGTCTTTTTAGGAAGACATCTGTTGTGAGAAAGAAATCACACCTGCGTGTTCAGTTTCAAATGTCAATGTAGAAAACACTTACAAATATGTTCTAGGCCCCTCTGCTTCCATCTTTCATCCACATCATCAGAGAGATTTTTAATAAAATGCCTTACATTCACTATCACGTCACAAGTCACTTTTCTATTGGTTTGGCAGGCAGGACACTTCCCTAGTTTTCAGTTTAGGAGTAAATAATTCAGTGTGGCTTGTGCTCACCACAATTGAACATTATCATAAAACTAGTATTCAAATACCCCTGACAAAGGTCCCTAATCTCCAACAAATGGCATACACTTAACTGCCACTTTTGACATCGTAAGGAATTAATCAAGTTTTAGTAGGTGTCTAAAGAAGCATAGGAAAAATGGTTTTTTAAAGTTTCTTTTTTTAGTCAGTGAAGTAAATTGCTGACTCCTCACTTTTAATTTCTGAGAAAATTTGTGAACTGAACATTAAGTACGTGCCTTATACGGACTTATCTCAGAATATGAAATGCTTGCAAAAGAAGAAAGTAATTACTTCATGCAGATAACTCCATTGGATTATCCTAGGTGGTTGATCTGGAGTTATACTAAGATAGAAGAATTGGGCTCTGTTAGGGAAATTATAAAATGAATTTAAGCAGGAATAATAAGAAAGGCTATTTTGGAGTAGAAAATAATGAGTTTGATCTGCATATAAAATTTTGGATGTTAGAACTTGAATCCTTGAGGCATGATCAAGTCAATTAAATTTTGCCTATGATGGAGTAATCTTGAGTAAAAATGATGAAGAAAATCAGATTTCTCTTTTGCAACAGACAGCATGGCATGGGTTGCATCCCCAGGATAACTGTTTCATTTTCTTTGACCCCGAGTCTTCACAAGTGATGGTTCTGGGTACCTGGAACACTCTCTCTCGTCTCTTCACGCGCCTGCCTCTGTCTCTCTTCAGTTGTCTGGTTAAGTGACTAGGGACAGATTTCTGGCCCTTCCAGCTCTGACCATGATTAGATTGAAGTTCACATACTAGGCCCCAGCATATCTCATGTGTCTCTTTCTCAGCACTTTGATCAATCAGAATCATGTAAGAACGTGTTTGTAAGTAAAGCCATTGTTTTAGATATCTGTTTTTACTGCTTTACATGTGTCAGCCTAAACTTAGTACCCAGCACTGTGCTGGGTGCCGCAGAAGGATCTGTGAAATTTTGTTCTCTGTCCAATGGAGGAAATTCAAAGTATGAAACATAAACACACTTACCGTATATTTTCGGACTATGAAATACACTTTCCCCCCAAATTTGGGAGGAAAATGGGGGTGCATCTTATAGTCCGAATGTAGCTTACATTTACATTGGTGAAATATTGTGCTATTTATGTTATTAAATATTTTACCACATTTTTTGCTTCATTTTTTTTTTCCTATTTTCCTCCTCTAAAACCTAGGTGTGTCTTATGGTCCAAAAAATACAGTATTTAAAGAGGGTGTATTTCAAGCTCAATGATCTGTTGGCTTCTGACCAATCTTATTGGAAATTGTTGGCCATCATAGCCATTGAGCCATCACAGAGAAAGGATCTTCAAATGGCAATAAGGCTGTAGCCACAGGGTCTGGGCTTTGTGACTAAAAAGGAAAACTGGGTAGATTCACATTAAAACTGCATTCCATCCATCGCTGAGTTAGGGGGGCTTTTCTCAGCCCCTCTGACTTGAGGCAGGGAGCCATGCCATTTCAGCGTCTCCCTTAGCGGGGTCACATGCTGTCGCCACAGGACCTGGAGAGGACACTAGAGTACTTGTTCTGGTGCGAGAAACTGGCCTTTCTTGGCCTTTGTCTTGTCTTTTGCTATTCATAAGGCTGCATTTAAAGAGATCCTGAAAGGTAATGTTCCCTAAATAGCAGCCTAATCTGGGGCTCACATTCTCCTAATGACATTACCCAAATTTACTCTTTAAAAAATCAGCAGTCCGTATAATAGAATTGCCTTGACCACTAGAGTGTTTCTTTTGCTATACTTTAGTAAATAGTTAGTAAATTTAAAGGACCACTGTTTTTTGTTTTTGATCTATGCTTGTTTTAAATGTGCTTTGAAAAAGTGATTATTTTTTGTAAGCTAATTTTTATTTTTTTATTAATCAATTTGAGCTTTCCCTCCTTTATACTTCCTTGAGCTAAGAAGCCAAACTCAGACTGTGTTTGATTCTGTTTTAGAAAGCAAAAATTAATGCGTGAGTTCATTTCAGAAATGATTCGAGAATATAAGGTATCCATCCCAAGGAACTTATTTACACAAACCAACATGAATAGCTCCCGAGAACATAGAAATTAATTTTAAAGGGGGTACAAAAGCAGCATGAATATTATAGCACAATAACATTTACATATATTGAAAAGATACACACTACTTTATATATCATATAATATTCATATTTTAAAATATTACAAATATATAGAAAACCACAGAGAACATCATAATGAATATCAATTTATCTGTATATCACTAGCATACAAATAATATTTAATAATAATTCCTTCAGATTAGATTTGAAGTTAGATTAGAACACATTCACATTTTTTAAGGAAATACTTGTATCTAAATAAACATATAAGACAGACGTCGAAGACGTAATCAATACCGGGTCCGTCAGAAGTGACGCCTGCTTCAGTGTGGTTGGGAGGGTAATAATGTGGGTGTAATCATTTATAGCTTTAATTCGAACACTTTACCTAAAATGCCATACAGTGTGCTTGAGTGTGATAGTGTAATGTTACAGAATTGCATGCTTAAGGTTTTGTAATAAAAAAGGGTGTTATTTGTGCCAGACCCTGTATAATCAATATTCAAAAGCGAGTCTTAAGGGCTTGCAGGTTAGAGTGGATTAAGTGTTAGGACATGAAAGCAAAAAATTAAATAAAAAACAGCCCTAGTGAGGTTCAGTTAGCTGGGTGTCATCTCATGAAGCGAAAGGCCTCCTGTTTGATTCCCAGTCAGGGCACATGCCTGGATTAGGGGTTTGATCCCCAGTTGGGACACATAGGAGAGGCAAGCTGTTGATGCTCCCATCTCACATTGATGTATGTATCTCTCCTCTCTCTCCCTCCCTTCTCCTCTTTCTAAAGATAAATAAATACAAATAATTTTTTTAAATAATAAAAAAGCAGTGGTCTTACTTGGACTGACGATTATAGTGTGCCATTGACTAATGAAACTTAATAGCCCCACCCGTGGTACTTGAGGCCCAAGAAAATGAAAGAAAGAGCCTAGAACATACCTCCTTCCCACCAACTTATCATTCTGATTAAATTCTTGTCAGTCTCTCTGAGGTTGGCCCTGAAATGTTATCTCATCAGTCCAGTTGGAAGCAACATTTCTGACCTAGATCTTTACCATCCCTGATTTCATCTCCTTGGCCTTTCTCCTTCATCTGAAGCACCAACACAGACACTTTTACCTTTCTTATCATTCCTTTTTTCCTCTTTGCTATGTAAACGCTGACCTGGTTTTCTGAAAATCAGGATTATATTGCTTCTCACTATTTCAAAGAGCTTATCATTTACTCCTGATAGAAATGTGAGTGTCCTCTCGTGTCCTGTCTCCCCCTCCCTGTTCCCTCTACAAACACACACACCTTGTCTTCTAAATAATCAGAGGCTGCCCCCTGGTAAGGTCAGATCTGCATGATCAAGGGGGAGGAAGACATTTCTGATGCTGAGACAGTAAGCTTCAGAAAGAGAAGGAAGCTTGGGTTCACTGTGGGAGAAGACATGGGTGTTCGGGAAGACATTTCCACACAGATAGGGGAGGGCGTGCCAAGGAGGTTTCCAGAAGTGGAGTTAATGAGTTAAAGGAAATTAATACTTTCAATGCTTTTTAAAAATAGATACTGACAGATGTCTTTTCACTTGGGTTTTTAAGCAGTTTACGCTCACATTTATGTCGTTCACCTTCCGCCAACTGGCATTCTTACATATATATTAAATTTAAATCATTGCTACTTTGTCGGAATTAATAAATACATATTGTTATACTATTTACTTATGCCTTTGGTTTCTCATGAAGGTAAACTTTATGTTTTTCCTTTCAATGTGTTTGTTAAAATGCTCCATTTCTATTTGGGGGAATTAGCCTTTCCTGTCCATTGCTTGTTTATTTCCTGGAGCCTTTAGATCGCTGCCATTTCCTTTTCAGAAGTTAGCTCTTTATTGCTTCTGGAGTGTGTTTTGGGATATTGTCTAAGGGTAGACTCTATAATTTTAAAAATAATTTTTTTATTACCCTAGCTTTATTTATTGTTCTTATCCTCTCCACTGATCGGGGATGACTCATTTTTTGCAGAATAGCTAATTTTATCTATCTCCGGGACGGCTTATTACCTGCATATGGTAGTGTTCCTGTGCTGACAGGCAGCGCACTTCTTTTTTGATGGTGTCTATTTAAAGCTAATAATGAAAAGTATAACCATATCTGAAAATATTTTAAAATCTGGGCTTTAATTTCCAAAACTGTGTTCTATTTCTGGCTTGTGTTTTTCATTCACAGTAAATAATTGAAAAAAATATTCTGCTTATTGATTTAAAAACTTGGCAGAAAACTTTAACATATTTTACTTATTTAACATATTTTACTTCAAGAAAGTGAAGTAAAATATATAAGTTATGACCACCCTTGTAGTGTGTTAAAGCAAAGAGTATGTTCATCAAATTCAAATGTAAATGTTTGAATTTTTAGTGTTGACTAACAGAATTGGCTTCTCTGGACTTCGTCACCTTATACTTCTGTTCATTCATTCACCAATTTAACAAGTATGACTCCCCAGGATTTTTCAGTTGTTATAAAATATGGAGTAGTTAGTGTATTCTCTTTTCTCATGTTCCCCATATTTTGGTTAATTTTTTGTTTGTTGGTTTACTAATTGGTATACCACTAATTAGATGCCTGAAGGAAATAGAGACAAACTGAATATAAGGAAAAGTTCAAATAAATGTGCATACAGAGAATGAACCTCTTTGGAAAGCAAGGCGAGCATCGCTAAACGCATGAAGAGATGGCCACAGAGCACCAGTCTAAAAGTGGCAAATAGCAATCTACTCTGAGCATCCTAGAGTGGGGTGATCAAACACGGCTGGAAATGTGCAAATGCCGTGTTCCTATTCAATAAACGAGAAGGAGGAATAAAAAACTGATAACCATGGGCTTTAGACTAACTAATGGCATTATTAAACAATGTAAGTCAGTAGTCCCTGAGCCCGTAAAGAAGAAAAAATATCTCTGGGAGCCAGAATGGGCTCTCTAAGCAGTAGCCATGTCTCAACAAGATTTTATTTTAACTTACTGGTTCTAAGGCTGGCAATGCAAGAGCTGCAACGAACACAACTACTCAAGTATTTTGACATCCTTGCAGATAAAGTAGAGTTCCATAGGATGGAAACCAGGAGAGTAAAGAGAAGTATTAGCTGGTTGTCTGTCTGTTTGAAAAAGTATGACTCTGGAGAGATTGCTGAGGCCACCAGGATGTGGTTCAATACATTTTCCATTTATTTTTATCTGTAACTTGAATGGCAATTGTAACTTACATGTTAACAGACTTAAAATTGTTGGATAATATTGTGTCTATTGTCATATATGTTGATTATCTAAATATTTACTGAAAAAGATCTAAACAGACTGAAGAGAACAAATGAAAAGGTGTAAAATCATTAAGAATAAATGCACAAGTTTAAATTCAGATCTAAGTAAACGATTGCATTAGTGCAGGATTGGAGGGACATGATGTATTAGTTGTCTATTACTGTATAAAAAATAGCTTAGAGCCAGCAGCTTAAAAGGTAAACATCTGTTTTCGCACATATTTCCTGATAATAGAAATCCAGTAGAGGCTCAGTGAGATGTTTCTGGTTTAGAATCTCCCATGAGGTTGCGTTCAAGGCTTAATTGGGGCTGTGGGTGTTGATTCTAAGATGACTCATTCACATTGCTGTGGACAGAAGGACCTCCACCCCCGGGGTCTCTTTATCAGGATGGTTTGTCCTCATGATGTAGTACCTTGCTTCCTCCAGATCAAGGGAGTCAAGGGAGAGCAACACAGGAACTAAAAATATATTTCATAACCTAGCCTCAGAAGTGCCACGTTGTTATCACTTGTGCCACATTGTACTGCTCACTTATACAAGTCTTGACATAGCATGTCAGGGGATGGAATGCCGGAAGTCAAGGATCCCTGGGGCCATCTGGGAGACTGGCCGCCACACATGACTTGTGGCCGTTCTGTAAAACTGACGTGGGGGTTGTTCAGTTCATCAACAGTGTAAGCTATTAGTGCTGTGAAGCCACCAAAAAGTTTATGTTATATTATGTGGAATTAATACACATAAGTTACCCTCTCCCTCTCACTCCCCTTCACACACACACATACACACATACACACGCAATCTACTCTGTATCAGTAAAATCATACCTGTGATTGCTTTGTTATCAATTTAGAGTTTCATATTTTATGAGAAATAGATATATATGGGAATATATTCAGAAAAAATGTTAGAGAAATTTGAAAGTACAAAATGTGAAGTGGAAGAAAGACCTAATGTTCTTAGCCTGGATAAAATAATGTGTATAGAGGATATGGAGGCAATAATCAAAGAACTATAATGAGGAAAAAGAAGTGAATTTGCTTTGTGTTGTTTTGTTTGTAAGGGGTGGAGATACTCATTAATAAGAACGCTTCAGAAAGACAAACATTATCTGAATAAGGGCCAACCTGTGTAATAAGTTCTTTATAGAAGTGGAGGGAGACCTACTGGATTTTTAATCACCATTTCTGCTAAAAAACTAACATTTTGTTAAGATACGAATAAGTATGTTTGAGAGGGGTCTCAGCGTTGAATGACTCATTCCTTAGGCACTGTTTCAGAGGGAAGTAAATGAGCACCCACTATGTGCTGAAAGCTGTTTTTGGTGACCAGATGGAACGACTGGTGAATGAGCAGCATGGTCCTGCTATGACCGGGTTCCTATCAGATTGCAGGAGATCCACAATAAACAAGATAACAAACAAAAAGCATATTTATGCCAGTGAAAGAAACAAGCTCAGCTAGAAGAATAGATGAGGAGTGGGGGAAGGGAGTTTCTGAACAAGGGAACCACAGACAAAGGGCCCATCGGCTCAGGTAAGCATGGCAGGCTCTGTCTGCAGGAAGGTGGCTGCTCTGACCAGACTGTCACTAGTGATGGAGAAGGTGGGAGGGGACCACGCAAAAGAGCGAATAACTTCAGTTTCAAAGTATATGGCTTGGTGATAATAGTAATCAGTTCAGATGTTATTTTAGTATGTTCAAGAAAATATATAGGCTTAAAGTAGGGTCTGGAACCATAGTCTAGTTTATGTTTTATAAAATCTTTTTTTTTTTTCTTTTTGTGGTTGAACTAAGGGCCCACATTAGCTGTTAGAAGAGAAAAGAATAAGAAGATAAAAAAAGCTATTGCTCTAGTCTGGGTGAGAAGTGACTCTGTAGAATGTATTGGCACATTCTCGGGCCAGACATTGGCTGGTTCCTAGAAATACAGAGGCAACAAATGAAATGTGTGCCTTTAAAGAGCACCTGCCTATTGGGAGGTTAGGCGCGCACAGCTGTGATACAACTCTGGCTGTTGACGGTGAGATAAGGGTAATGGGTCAGAGCAGGAACAAAGACTGAGTGGCTGAAGGCGTGTTCCACAGGTCGCCTTGGGCAGAAAGCTACACAGATCACCTTTGAGGTCCTCTCCAAGTGTGGAAAGCTGTGATTCTACTGAAGCACTCCACAGACTTTCTTTCCGCTGGCTCTGGCTTCGATTCGGGTTGTGGAATCTTTGATCTGCATGGCCATGGAGAATGGGGCATCTGATATACTCTTGCGTATGTCTTCTCACCCATGGGCCCTGATAGTCCAGCCTGAAAGCTGGAAGAGGCCACTGCAGGACCAGTTAGTGGTTGGGGCCTGAGCTAGTAGTGTCTCTTCCCGGAACCAACCCTGAGGCCTGCATTCCTCAACTTTCAATGATCTCATCCTCTTAACTCCTTTGAGTTCACTTCTTTCTTATCTAAAAAACCAAAAATCTCTATAATTATCTAATGTTCCTTCTACCCGTGGCACGCGGAAAAAGCACTGAGATGATTAAATTGTCATAATTGCAGAAAGGCTTTGAAACCTATTTGAAATCAATGGAAAAGGGAATACCTAAGAGACTAGAAAAGTGAATGGCTACCTCAGAGACCTGCTTTTTACTTAATGCTCAATTAGAACAGGCCAGAGTTCTAGCTGGGCATCACATTTGGTTGGGCACACGAAGAGAGAATGACCTCTCGGGAAGGTGGGTTTCTCCAGCGCCCTGAGGGAGTGGAGAAACTAAATGGAGCATGAAGTCAGAGTTGGTCTTGTTAGCACAGGCCACTAGTATTTCATACTTGCAAAGACCTTGAAATCACATGTTAATTTCATTTCTCTGCCTGTGAAGGGTATGCACTGCTGGTCTCATTTTATAGCCCAGAAACCCAAAGATAGTAAAATTGAGTAACTTACACTTGGGTTCACAGTGAATAATAAGGAAAGAACTGGATCAGATGGTACCTGGGAGTCAGAGGTAGCTGGGAAAGTGGGCTGGTGTTCTCTCTTAACTGCTTATGAGTACTTTTGACAGTGTAAGGCTTTCTAACCCTTGAATAGATTTTAATAGAAAGGAATGTACTTATTTCCCTTATTGTGGTTGCTCTCCCCCCATCCTTTTTTTCAGATTATTCAAATACGGAACTTGACTTTTTCATGCAACTGCATTCACGACCTCAGGTCACTGATTATTTCATTCATAAAACAACTAGGTATTGAGCAATACCTGGAGTCTCTGGCAAGATTCATAAGGATGTATCTTTGAGATGGATAGAAGTCAGCTGATAGACTGACATTTCACAGAGATCAAGGACAACAGCATAGTGTTTCAAAGAATGTATGGATAGCATTGCTTCCCAAAGCATGTTCCATGAAACCCAGAGGTAGGGAACATTAATTTGTGTTGATAAAAACAAAGAAAGTGCATGAAAATAAAACAATGCATTTCCAGTCCAATAGATCTGACCTTTATTTCAGGTATTCTGGGAGCTCTTAAAGTGATACTTCCGGAGAGAGCCGGAAGAAGGAAATATCATAGGCTTATTGTAATTTCCCAAGCTTATTGTAATTTTTTCCTTTTGTTTTCCAATGAGCATGAAGCAGGGCTATGTTTCATAGATTAATTGGGAAATATCTTGGTGTAATTTCTCTTCTCTTGGCTCCTTGTGAATTTTGGCTACTATTGATATCAGATTTTCCCCACAAATACAGAACTTTCTCTAAATGGCTCACTGTGCAAAAACTGTTTTGTGTAAACAATTTGTTTTACTTCTGGGAGACTGGAATTTTTGGTAAGTTCCAGGCGGAAGGTGCCTCTGGTACCAGCCTCCAGTAACAGCTTGGCCACTGGGTCTCTGACAAGTGTCCCTGGATAACACACCTCATGTGTTGCCATAACTTGTTGTGGGGGAGTTAAGTTCTGTGTGATGCTACTGGGAGAAGACTCTTGGAAGTGCCTGGTTTCCTCCACACTTCACCCCACGTGTCTTTCTTTTCTTTTTCTTTTTGTACTTGCATTGTATTCTTTCACTTGTTATAAATGTTAGCCATGAGAACGACTATAGGGAGATCCTATGAGCGGTTCTAGCAAATTTCTGGATCTGAGGGTGGTCCTAGAGGTCTCTGGGACAGGGCCCCTCTCGGAATAGCTAAGGATAAGGTCCCTCATTTTCTTTCCCATGTACACGTTTTAGTTTATCTAATTTTTAAAAAATCCTAAGCCTGCAAAAATCAGTGTCCTGTTAAGACATTTCCTCAAATATCTAAACTCACCTGTGTGTTTCTCCTTCAGTTTCCCTCAATTACAGCGTACATTTTGTCTTTTACGATAATCTGCAATGGAAGTAACTCAAGTTGCAAAATCCCATGAAAATACATACAAAGAAAGAGAGGAATGGAAAGGAGTTCTCATATTCTTTTTTCTGCTCACTTGGGGACATTGTAAAGTCTCACAAGGACTCTTTATCCTGAGACATGAGGCCAGACTGGCTGATCAGAGAGGGTTGGATCACAAAGTGTGGGAAACATACTTCTAAAGCTTCTCCTTTTACATTGTGTTTGCAAGAAAATTACAGAGTGTTGAGGTCGACTGTGGGGTCAGGGAAGCTTGCACAGAAACCACGCACTTGAGGCATTCTCAACCGTTCACGAAGCACACGCCCATTTGTGAAGCTCTTACAACCCAGAGCTTTTTTCCTGGGAAGCATCCCGAGTTCCAGCTATGCAGAGCAGGGTCACGATGTAGGCAGACCCTAGGACCCAGTTTATTTGTTCTCCTTCCACTCTAAAATTTCAGCTCTCCATTTTCATTTGCGGTCTCGTCTTTGTGCTATAGAAAATGGAGTGAAGCTCACATCGTCCTTCTGGGGGCAGGGGGAAAGATATTCATGCGCGCTGTGTTTTGGAGGTGAGAATTGAGAGTGGAGACCTTCCTGAATGCAAGGACCTGAGGGGATGGGAGTCACTGCTGCCTCTTCGTTCTCTTGGAAACATACAGACCTTGGCTCTCCATCTCAGGGTGGTCTCAATCACCCAGGACCAATGCGTCCAGTTCCAGGAGGCACTCTGCCCCAGAGTAACACATTGCACTTGCAACCGTTTGCTGGGACTGAGTGAGGTTTGTTACCCTATGCAAGTTTATGCAGCTATAAAAAATGTAAAATGACTTCAGCTTTTAAAAAAAAGTGAGAATATTTGCCCCCAGAGTGATCCTCTGTGATCTGTGTAAAAATCTTACCAACAGTTCTGACAGCTGAGCAAAATGCAATCTCTAACTGCACTACTGAACTAACAATTGGAATAATTCTGCTTTTCTTCTATTAGCTCCTGTAACAAGCAGATTTCTCCAGAAACCAAAGGAGTATATTAAACCTCACCCTGGCCTTGAATTTTAAAAAAGCAAAATACGACTTCATTTATACTAAAACTCTTCACTTTTCACTGGTGAGAAAACACAGAAGCAATAGATTTCAGTACCAGAAACAAAACAAAAGTTTTCTTTCCAGCAATTATAATTCCTACTCTGGGTATAATGACTTTGAACTCTGCTAAGAATTTAAAAAAAAACCCTGCTCTGTGAAGTTTATTTTTTTAAGATTTAAATTGTTGTTTATTTAAAAATATTTCTTGTCTGATTGTTTGCCTAAAATATGGAGTATGAGTAGATGTTATGTCGTGGTACGTTTTTCTGATACTTCAACAGTTTACTTAGCTTATCTTTAATGCCTCATTCCAAATCTTGTCAAGACTAATTTATTGAGTGTCTTAATGGCTTTATGTTAAAAAATATGATGGGTTGAAAAAGATATGTATATATTAAGGTTATTTCCAATTTTCTTTAACATGTTATACTCGAAGTGTATTTATTTCCTCGTGGTAACCGGGACAGTTAGGAATCCTGGGCAGATAGTGATATGGAAACGAATGGATCCTGGCGGGAGAAGCAAGGCAGATTTCACCCTACTTCTCACCTCCTGTTCTCTTCCTCCTGCTTTTCTGCCTCTGACTTAAGCGTCATGAGCACACCAGGGCTTCTCGGACATAACACAGACAGCAAGTAGTCTTTGGAATATGTTGTGAATCCAGCAGAACGACTCAGTTAGTGAGAAATTTTATGATCTCCTTTGTCACTGAAAATTCATCCAAATAATCCTTTGATGGAAAGAGTTTAGTCTGCTATTTAGTTAGTCAATTTTGCTCCAGCAAACTGCTCCGACTGTAAACCCCAGTTCACATCCATGCTGGGGATGTTTACCTTGGAGGAAATGGGAAGCTATGCAGCAAGTAGAAGAATGATCTGGTTTATTCCTCCAGTCCCTCTGAGGAGAGGCACAAGGACCTGATAGAGAATATTTTTTATGGGTATTACGAGACTGACACTGTTAGCTAAAGAAGCAAGTGTGCTGAACAAAATAACTTCCTGGAAACTGCAACCTTTTGTTAACAAATGCTGCATGGTAAAGCTAAAGCAATCTGATTCCTGAACAAATCCGATTGTCATTGGCCGTGGGAGTGCTAGTTCTGAGAGAAGTGGCATTTGTGATGCCTTCACTAAACATTATGGAAACCTGTAAGCTTCAAGACCACCTCGTGGCCTCTGAGCAATGCCCCACTTCCTTAATAATATATTAAATGTCAGTTAAGTCATTCTGATGGTGAATCTTTCGAAAACTCTATTGTAAAATCAAACAGGTAAGGAATCTTAACCAGGGCCAAAAGCAAGCAAGCAAGCAAAAAAAAAAAAAAAAAAAAAAACACGAGAAGGGAGGGAGCAAAGTCAGAACAGAGAGCCAACTAAGGGCTGAGGGGAGAAGTTACTTGCTGAGAATACGGCACCTCTGCTTGTCTAAGCATTTGTGCAGAAGGCGAGAGCATCTTCATTAATGTAGAGTGTGAACATTGAAATAAAACCTTTGAAATAATCTCTCATTCAAAATAACACCTTGCACAAAATCGTACAGCCATTAACTGAGCTTCCACCAAGTACCTCTGTGTTTGTACAGCTTATAAAATCACTTTAAATTAACACATCGTCAAGGTGAAGATCATATCTTTATTTAGTCATCGGATGTTTGATGAACATTCAGTTCTCCCAGTTTTCAGAGAGGTGCTGTGGAAACAAAGGTGAATGTATTTAAATTCCTTGCCTTCCAAAGTTCAGAGGTTATTTGGGAAACTGACAATTAAGTAGATGTCCAACCTTAGATAGTAGGAAAGAACATGATTATATGAGAACAAAGAGAGTTAACGACTCTCTTTGAATACGAGGGGTTTCATGTAAGTCTTCTTGGAGATGTGAATGACTGATTACGAGGACCCCTGTGATATACCATGTTATGAGTCAAGAATATCATCCAACGAGCAATGGGTGGGGTTTTTTCAGCAGGAGAGAAGGATTGGGTTCAACTTGGAATATAGCGAAAAGAAGTAGAGTTTTCTAGCCAAGCAGCAGGATGGGGAGTCAGTAGATAGAAAATTGTTAAGAGAGAACATCAAGGGTTGGGGGTTCCTGCCAGATGTTCTCAACAGGATTCTTGCCGAAGGCAGCCTGGGGGTAATAAGATATCCAGGGTGGGGACAAGGAATTTGATCAGGTACAGAGGGCCAGGGATTATCTCTCAACTCACCCAGCAGGTTTCTCACTAACACTGGACTGATCTATTGTAGCTCATGGTCCATGGTCCATGCAGTGTCCAGACTTGGTCAGAAAGAAGACTCAGAGAAGCCTTCTTCAAGTTTTGTCAAGGACAGAGTCTTTGTCAGTATCCACCGATAATTTCTGACAGGGGTACGGAAGTTAAACTGGAGAGAACACAGACTGGAGGTTGAGCGATCAGCTGGGAACCTGGGAAGCAAGTCAGAGAGTTTTGTCCAGGACAGAGTAGATGAGGACCCAGGCCATGTCAAAAATTATGGGTATAGGAGCCAAAGAAATGCTTTTAACAACATTGAGGAGGTAAATGAATAAAGTACTGGTTTCTGTACACTTAGCAGCTCACTCAGTGCCTGGCATGTAATAAGTAAAACTGTTTATTAAATCAGAAAACAAATAGGGCATATAATGCATGTTAGTGTTACCATTCCCAAATTAGGGAGGGTGCAGTCCTGATATATATCTTCACATGCCAGACGGCATCGTAATTACCTACCTTCTTAGCTGTGTAATCCATTCATTCATCACCTCATGGTCGGTTGTGACTGGTATCTGAGGATATTTCTATTATATGTTGCAAGACTCTGATCCCAGCAAATACTTTGTATTTAATTCCTGGGGTCCAAAGAAAGTATTTTCCTTTTAAAATAATGTCATAGATCATTAGCAGGAAATGTTCACACTGATAATCATTCAAAACTTTTATTCTAATTCTTGAGAAAAGAGACTAGTAAACAAGATCCATTAAAAGAAAAATCTGGCTCTGTCACTTACTTTTTATGACCTTGTGAGCAAGTTACTAAGATCTCTGCACCTTAATTCCATCACCTGCAGAAGAAACATAATTATATGTATTTTGCAGGGTTTGGGGGAAATTAAATGTGTTCTTATTTACAAAGTGCTTAGTATGTACCTAAAAGAGAGTAGATGTTCAAAAAATTAAAATGTTATTTCATTCAAAGTTACCAAGTAGTAATGATGACAAAGTAATTAATGAGCCATCTTCAGTTAGCAAGTAAATTTCTCTATTGGAACCAGGTACACTTTTAAATTCCCCCTCATACTAGGAAATGTGATAGTGGCTGGTGAAACATTCTTTGGGGTCACTGAGAGCTTCAGCTATTTCAGTAGTTACGAGACTCCATTCACTGCTGACACTTTTTTGGGGGGGGGAACAGGGACCTTCCAGAATCTGTAAAACATTACGGACCGAGCATAAACTTTCATTCATGCAGAACAAGTCCAATTCCAATACACAGCACATTCTTTATCCTTCCATTCAGTTATTCAAGGATCATTTGTTGAGCATCTATCAGGTATCAGACACTGTCCTAGCTACTTGTGTTGTGTATGTTATTGTATTGTCCTCAAATATTTCACAGCCCAACAAAGGGCACTGGAACATAAACAGGTGGTTATACTGCATAGGAATTGGAAGTTGGTACAAGAAATGACAGAAGCACAAAGGACATTTTGATCTATTCTGACAATGGGGTCATAAAAATTTCAAACCATGGGTTATCCTTAAAGATCTAGTTCTCAGAGAAGAAATAGGAAGCATGAGAACTGACAACAGGTGTGAGGATAAGAGCAATCTTTGATGTACTGTTCTTTTTTTTTTAACACTGTTCACTTTCTGCTTGTATCATTCCACCCTCTCCCAAACTTACATGATTATATAGTCACAGCACCCTACTGTTGGTCACTCACTGTGTCTCTTAGGTAGAATAAGCAGCAACGAGGAGCCCAGGTCCCTTGTCCAGCCTTTTGCATCTGTCCCCTTCACGCACATGCCCCAATAACCCCAGCTTGCAAGGCTCCGTTGATCTAACCTTTAAAGAACAATGTATTCAGTTTTTTTGTGTCGCTATGCAGTAAAAGTGAATAGATTCTTGCAGAAGGCAGACGGCAGATGGAAGATGGGGTAATTTGCGTCCAGCATTATGAAATAGGAGGCAGACAGGGGAGATGCTTTTATCACCTGTGAGGTGAGCTGAACATTCCAAAAAACATGAAGCAAAGGTGTGGTGTTTGGGTTTCGGCCCAGCACACAGATTCCAGATATTGAAGGAAGGGAAAAGAAAGCTATGTGTGGGGGTGAAGGATGCGTTTCCTCATTTAGCTTGTGAATTGGTTCAGATCCTTCCGTGGGTAGGGCAGAGGCGCGCACTGAGGCTGTAGGAAGCTCTATAACAATCTTGTGAAATAAATGGGTTCAGAACATGCTAAATACAAACAGAAATGAAAGGAGCAGAGGAGCTGGAAGCTAAAAATATGAGTCATTTTTGACCTCCCACTTCTGTTGTTTTTCTGTTGTCATATAAGCTTCTTTCAGTTGTAACTTAACTTTTTTGTGGCCAAGTTTTCCACCAAAATGCTAAGATTCTGAGGCTAGGGGGCAAGTTGAGTTCATTTTTGTACCTCGTCACTCCCTCCCACTCACATCTACTTATGTCATTACAAGGCTGTAGAGTGTGTAATTCAACCTTTGAGAAGGTAGGAAATAATGAACCTCAAGAGGCTAGTATCAGAGCCTTGCGAGACCTGGACAAGTGGAGTAGGGGCGGCTTTGGATATATGAAATGCGTGATTGGGAGAAGGTACGAGGAGAAAGTAATAGGAAAAGAAAAGAGAAGTGAAATGTGAAAGGAGGTGGCTAACCCCTGGAGACACGGGCCAGGCAGTCTAAAGCCTGGGCAACCGGTTAGAGGTGATAGTCCGTCACTTAGATGGTGCACAGTAACATAAGGAGTGGGATCCAGCGCTGCACTGACAGTCAGGTGCTTAACGGAAAGAGCCGACCTAAGATCAGGGACAAGACAGGGGGCCCATTCCCCAGGATGACTGCTAAGAGCAAAGCCAGTTTCTACAGTTAGAACGGTGGGAGTGGCAAGTCTCAAACTAGAGAATAGAGCCGAGGCAAATGAACCTCCATTATTAAAAGTAGACCTAAAAGAAATTAGGGGATCTTAGCCCACAAGGAATAGTGAAAAGCTCTCTTCCCAAGACTGGGGTTCAAGTCCCAAGCCAAAACTGATGCCAGACTGATTTTGTTCTAAGCGCTCCAGCTTCTAGAGCATTCACCAGTTCTTTCAACCCCAGGACAGGATGGGCTCCCAGGCCTAGGAGTGTGTTTGGCATGCATGCCAGTATGTGACGAAAGAGCTGTGGGGAAGGCATTGGCTCTTCCCTGCGGTAAGGCCCTGATACGCATCTGGCAAGACCAATGGTAATGCTAACTTTGGTTCTCTGACCACAACGTCTGACTCTGCTCCTCAGGGGAGGCCCATGCAGGGAAACTAATGATGAGGCAGTTGTACACTCTAACCCCGGCTGCAGGGTGAATCCGGCACACAACGAGCAGCAGGAAATCTAGGAACCCATGGCAGTTTGCCACTGAAGATGCATTCTCAACTTGGGCAATAGGTCCCTGTGAAATGCCAGCCAGCTCTAACCTGCCAGCTTCCCATAGATTCAACATCCCATTTAAAATTTCAGCCA
This sequence comes from Desmodus rotundus, assembly GCF_022682495.2. NCBI lineage: Eukaryota > Metazoa > Chordata > Mammalia > Chiroptera > Phyllostomidae > Desmodus > Desmodus rotundus. The sequence goes on from NC_071391.1 coordinate 155,756,103, forward strand.
TTCCAAATAAGTTCTCTTCCCTTCTTTATATCTTATTTCCTTTTAAATTAAAAATTAGTGTCCTGGTTAAAGTTAACCTTGGACTTAATCCTCGATTTTTCAGCACTTCATACTCAGAGGTGTGTTGGCTGCAGCTCCGCCGTTTTTCTGAGAGTATCTTATTGTATTAGCAAGTATATTTGGAGAAGCTGCCCCAGCTGCTTGAGAGACGTGGAATTGACTAATATACTTCAGAACTCTACGTAAGGGACAGTACACCGGGGACTGCGCTTACTGCTGTTTTCTTCAGTTTGTGAGTAATCCTCACAACCAAGGTACTTCCCTCTCCCTTTGACTCTCTGTAACCTTCTCCTCTTCTCGTACAATGGACTCAGCACAGAACAGGATGGGAAGGACCTATGCCCTTCTTTCACATTTCCACACAGAAGAGAGGAGTAGTCCAGGTTTTGACACTCCCAGACACCCCTTCTCTCTCCCCCTACCCCCCAGGTTCTTTATGCAGGGAATACAGACCTGAGTACTAGTCCTAATTCTAATTTCAATACAAAATGTGATATTGAGCAAACTATTGCTCCTTCTTTGAGAAAAGGGCAAGACCTCGGCCCAGAGAGTCTTTTCAATTCTACTTAAGGACAAGAGGAGGAAAACAAAAACAACAATCTGAGGAGCAGGATTGATCCATTTAAATGCTTCTAGTAGATGGAGGACAGAGTTATCTGTGAAGCAAATGTTTGCTCACACTTTAATGTCCATTCAGTGGTTACTCCGTGTACGGCAGGCTCTGCGCCACGCTCCTTGTCTGTGTTACCTCGCTCAGTCTTTACACATCCCTATGAGGTCGGCATTTGTATCCTCAGGTTAGACTTGAAATCAAAAGAGTGTGTGCAGGGTTATTATATTAAAACATAACAAAACCAGATGCCTAAGCCAGGTCTGGCTTACCTTTAATTGGCTAAGGTGCAAACTGCTTTCTGCTTCCTACTGTGCCTACAGATAGAAAAATAGACACTATGTCATCATGTGGGTACCACCTGGAGATTTTCATGATGGCCCAGGAGAAAGGAAACCAGTGAAGGAAGACAAGAAGGTAGGAAAAAAGTCAATATGGTTGGAAGTTATGATTCCCAAAGAGAAATCCAAGAAACCACTGCTTAGTGAGTCTGGTCATGTGGGGTGGGATTCATTTAGAGCGGTAAGAAGGTGAGGGAGGCAGAGTGTTGGAGTGAGGTTATAGATGGCATGTTGGGTCTGGTCCATCGTTCTGCTATGACAAGACCTTCAGCAGCAGCTAAAGGTACAGCGAGCATATTTCAATCTCATGAGGGGATTGGGATGAGGAGGTCAAACACTGGCTAAATAACGTTTAGGTTTGTCATGTATTAAGGACATGTGCTTTTATTCTCTATTGGTCACTAGATGGTGCAGCTGAACATAATTAGTCAGGTAAAGAAAAAGGAGAGGAAATGGAATACAACCAGAGGTAGGTGACGGTGGAAAGCGTGGAAGGATGAGATTTAGAAAGCAGAGGTGGACGGTACTAAAGCTCTTCCTAGGGAAGTATCATCTATGGTCCAAAAATACAGGCATCAAGCTAGGTTGAGATAGTACTGAGTGATATAAATGTTTCCATGGGATCCCTAGCTTTTCCTAGTCAGGCAGATAAAATAAGACATTATTTCCATGTGGAGCTCTATCTTTGGTTATATTACCAACAACTTTAGGGACACACTTGGGGACAGGCATCATGTACTTTGAGTTCAAATGTTAAAAAATTCTAACAAAGGCTCACCTTATATAAGCTAAATTCCACAGAGGAGGAACTTATTCTAAGAATTTGTTTGATCATCAGAGCACTTACAAGTCTGAGAAATGTTTGATAATAGAACTGTAAAATTGGAAGGGGTGTTTACTACATCTTTCTTGTTGTTGTGGTTTCACAGATAAATTGACTGAAGTCCAGAAAGGTTAAGTAAAATACCTAGTAAAAGGATAAGATAGGTTTGAAACTCTAGTCTCTGAGCCCCAGTTCCAGTGTTCTTTCCACAGCAAACACAGTTCATCCTCAAATTTGCATTCTTAACACATGTTTTTGCTTCCATCAGATACACATATGTGAATTCCTGCTGAACTATCCAATTATCTAACGTACTCCCTTTACTCAGGATGAAGGCATGCTGGCAGAGGCGATGGAGAACTGCTCAATAGTCACGTCAGTCATATTAGTAACTCCAGATGCCTTAAACCTTTGCATGACAATCTCTAATAGAGCATCTTCAAACACACTGGAGAAATGCTGCACTAAAGATGTAAACCTAAACAACAAACTGAAATTAAGCTTAATATGCAGTAACTATGTACATTATAATAACTTGACTTTATTATTTAATTTTATTGAATTTATTAGGATCACAGTGGTTAGTAAAATTATATAGGATTTCAGGTGTACGATTCTATAATACATCACCTGTATATTGTATTGTGTGTTCACCATCCCAAGTCGAGTCTTCTTCTATCACCATTTATTCCCCTTTTACCCTCTTTTATTTCCCCAACCCCTCTTTCCCTCTGGTAATCACCATACTGTTGTGGGTATCTAGGAGGTTTTTTTTTCTTTAATTCCTTCACCTCTTTTACCCGGCTCCCCCAGAGGCCCTCCCCTCTGACAGCTATCAGTATGTTTTTATTTTGTTTGTTAGTTTATTTTGTCATTAGATTCTACATGTAAGTGAGATCATACGGTACTCATCTTTCTCTCATTGGCTTATTTCACTTAGCGTAATACTGTCCGGGTCCATCCATGCTGTTGTAGAAAGTAAGATTTCCTTCCTTTTTATGACTGAATAGTATTCCATTACGTAAATGTACCACAGTTTTTCATCCACTTACCTACTGATGGACACTTGGTCTGTTTCCAAATCTTGGCTATTACAAATAACACTGCAATGAACATAGGGGTGCATATATCCTTTCAAATTATGTTTCAGGTTTCTTTGGATATATCCCCAGAAGTGCAATCACTGAGTAATAAAGGAGATCCATTTTTAATTTTTTAAGGTAACTCCATACTGTTTTCCACAGTGGCTGCACCAATCTTCTTTCTCATCAACAGTGCAGGAGTGTTCCCTTTTCTTCATATCCTTGCCAACACTTGCTGTTGGCTAGTTTATTGATAATAGCCATTCAGTCAGGTGTGAGGTGGCATCTCATTGGAGTTTTAATTTCATTTATCTGAAGATAATAGACTCAGTGCAATTCCTATCAAGATACCAATGGTGTATCTCACAGAACTAGAACAAATATTCTAAGAATTTGTATGGAACCACAAAAGACCCTTATTAGCCTCAGCAATCTTGGTAAGGAAGGACAAAGTTGAGGAATCATGCTATCTGATATAAAAATATACTACAAGGTTATAGTAATCAAAAGAGTGTGCTACCGGCATAAAAGCAAACACAGATCAGTGGAACAAAACAGAGAGCCCAGAAATAAACCCATGGCTTTGTGGTCGATTAATATCTGACAAAGGAGGCAAAAACATACCTTGGGGTAAATATGGTATATTTAATGGTGTTGGGAAAATTGGACAGATACATGTAAAAAACTGAAACTAGACTACCTTCTTACAACATACACAGAAAACAACTCAAAATGAATTAAAGGCTTATATATTAAACTCAAAACCATAAAATCCTAGACAAAACCACAAACAGTAAAATCTCAAACATTTCTTGTAGCAATATTTTTTTCTGACATATTTGCTCACCTTGAGCAAAGGAAAAAATAAACAAGTATGACTACAGCAAGCGAAAAAGTTTTTGCACAGCAAAGGAAACCATAGACAAAATGAAAAGACAACCTACCAAATGAGAAAACATATTTGCTAATGATATATCTGACTAGGGTTTAATATCCAAAATGTAAAAAGAACTTATAAAACTCAACACCAAAAGAACAAACAGCCCTATTAAGAATTGAGCAAAGGACCTGAATAGACATTTCTCCAAAGAGGACACACAGATGGCCAATAGACATATGAAAAGATGCCCAACTTCCCCAGAAATCTTTGCATACCATTGTCCCTCTTTTTTTTTCTCAAGGTCCCCCAAATTATAGAATCACTATCATTTATAGTTCTTGGGAATAATTGAATCCAGGTAGAAAACTGTATCATTCCTATGGTGTTTAGTTTATTCTCATCAAGTAAGTTATGCCCATATAATTATATCTAATAACTTGAACAGCTCATATGTTGCTGTTTTTCATCCCAGATACCCACCTCTTCCCTCATCAGGTGCTTCATTCAGCACCAAGGAGGAGCTTCTTATTGGCAAAGAAACTTTTGCACTATTGCCCACAGCAGCAGAAAGAAAATATGACTTCTGGATTGAAGATCCAGTGTGATCCCCATTTCTTATTAAATTTGTGAACAAATCACACACATCTTGCCAACTTCAATGACATACCTAACGGAGCCAAATTGGAAACTAGAGACGTATTAGGTCATGACCCTAGTTTCCGGACTGTGATCATTCGGCAAGACCAGGCATGACTTGGATACCATTGAGAGACACAAAGGTTACAAAAAAAGAAGAAGAAGAAGAGGAAGAAGTGATCCTGAAAGCTACGGTGTAAAAATAAAGCCAACATTTGAGAATTAGTTTGACAGCCTAATATCTCTCAGGTACTTGGAGACACGCATAAAGTGAAAATTCAACTCGTTCTATCAGATGGCATCTTCTTGCCCAGGAATGTTTGAAGTGTGTCATCCACCCAAGTCGTAAAGCATTTTTGCACGCAGAATATTAAAGACGTCACCCGGCTGCTGACAGTAAACAAGTTGTGTCGGGCTAGATCCTTTTTTACCATCCTTCCCATGCAGGCATTCTGTGATATACACATGCCTTTTACTAAAAATCTGTAAGTACCTGGATGAGCACACTGCAAATCCCCATTGCTTATTTAAAAACAAGCAAACAAACAAACAAAAAGACAAAAAAACCACAACTTTCTGGATGTGTTCATGAAACATCAATTTTGTTAGAAAAATTTAATCTTCCCTACTGAGCATTGAAAAATCTTGTCAGTGATGCCTTCAAAATCCCACCTTGACCAACATTCTGGAGGTTAGGAGCAGGGATGTAATTATTCTATCTTTAAACGCATGTCCCTAAAAGTACTTTTTCATTGCTTTTCTCTAAACTTAATTTTCTCCTGTGTAGAGAATATTTCATTCCTCTTTTATACCTCTTTTATAGGTATTTTATATAAATTAATTTAATCATTAAATGTATAATACTTACCAAAATGCCTGGCAAGTTATAAATGTTCTTTAAAAGATATTATATTATCATTATTATTCCCAGTTATAGTCATTTCATACACCTATTGATTAATTAGCAAACATTTATTGCTGCCTGAAAAGGTACAGCTCTGGGTACTGGGGATGGCAGGGGAAGAGTTTTGCACAAGCTCTGGGCCTGAGTTAGCTTGCAATCCAACTGAGGTAATGAATCACCTAGACACATGTAAGTCCCCTGCTGCAGGTGACAGGCGTCAGAGAATAGCATAGAAAGTCATGTTCAGCATATTTCAATCACATGGGGCCACAGGGATGAACAGAGGTCCTTAAAGACTGGGTCTCAGATAGGTAGGTCCTGAGGTCTGGAGTCCAGTGGCATTCGAAGCTCTTTGTTAGGCAACATTGGCATGTGTGGGTGGAGAGAGGATGAGGACATGCAGAAAGCCACCCTCATGTCACTGGTTTTTGGGGTTCATTCATGTGGCAAACACCCTGCTTTATAAACTATATTATTTCATGTAGCCCTTCTATATTTTTATATGTGGTCTTTTTAGATTTGGTATTTATATACCGGTATTTTTATATTTGGCCTTGGCCCCTGGTTCCAATTCAGGGCACACAGCTCAGAAAAGCCTTGGAGGTTCTGGAGTGATGAGTGTCTTCTGTAGGCTAAAGAGGTGACTGGATGCTGTGGGCCCCTAGGGAGCATCAGGACAGGGGACGGTCACCAGAGAGACCAACACAGAGTAAGAGGGTTGGGACTTTCATCTGTACCACCTCCAAACACCCTTTTTCTCCCCCTGCCACCTCTGGGAGGGGAGAGGGGCTGAAGGCTAAGTTCAGTTAGTAACAGCTAATAACTAAATCAATCATGTCTACATAATAAGATCTCTATAAAAACTCTTAAAGGATGGGCTTCTGAGAGCATCTGGGTTGGTGAGCTCACTGAGGTGCTGGGAGGATGGGGTGCCAGGACAGGACATGGAAGCCCCATGCACCATCCCCCTGTACTTTCCCTATGTGTTTCTTCCATTTGGCCATTCCCAGGTTGTATCCTTTATAATAAACCAGTAATATTAAGTAGGGTGCTCCTCTGAGTTCTAGCAAATTATTGAACCTGAGGAGAGGTGATGGGAGCCTGTGAATTTATATCTTGTTGGCCAGAAGTGCAGGTGACAGGCTGGGAGTTGCCACTGGCATTTGTAGTGTCATCATCCTAGAGGGACCAAGCCCCTATGCTTTGTGGGATCAGGTGCAAACTCCAGAAAGACATTGGCAGAATTGAATGGAATTGTCAGAAACCCAGCTGGTCACCAGAGAGCTGAAGAATTGATTGTTGGTGTCAGAAAACAGCACAGACTGTGTTTGTTAATTTGGCAGACACCCTGCTTTATAAGTTACATTATTTCCCTACTGGAAAGGAAGTTGACAGCAGTACCTCCCGTGTAAAGGTGCATCTCAGTACAATTTCAAGCAGGATTGCAGAGAGCCAAATTCAGGGAAGGTTAGATTACAGAATCTGTTTGGCTGATAGAGAGGGTATTCAAAGAGATCAACAAAGAACTTCTTCAGAGTAAAACCCTGGCTGGAAGTGAGAGAGAACCTGGAAGAGGCTTGATGGTGACCTGTGGCAGCAAAGTGAACAACTTCCTTCTGTGGAATGGACCTCGCCCGGAAATTAAAAGTTGAACCCTCTCTTTGGTATGGGATCATAGTGTATCAGCCAAAGGGCTTTAAACTATTCCTTGTGGAAAAGCCTCAGGAGTCAGACCATGCTACCTGGTTAGTGACATGCAAGTGACTCCTGCAAGCTGACCAGCATGTAGGAACCTAAAGAGGAGCATGGTTTTAGATTTTTTTTCTAAAAGAGGGAGAGAAACATCAATGTGTGGTTGCCTCTTGTGCACCCCCTACTGGGGGCTGGCCCACAACCCAGGCATGTGCCCTGACTGGGGATCCAACCGGCAACCCTTTGGTTCACAGGCCGGCACTCCATCCTCTGAGCCGCACCAGCCAGGGCTGGTTTTAGATCTTGACCACAACCCCTGCACTGCCTGGGAAGCTGAATGCTAAGTCCTGCCGCGTTAGGGGAAAAATTACACATATGTGTAAAAAATATATCCCAGAGCTTTATCAGTAGATGTGGATTACCTGGGAGAGGTAAGAGAGGTGTTCACTCTGGCAGAGGAATGGGAGATGGCGCCGAGGAGGGAGCACACCGGGGAACCAAAGACAGACCGGGAACAGCAGTGGGAGAGCACATATTTATTCCAAAAACAATGTACTCAGTGTGTCATTTTCAGGATTCTTCCTGCTATTACTGAGGCAGAGAAAGAAATACGATGCTGGGAGGGACCCTCTTTATCTCCCTGTCAGCTGCACCTCCTGTGACAGGCTGCCCAGGAGCCATTTTTCCCTAGCAGCCATCTGTGGTGGTTTAGGTGCGGACCGCAGGGCTGAGTTCCCAAGCAGTGGAGGTGAACAGAGGACCCCCTGTGCTTGCCTACAGGTTCCTATTCCCTTCCTCCCTGAAGGCATCATCAGATAACAGGAGCAAGGGCGGGGCACCCCAATCAGACTGTGATGCAAGTTTTGTAGGAGGCACTTACTCCTGGGGAATGGCTGGGCTCCAGACACCTTCTCATGGAGCTTTGTGGGAGCATCATTATTACTAGTGTTACATTCACTGGGGCCCTGCCCTCTGAGGATTCCAAATGCTGTGCAAACAAATTTAAAATAAGCATCCTGCTTTTGCTCATAAATTCTCCCGGGCCCAGTTTTATGGCATATGGCAAGTATTGAGCTCTTTGTTTGTTTTAGGAAACCAAATGTGGAATCAGATATGAGCATCAAGTCTAAGGTACCAGGATCAGGTCTTCTGGTCCATCTGCCATTGACTGTTGAACAAGAATCTGCTTTAAAGCCAAATCTTCTTTCCTGGGTTTGCGTGGTAGATTTTCAAGAACCCCACTTTCCAAGCTGCAAAATAACAAACCATGTCCTCTCGAGTTCTTTGTCAAAAGGCTGTCTCTCTCACTGACTTCCCGATGATCCAGAGGCTTGGGTCCCTTTTGCATTTGCTCATGGATTTGATATTTTAAAAATGATTTAATTTTATATTCTTTTTTCAGTCATGGGAGGGTAAAGCTTGAAGGAAGCAGGGGTACTGTTTTCCAGAGTAGTGGTAGGGGCCATGTGACTAAAGAGGAAGGTCCAACTGTGACATGTCACTTGTGTGATGTCAATTTGGAAAGCAATTAGCAAATTATGGGTGATGACAATGTTTGAGAGTAATACTCTTTAAACCATGCTCCATAAACTGTAACAGTAGTTCCCTTAAAAACTTCTTAGCAATGTCTGATGCATAGTGGGCGTTGAATACACATTTATTAAGTGAATGTGAGTATAAGCCTGAGTGTGTGCCCCCACATATACTGCACTCAAAAACTCAGAAGCCTTTAATCCTACAACCCGAAAAACCCTTCGATGTAATCCAGGTTGGCCCTTTCAAGTAGTTCTGCTGTAGTAGATGAAGCAACTTCTCCACAGGAGGCTTTCCTAGAAATTTTGTTTGTTCAATGATCATCTCTGTGTTTTGCTTTGTTTTGGGGGTAGTTGGTGGTTTTGGAATCAGACTTCGTTTTCTATAGATTTTGCTTTTAAAAATCTACTGACTATTTCTGTATCCCTTGAAGAATGATAGCTGAACTGGCAAAATGTCAAGAATGATTCACGAAAATGCCAATACAGGATATTCATCAAGCAAAGGAATACATCTTTAGAAGATTATCTGTCTGAGTTAATTAGTGTTCTTTCTGAACTTCTCACAGCAATATCTTTGAGCTGCTTACATTAGTGGTTTGATCCACAGCATCAAATCTCTGATTGGGCTTTTAGTCCAGCCTTAATACACTGATATCTGTTCTGACAATCTCTGTCCTTTAATTGGAAAAGAGATTTCAAAAAGAGTTATTAATAGCTATTGTTATGAGAAATTGGCTCTTCAGCATGGAGTTTAGCCTTTGAACTGATTTTTCTCTAGTTCTAAAATACGGAGGGCATTCCTGGAAATGTCCCACATTAGGTGGGGACAAATGGAACATCAGTCCCGGATTTCACAATGTGGAAGTTCTAGGGTATCAGCCTTTCCCTCTTTGCACTGTTCCCCCGCACTTTACTACATGGAGGGATTAATCCTCTTCCCTGTTCAAGTGCATCAGCTGGTCCTGAGGCTTTGAGTAAGGTTGAGACAGATTTTGGAATATTACTCCCAAATAAATGTCCTTTTGTAGCTATTGACTCCTTTCCCCCTTCGCCTGTTCCCACTCTGGATCCTTGGTGTGAGTGGTAGGTGAGATAGGAAGGGATGTGCTTCATGTCTTGAGGAGCTATACTCCTTCAATCATATACTGTGTTAAAGCCATTGTATCTCAGCAGGAGAAAACTAAGAAAGTAGCTTCTCCATGTCTTTCTTTCTGTTCTCTCTTTACCCCGAGAAACACAAGTCATATTTACTTTCTAAACAATAGTCTTTGGATTTATTACATTTTTGTTTTAATAATTGCAGAACATATTTGTGTAACAACTTAAAAGCTTTTTTCAAAGGCTATTCTCAAGTATCATTTCACTTGATGTAGCAGGGTAAGGTGGGACGAAGAGGCAGCATTTAAAACATTGTGTGCAGTTCACCTTGGAACGCCTGAGAAAGAGAGAAATGAAGTAGCTTCAAACAGCCCAGCAATGGTGGGAAAAGGAGAGCTATTCTCCATTGATGTTAACTTTTCCTGGGCGACAGCCCTGATGCAAAGTCACAGAAAGTCTTCTGCCTCATTAACCGATAACGGTTCACTGACACCTGCGTTATTCGGGGCACTTTTACCCCATTTCAAAGGAAGCATCAAAGACTTCGAGAACACACAGGGACAGGAAGGCAGGATCGAGCTGCTGAGGTGGATGGAGATGAGGAAGCATGGATTTTAGTGTGAGATTTCAGTTTTATCATTTTAAATTGTTTGCACAGGAGAGAACTAAATCATTACTTTGATTAATTAATAATTTGAAAATTTATTGAGCACATATTGTATGACTATTCCAGGAACAAATATGTGCTTAGGATCCAAGGATATAAGGAGGCCCTTTGGGAGAAACACACTTAAGTAAATATGAGACACAGACACATGTCTTCTGGTTCAACATAACTTTGAACCCCATGCACTTAATTTAATTCTCTTTCCTCCCAAATTCACATTTACATGGGAAAATAATATGTATGCATTTACTTAAATATGTGTGTGTGCATGCATACCAGGGGAACCCCCAAAATGAAATTTATTTATAAAAATTGTGTATTTATTCTTACGTGTTTAAACTTCAGTCACCTTCAAAGTACTTTCCATTTGACACAATACACCTACTGAGACATTTTTCCCACGGCTCCAAACAGTTTTTGAACTTGTGGATTTTGATGCCTTTCTAGGGCCTCTGCCATTTTTTGTTTTCACTTATCCCACAACCCCAGCAGGAAAATGTTTCCCTTTGTGGACTTTTTCATCTGGGGAAACAAAAACAATGTTGCTCAGAGTGTGACAGGGAGAATAGGGAGGATGAGGCATGGGGATCATGCTATTTTGGGTCGAAAACTGCTGAACACTCAGCACGGTATGGCAGGTGCATTTGTAAATCACCCATCAGGAAATGGGCAAATGCCCTGAAAGAGTTTTAAAAAGAGATTCACTGAAGCCAAACACAGGCTCTCACAACAATACCAGCTGGAACACGGATACAGATGGGTTCCTAGAACACTCACATAGCTGGGGAAGCCTATACTACAAGGGACTTGCCCTCTGTTTTGGGGGTCCCCCTTTTATATGTCTGCGTACATATCCGTACACACATGTTAGGGGACACTTGCACCAGTATGGATGAGAAGAAGACGGAGCACCAAATGTCATGTTGAAAGTGTCAGATGGAATGCTGGCTGGACAAACCCAACGTCTGAGCGCTGTGAAGCCACATTACAATGGGTTATAAATATGTAATTTCATAACTAGGAGAAAGGGATAGACAAAAACAAGTCTATCGCATGGCCAACCACAACATGTTAAGATACCTGCTATTCTAAAATTGTTCATAATGTTAGGGTTTTACCCCACCCACCTCAATCCTTTATCCTTTCCAGTCACTTCATTCTTACCTATTTGGGTCCCATCCACCTAGTCGTGCTTAAACGTAGGGCTTGTGGCCGATGGGATGTACTCTGCGGTGACAGGGCATCCGTTTCAAGCATGGGCCTTCAGACGTGTTTTCTGTTTGAGTTCGTCTACTTGTGCTGTCCCGAAGAGAGCTGTGGGGAGTAATCTGAACCTGACTTTCAGCCAAGCCTGTTCTACCCCAGCAAAGCCATTGCTTAAACCTACAAAGGCAAGAAAACTCAGTGTCTGTTGTTGTAACCTATTAGAGTCTTGAGGTTCCTTGTCATGCACAATTGTTGTGGTGAAAATTGACTGATACACCACGGGTGCTTACTTACAATACTTGGCATGGGGCACAGGCTGTTTGAAATAAGGACGACCTGAAAAGGGTTTTCTCTTAAGCAAAGCCATGACCTTCAGGGAGAGGCATCAGTAGCCCAGCCAACTTCAGGGAGTCACAATCAACTTGAGGGGACAAAAACCCAGCCATTTTGCAAATAACAAGGTTTGTTACCATATAATGCTCTCTGCAGTTGTTGTCACGCAGAGGTATGTTGATCCAGCTGGGGCATCCATCAGGCAGGCAGCAGAGTGTGAAGGAGAAGGGTTGGGGCAGTGGAAGCAAGTTTCCATTTTTGGAAACACAAGTGGAGGGTACTGTGGCAGAGGTGCGCAGAGCCTGCTCTTGGTCGGGGGTGGTGCCTGGAGGTCTTGCTCGACTCCTCCAGCTTGGACACATGACCACCTAGTGAGCAAGCACCGGGTGCCTACTGAGGTGGAGCTGCTACAACAAACACAAATGACAAATGGCCACAGAGAGAGAAACACATTGATGTTCAAAACGGAAAGGTTCCTTGCTGAACAAACGTCTGTAGTTATAGCCGTCTTCCTCCTTCTCACTCACAAATGGCGTCCTTGTCTGGCAAAATAAAAATGCGGAGAACAGCACGGATCCGCCAGGTCAGCATCAGTGGATTCTTAAGGAAGCATCCCTCTTTATCTGGCATTTCTCGTGCGCTGCCTGTGGCCAAAGCAACCTGGCAAGAGTCCCTGCCTGGTGAGCTCACAGAATTCCATGATGTCCACCCTCTCGTCCTTCCCATCGAGCTTTCTCGATGACCCAGATCCTCCCATCCCTCAGACCCCGCCCCTATGTTTTGGAGAATTTGGGAGTTACCTTCCATGTATCAAATTGTAGTCTAGTAAGTAATTTTTTCTTTCTAATAATAATCCAAGCTTATACTACATCTTGGAAGTACATGCCCGTGAATATGTGAATGGCATCCTTCCCTGTTTGGCCATGCTGGTACAGTTTTCTAAAATATGTGTATTTTTATATGACATTGTAAATATAAATGAAAATTTCATATGGTGCAGTCAAATACACAGGCTCTGTTTACTAGCCTGAATAGAAGCTGGGAGACACTTCCAGAATCTAATGAACAGAATTGACAATGGATAATGTACAATATCTGGGAGAGATTTGCAGGGTTTGTTTTGTTTGGGAGCCTCAGAGATAAAATTACATACTGTATAGGGAGAAATAAGTAAAACTCTAACATTTATGTAGCTCTACGGTTTAAGGACCAAGCAATGGAAATGACTACTCAAAAAAATTTCAATGGAATTTCCAATGTTGTAAAGAGAAAAAAAAAAATCAAGATATTGCATATTTTTAAAATCAAATGGGAAAATTAGTGCGTAACAAAAAGTGATAAGTACTGTTGGAAAATGGTTATGTTAAGGACAGAACTGGCCATCAGATTAGAAGTTTGAGCAGTCCTGCTGGTCTTGGGGAGATCAGTATCAAGAAGGGACCTGCAAAAGATCACAATGTTAAGGGGTAAATGAAAAAGAGAGAAGGGAGACTACGAAAGTCAACCGCCCTCGCAGGAATTCACTTAGCCAGCCAGCCCTCTCTACTGCATTCTGATTGTTTGTTTACCCGGCTATGTTTCCCAAAGGACAATAAGATCTTAAGGGCAGGCACTATGACTTTATTTAATTTTTGTGCCACCATCATCTAGCACAGAGCCTGGCACATTGTAAGCCTACCCTCTCTGTTCCTAAATGAATGAATTGCCAGCCGGTAAGCAACATGTTGACAGATGTTCATATCACCTTCAGCAAAGGAGCCAGGGAAAGCATGATCCCCCTGGGGAGAGTTCTCTGGAAGCCTTAGCATAGCTTTTCTCTGCAACCTGGAATGGATGCACTGCTGAAGCTGAAGTCCGCAGAAGCTGCAAGGGTAATTTTAAGTCATCAAGATGTCATTTCCCTAAATGGGATAACTAGTCCCTTGCTGGTTGGAAATCAAGTGTATTCTTGTCAGGGAGCTTTCCATACAGATACTGGTGATGGACTTGCTGGTTTGAACTGATGCTTTTAGCTCTCATTCTATAAGCACTGGATTTGGATGCACATTTAAAATGGAAAATGCTGCTTAAAATATCTGATAGTCCATTAAAGTTCATCGTTTTGTCATCTTACCATCTCCTCTCAAAAGTAAGTGCCGGGCTGCTTGCTCCTTTTACACTGACGCAGCACACAAAAGCTGATTATCTCCTCTTGAAGGGCTATGATCTTCCCATCTCCGAATAGGTCACTTTTCAGAAGGCATTGTTCCAATCCAGCTAATTTCAGTCTAATCATTTTTTTCCCCTGTCCAATTGTCTAAAAAGGTATCCATTTTGCAACTCTAAATTCTGTTCTGACTTTTTTTTTATACTTCACTTCTCATCAAGTTTTTTTTTTTTCCTTTTACCCTTTCCAACAGGTACTAGTGTGGTCATATATCTGCATATATACATTTGAATATATATTTGTGTGTGTATATGTGTATATTACAAACAATTTTACGCATGCATATATTTTATCATTAAGGAGATTAAAGAAAGTGGATACAATCATTTGTACATAAATAGCAGGAGCACAGGCCAAGCATCTGTGGTACCCCAAAGCTAAGGGGTTCAGTCCTTCAATCTTCATCTTCTTCCCCATCTGGAATGAACAGAGCAGAAGATTTTATCTGTAATTATGGCTTCTCTGAAGTCTGGCAACTTTGCTAAAAATCTCTTTTGTCGCAGTCTGATATGAGGGTCCAGACTGATCCCATGGATAACAACCGCAGTGAGAGGGGAGCACTTACAAGGGCACATCCCTACATCAAACCGGGATTATCCTTCTCTCTCCCCTCCTTCCTCACTCTCACACCTTTCAACAACCACTCCCTCCAAGACACTTATGTGTCTGTTTCATTATGTATAGACTCAGAATTGCCACTATGATGCCTCTTACTCTCCAGTTCACCGCCTGTTCTCCCCTGTGCCCTTGACCATTATACCCATGGAGATCTCTCCTTACTCTGAAGTCAGCCAGCTCTGATTCCGCCATGCCTCTGTATTCTTCACATGCCACCTTGACATTTTACTTGATTTAAATGTTGTACGGCTGCATTCTAATATTTTTTAGGGTGGGGTCTGTTTCTGGGTCTGTTCAGAAACAGACCTGAAATGGTCTTAGAGAACACCTAAGACTGAAGAATACCTTCAGTCTTAGACAACACCTATACATAGTAGGTGTTGAATCAGCATGCTTGTTGGCTCATTGACCAGATCACTGTTTAAAATTTGATTTTTAAATGTCTGACTGTGCTTTTTAATTTTGTGTAACCTTTGGTGAAATAGTTCTCCTAGGCAACCAGTTTAGGTCCATCTCTTATGACCTTGCTCAAGAACAAATTTGTTTTATTTCAAAATGGCAGACAATATTTGGTTTTAACATTGATAATCACTAAGATTACATACAACTGCTTTTTTGAAGGTCTCAAAATAAGCATGAGTATCTGGGGCATGATACATGATTTCGTAAAACATTTCTCTATAAGATCTTACTTTGTCTCACAAAGTAATCGTTTATAGTATATAAGCCAAGCATTACTCAATTGTAAAGCAATGGGAAATGTCTCAGCTGGCTGAATGTCACAAAGCCGGCAAATAGCAAACGGGATGGAGAAACCAAGTTTCCTGACCCCAGAGCTAATGGGGTATTGTTTGTTGGTTGTTTACTTGCTTGCTCTCCACCAGAATGGTCTCCCAGATGTTGAAGAGTTTTGTGTGTGCCTTCACTTATTTCCCTGGAAATGCAGGGACTTTATTTTGTTTTTATTTAGTTTTGCATTTTAATGTGGCATCTCTGTTTCTAGTGGTAATATAAAAGGTTTTCTCAGAGTGAATGGTTTTTTGTTTTAATCCAATTTGTAGCATGATATTTTGAACAGAGTCCTTTGAATGCAATTTTAAAAGGTTGGCATGTTAGGGCTGACCTTTACACAGAGTGAATCCAACTTGACATTTCCCAGGCTTTAAGATGAGGCTTTTCCATGATTGCTTCCTTTCCTCACCCTCCCTACCTTAATTATTCCTGATCTCTTATACTCAAACTTTGCTTAAGTGGACTCCATTGTACCTACCAGTGGCCTCGCGGAAGAGCAGGTCAAAAGCAATTACCATTACAAAGTGACTGGCTTTTTCTTAGAAGAACCAAGACTTATTGGAAAAGTACTTTTATTGCCTTTCAGTGCAGAAAGTGTTCCCTGCAGAACCCAGCATCTCACCTCACCAAACAAGCTCCATAAATACAGTGTCATTGTTATCAGCTGAGTTCTTGAATTTTTCTAGTGGAAGGAAGACACTAAGCATCAAAAGCAGGAGGGGAGTATATCTCTGCCTTGGGATGAATAATATCCTCCCCAGATTTATGTCTAACCAGAGCACCAGAACACAATGTTATTTGAAAATAAGGTCTTTGCAGACGTAACTGATTTAGATGAGGTCATAGTATATTAGAGTAGGCGCTAAATTCTATATGGCTGGAGTCCTTATAAGAAGAGGAAAGGACCCGCAGAGATAATGGCAAAGAAGGAAGATAGCCGTGTTACGATGGCTGAAATCAGAGTGATACAGGTACAAGGCACGGAATGCCAAGAATTGCAGAGGCTAAGAGAAAAAAAAGGCATGGAGCAGATTCTTTCTTTGAACCTTCAGAGAAAGGGTGACTTGGCTGACACCTTGATCTTGAACTTCTAGCCTCCAGAACTTTGAAAGAATACTTTCTTATTCTCTTAAGCTCCCTAATTTCTGATAATTTGTTAGAGCACACCTAGGAAACTAGTATAATCTTCTGCCCTTGAAAGTCTCGTGTTTTCTTGGAGAGGCTAGCACACCTACAAAACCTAGGGTAAGGCGGTGGCTGCAGGGGTAGGCCAAGTGTGGCTGGTCCAGTTGGTGAAGGGAATCCGTTGATCAGGTGTGGTCAGTGTAGTGATCAAGGAGCAGTATGACTTGATATGGATATTGCAAGTGGAACTTAGAAAATTATAAAGAATGGAGGGAAGATACTTTCCAGGGAGATGATGCTGATGCTTCATATCAAATCTGGGGCACTGGGTGGGGATGGTGGACAGCCCTAGACTAAGAATAGGTGCAGGTTTTTGGATTGTACCATTTAGACAGAGTGGGGACCTTGAAGGTTTGTAAACCCTGAGGAAATACGTTCAGCATCCTTTCACTAATTACTGATAAGGTTACTTTCTCTTGCATTTCTACTATATGAAAAACTGTAGGGAAGACTACATTAGAGGGGGAAAAAAGAAGCCCCCACTTTGATTTTTCCCAACACCTTGCTTTGAATGCATTACTGCCAGTTATGGTTAGCCTGCTTTAATTTGACACAATCAATGAGCCTAGTGTCCTGTGAAATTGTTTCTCTGAGTTGGCCATTGAGACGCTGATGATTCTGGCCTTTTTTTTTTTTTTTTTACTGGAAGGACTGGTTTCCTGGCAGGCTACCTCTGAGGACCTTCTTACAACAGGCTGAGCCTACCTGTAAGCTCTGCTGCTGTGACCCCGTTTTGGTGGAGAATCAAGACTTGTCCTGTGCACCTGAACTCTGCGTAGGCTTACATCCCTTCTTGCAGAAAGGGAGCCTCTCTTAGACAAGGCTTTATCTTATACTTAAGGACACTATGCCAAGTGCTTTCTTCAATCATGATGCAGTGGTATTTCCTTTGCTAACAGTAGAGCAAATCCCAATTTCAGTGAAACGTGGCCAGCAAAGGTTTTACCTGTAAACATTCCGACAGCATTCACTTTAGGGCTGCCTGAGTACTCCAGAATAGATTAGATCGGGGAAATAGTGGAAAATGAGATTCCATGATAGTGGCCTTTTTTTCATTCTTCAATTTTTATAGTGAATAGGTATCTTTGCATTGATGATGAAATATTTTAAATGTTCAGGGGTTTCTATCTTCATTAAGCATTTATTTTCCATTCAGTAAGTACACAAAAGTGAGTAAATAAGATAAATAATATTCACAATGTCTGGCATGTAGTAGGGGCTCCATAACTATGTAATGGATAAGTGAATAAATTAATGACTAGAGTAACTTACCTAATTTTCACATGTATTTATGCCCACAAATACTTTCTCACTGCATTTTAAAGTATGTGTTTCCCTGAGGCATTTTGGTAGATGAGATGGGAGCATGTTCATTTTGACATGGGGTTGACTAAGGAGTAATATTAAAGTGAGTAAAAACTTAATTTTTTTCTCTTAATTAGTCCAAAATCTGATGCGTAGGTGGAATAAAATAAGTGAAAAATTATTATATACTATATGTGTTATATATTATTATATTGGAGAAAAAATCTGGGGACCAAGAACAAACACTCTTCCCTCCCTCAGGAGCTCACATAAGACTTTCACTAGGGAAGGATAGGTAAAGGACAATTCCAATAAGCTGCACTGTGCTTTGTGGTTAAACAAGGCCAGGATGGCAAGGGGCCTGGAGAAAGGAGCCCCTAACTCTGG
The DNA here is from genome assembly GCF_022682495.2 of Desmodus rotundus. Classification (NCBI taxonomy): domain Eukaryota; kingdom Metazoa; phylum Chordata; class Mammalia; order Chiroptera; family Phyllostomidae; genus Desmodus; species Desmodus rotundus. The sequence goes on from NC_071391.1 coordinate 155,774,463, forward strand.
ACCACACACAGAGACCCAGGTGGAAGTTACCACCCAAGGATCCTGTTGTCCAACTGGTGTTCAAAATGAAACAGAGAACAGGCCCAGTTACGAGCATGGGGCCCAAATTAGGGAAAGACAATAAGCAGGCACACTGTAATTACGCTGAGCTCTAGAATATTGATCTGGGGATCTTTAACCACTGGGAGGAGTGAAATGAATCTCAGATGACTTCTGCAATATCGGCTGTGTGATGAGAAGGCCAGTAGAAGGTTAGGTAAGCATGATCCTTGGATGCTGTTTAAAGTGTTCCAAGGAAGACGATGGAGAGGCAGTCTTCACTCTGCCTCCAAACACTAACTGTACTTCCTTAACCTTGTGCCACTTCTTAGACTGGCACCTGCTACCACCACAGCCTAAGTTTCCGGGAATATTCTCCCATCCCCGCTTGTTGAAATTTAATAAACAAGATGGGAGTACTTCCATGTAGATACAGAGAGAAACATGAATTGATTATCTGGAAATCTTTTCTCCGTGAAGGAGGAACTCTATGGGGGAGTAACCTCACTGAAGGGATTTTGTCGACTGTCAACAAAAAGGAAGTTTTCACAGTGTGTGATTGTGGAGGTGGCATAGCCCCCAAGCTCGGCCGATCCTCAAGGACTCCTGGGGTCAGCTATCTGGTTTTCACTGCCTGACTTATTTATTCATTTATTTTGACTTTGGGAAACTGATGAGTATAAACACTTCATCTCTATTGTCAATGCTTGACTCCTCATTCCAAGATTTTAAATAACGTGAGGCTAGTTCTCCTTTTAGACAACATAGTGTGTATTCCTTTGTGGACCAAAAGAAAGGACTATGATTCTACAGTGAGAGTCACGATGTTCGCTTGAAAAGTATGAGGCATCGTTAGACCACAGTTTATCATCAGTGAGTGCGTGACAAGGAGCTAAGTTACAGCAACTCTCTTACTTCGTGATTTCTCATCTGCAGCAGACACTGTATACTCTGTGTCTACAAACATAAAGGGAGTGCTGCTGTGTGTGTATGAGCCCCTTAGTGCTCTGGGAACGAGAGCGGTGTGCATTCACAATAGCACAAAGCCAACAGACACACAGTGCCTAGGCAAATGCTGGGCTTCGGGCCCCCAAGTGTCCACTTAAGTCCTTTCCATTCATCCTCCAGACGTTTCCAAGGTAATTTCAATCTCAACCCCACAGGCCTTTGCAAATCAGAGTGAGTTGCTGGGATTTCTGGGCACTGTTGAATGGCACCAGCATTCTGCTCCGGAGCTGTCCTCATGGAGGTCCCCAGAAGGCCAGGAGAGAGAGCACTGTAGGTAGGTAGGTAAGTATTTTGTGGGGCAGGGCCAGAGGAGATGAACAGGAACCAGGCTGTGAGGTCAGATCTTCCTTCTGGCTCCACACTGGGCAGAGCGCTGTCATCCCAGGGCTTCCCATGGATCGATGGGACCCATATAGCAATTTGTTGCTGTCTAGACTCCCCCAGAAAGCATCTCCATACACAACAAACAGGACGCAACTCCTCAGATGACCCTATTTGACTTTCCTAGCCTGGATTATTGAGGTCCAGGCCTCCCATCACACCTGCATGTCTGACTTGCTGGATCCACGTCACAGTCTGTGAGGGTGTCTATAACAAAATATCACAGGCCAGGAGGTGTATAAACAACAGGAATTTATTTATCTCAGGTCTAAGGACTGGGGAGTCAAAGATCAGGGTGCTGGTAGCTTGATCAAGTCCAAGATATGTGTCTGGTCAGGGCCCACTTTCTGGTTCATATATGGTGACTTCCTGCTGAGTCCTCACACAGTGGAAGGGGCTAGGGAGCTCTGTGGGGTCTCTTCAATTGTACAAGGGCACTCGTACCTGTCCTGAGGGCTCCACCATCACGACTTAGTCACCCCCACCAAAGACCTCACCTCCTAATACCATTACCTTGGGGATTAGGATTTCAGCATAAGGATTTTAGGGGGACACCAACATCCAGACCAGAGCCACAATATCTGAAGTCACTTCATCTTCCCCTAGATGTACCCCATGAGCAGAGTGGGCATATCTCATCCTTTCTCATCTCAAAAACTGCCCTGCGTAAGTTACATCCACCTTGAAGTGTCCAATGTTTTTCTAGTGCCTGCACATATATAAAATATATACGTATATATTAAAATGCACTTTTTGAGGTATTGTGACAGACTATCCCCTAATCACGTTCAGTTTTTCAGGCTTTCCTTTGACCTTTTAAAGAGAGGTTATTAAAAACATTTTTTTCCATCTTTCCATCTTTTGAGAAGGGAACCAGCAGTGAAGGAGAAGATTCTATAAGCACCAGAAAAAAGGAAATGCAAAGGAATTTCTCTGTTGTTCTGTACTTTGGAATAACCTGCCATTACCTTGCCGTGCACAGAGAGGAGAGTGATCTCTGAGAAACGTGTTGCCCCCGCTTTATGACCAGCTCTGGGCTGTTTGTAGAGGTCCAGACGTGAGTTTGGAGGCTTCTAAGAGAACATTAAAAAACACATCATATTCCCCGTTATGTTTAGAGCTGAAAAGTATCAACAGGGAAATTGCCTTGTCTTTAAATAAGTTTTTCTACCTTTTTAGCACTTCCTACAATGGACATCTGCACTAGACTCTGAGCGCCATGAAAGAGACAAACCGTATTTTCCCACCCCACCGCCATCTTTATAGTTCCAATTCCAACAATGTCAAGGTGGTTAAACAGACACATTTATTACCTACATTATATTGTTTAATTCTAACAGCGGCCACATGAGATATATATTATTATGTCAACTTTAAAGAGATGAAAACCAAAGAGATTAAATACAATGGTCAATATCTTTGTGCATATAGACCACAAACTTCTTTGTCTTTATTTATTTATTTTTTGCCATCTTCCCTTCTTCTCTCTATGTCTGTCTCTGCACTCTGCATTTTTACTCCCATCCTTTCTCTTTCTTTGACCCACTATGCCTCTCAGCTTTTAGCTCTCTCTCCTTCTTCTCTTCTGTGCTACTCATGCTCAGTTCATGTTACCTCTGTACCTCCCATTCCTCATTCTTTGTCTCGTTTTTCATCTCCTTCTCATGCACCAACAGAGGAATGAAGATATTTTGGTTCATTTACACAATGGGAATCTACATAGGAAGGAGAATTTATGAAATACAACTATGTGCAGCAACAGGGTGGATTTTCCGGTGTAATGTTGACTGAAAGGAGGAAATCAAAAAGGAATAAATATCACATGATTTCATGGATATAATCCAGAAGAAGCCAATTAATCGATAGTAACGGAAGGCAGGACATCATTCTATTACCTCCTGGGGTGGCAGGGAGTGAATGAGAGAGGCCATGAGGGGGATCTGTCATGTTAATAATATTCTTTTTCTTGAGGTGGGTGGCTGGTTATGCAGGCAGATTTGAATTCTAAAAATTCAACTGACTACACATTTATGATTTGTGCATTACTCTATATGCATATTATACCTCACTACAATAGTTAAAAATGCTATCTTATAAGTTGGCTTGGGATTCAGAAATGATGGAATTTTTTTCAGTGGAGAGTAATACATTCTATTTATTAGAAAGTCTATGTGTGGGAAAGAAAAATTATGACCTGTACCTCGTCAAGGAATAAGTTCAGACTAAGGAAAATTAATATGGATTTGAAGTCGCTGGGAAACAAGAGAATTAAAGAAAGGGAAATATGTATTACATGTTTCTGGATTTAGGTATAAACAAGGCTGGCTGAAAATTAGAGGAAAAGGTGGCTGGCACGAAGTTCTAGTAGTATGCCAAATTAAGAAGTTTGCACTGAATTTTGTAGAACATATATATGTAGAGAGGGAGGGAGGGAGAGAGAGAGAGATTGAGGTTCTCTCCTGGAAGACTCAAAGAACAACACAGTAGAAGGACAGAAAGACTGAATGCGGACTCTGAAGCCCAACATGAAATAAAAAGGAGAGAGAAGATGGAGTTGGTGCAAAGAACATAGCCCTTGGACATGAAGTTACTGAAGCCTGTATATATTTTTTAATAAACCGAACTGTCCTCAATCATTACAGAAATTAAACTCAAATTAAAAGTTCCCACAGAACAGGAGCTTTACTATGAGTTTAAATATTTGTCTACATGTCCCATCTATATGTACAGCGAGGGATCACAACTATTCTCACATTAATATGTGGCAAAACTGTAATTTCCGTTTTTAAAGCATCAGTAAAAACCCTGGCGGTCTTCTCTTTCTCTGCAGCCGACGTGCAGGAGTAGATTGCACTCCCTTCATGAACCAGCAGGACCTTAACTTGCAGCGGGGGTAGGGTTACCACAAATTAAGGCAAGACTACAACGCCAGGAGAAAGAACAGGATGTGTTTGGCAGTGGGCTATCCTTGACTTTGTCGTCACTGGTTTCGGTTCTCATCTGCACACTCCAGTCATCTGCCAGCCAAAGAGGCTGATGAGTGAGCAGGTTTAGCTGTTTATAAAACACGCATACATATATGTGGGGACTGTGTTAGCACACAGTGTGCGCTTGTGTGTGCAGATGCATCTGTGTGGGAATGGGCATAGCTCTGGCTGTCTGGGCGGGGATTTGAATGCATGGGTGTGTGTATCTGTGCGTTGAGTGGGGGGCATATGTCTGTGTGTGAGGAAGAGTTGGAGGTCATGTGCCCAGTTGTGCTGGCAAGAGTTTGCTAACAAAGGATGGACACAGCCAGAGGTTTATGTAATTGCTGCCTAGTCTACTTAACCACAATAAATGTAATTAGGAAGCAGACAGGGTTCTTAGGGGTTTTTTTTAGAAAAGGTCATAGCAATAAGAGGTAACCTGCTCAGCCACATGGATAATGGAGACATGGTATGAACTCCTCCTGAAAATAATTACAGAATGAATGAATTTTTACGTTTATTGAGGAGCACTGGTTCTGAGACTTGTAATCAGAATCAAAAATCTAAAGTTGGAAAGTAGGCAATTCCCATCCAGACGACTCTCACAGTCACTGTTTTTATTTGCTTCAGTGTGGTAAAGTGGTGGCTGTTATCCCACTTGGTAGAGTCTCTGGAGACTAAAGATAGAGACACTGGGTGGATACAAGGAGATATTTTTCTGTTTACTGAACAGATCCTGGTATTTGTGGGGTATGCACATGCCAGTGTACGTATACGTGTGTATACATGGCTCTAGGTATACAGAAACTAGGCAGTGGACCATACGCTATGAGATCAATAATTAAATTCACCTAGTAAGAGCAAACAGCTTCCCATTTCACATGGCAGGGGCTAGCAATGCGGCTTCCTAGGAAGCTTGGAGTCTTCTGGAGGAGTAAGAAACTGACTTTACAACCCTTTCCAAGAACAGGGATGAAGACTGGAGAAACAGAGTGTAAAGATGACTAGGACTAGGGGAAGCCTAAGAAAGATGAGCTAGGTGTCACTGGTGCAGTTGGGGGGCATTGCACGTGTGCATGTGTGTGTGCATGTGTGCACATGAATACATATTGGTTGTATGAGTGATCAGCACGTTTTCTCTGCTGTGAGGTATTTAACTGCCAGGATATAGGTGGCTCGTGGAAGAACTTGCAGAACATATGCTGTGCTTTTCCACCATCTGTAGCCCAGGGCTTTGGATCAGATTCCGTTGCTTTGCTTTGGGGCAGAGGAGAAGGAAATTGAGCAAATTTCTCTCTTGTTTGTGACCCCTCTATCCCTCAGTCTTGTGACTTGAACCGTCAGTGGATCTAGTTCACCTCTCTTTCTCAAATGCTCTCAAAACAGACTATTTCATTGCTGGAAATGCTATGTTCTCCCCTGTAAGTGGACAGTTTTACCCCTGCAGACAACGCTGTAGAAGCAGCTGCAGTCAACAGCATATGTGTCCAAATTCTTGGAAGACCTCACATTTTTTCTCTTTCTTTGGGATTGATAAATACCACTCCCACTGAAATTGCCTTCATTGCCTTGCTGGTGTGTTCTAGCTAAGGCTAATTAGGTCACTGTGGACCCATAGGTTTTGCAACAAAACTAAGCTCTTTAGTTAGCTGGATGACCTGATCATGACCACACTCTGCCTCCTTGATGACTCCTGTCTCACTACTGGTGCCCATTTTCTGTTGTTCCTACTGCTTGGATGGATGTGTATGTGAAGTTGCACCACTTTGCCACTTTCTAGGATGCACGATACATTATTTCCTCCCCCTGGAAGGATGAGGGGCAGTAATCACACCGGGCCTCTTCTAATAGCCAGAAACTTGAAGCTTTCCTGGTTGAATCATGAGAAGAGAGATTTTTCCATTTGACATCTAATGATGAGGGAGAAAAAAATTGAGAAAGGTGAGGGAAAAAGATTTAAAAAACACATACAACAAAACATAGATATAAAAAATACATACAAAATGGGTTCCTCGTGAAAATAACTTGGTCTCAAAGGACTTAGCTATCCAGGAGTTATGTCACTCCACTCCTGCCTTGGATGAGTCAGAGAATAAATAGGTTTTGAGACCTTGGCTAGCATTCTGCCACTGTCTTGGTAGGCTTTCTCTTGTGTTCCAGGGAACATTGCTGATTCACATTGCTTCATTCTGGGCATTTGGAAAAGGCAATCGGCTGTTATACTGCATAGTGTTTCATCTCTATGCTTGCGCAGACATAGCAATGAGGGCACGGAGTGACATGGCCGCCCGGGTTCTCCATCCCTGGATCCCTCCCCCTCGTGCTGTCTCTTGCATCCCAATCTGAACTTCTGGACTTTGCAGCTAGAACTTGCTTTTTACTCCTCCTCTGGGCAATTCTGGCCTGACCAAACTTGGAACAGAGAAGATATGCTCTGTGATTAATTACTATCCAGGACCTCTTAATGACGCAGCTTGTCAGATGGAAAGAGTGATGAGATGGGAGACTTGAAGCACCACTTGTGGGGTGATGAGATCCATTCTGCTCTTGGCTGGCTCTTGGTTGCCATGACAACACCCTTGCTATAAGGCTCTCTGACTATGTGAGAGGTTGTAGGGTAAATTTGTGGCAGCCTTTGGGAGTCATTCCTGAGGCCAAAGGACCCCTTACCTCAGGATGGTGCTTTCTCTGTTTTTATGAGTGAAGGGGGAGAATATGACATTGACATTTAAAGCCGTTGGTTTGTGTGGTTCAAAGGCTTACTTCAGTGCTGGTTTCTGAGGAACTGAGAAGCATAAGAGCTCAACGGGGGTTCTCTGCTCCTGAGGACTGGCAGTACTGCCAGTGAGGAGTGGGCATGGGTCTCAGGCTGCAAATACCTTGGGAAGACTTCACGCACTGAGATGTCTTCCTTCTCTGGAATGCTGGGTGATGAAGCAGAGCTGGCTCATTAGCACATCGCTGGTGGCTTTCAGAATGGGTCCTGTCTCTTTCTGAATTCTATACATCTTTCTTCACTCTTCTTTTTTCAGTTTATAAGAATCTCATTGTATTTTACTTCCAAGCAGAACTATGGTTTCCCAGCTGGTATTTTTTTAGCTTTATTGAATTACACATGACAAATAAAATTGTGTATATTTAAAGTGCATACATTATGAAATAAATTATGTGGGGGGTGCTGTCAGGCATTTTGAGGGTAAGCACTTTGCCCAGTTATGGGGTGGTCCTTGCTCCTTGCTCCCAGTTCTTGTACACAATCTCGTTTTGTAAAACGTAAAGCTTTAGAATAGACAGAGAACAGTTTATACATCACGGCTCCTCTCAGGGAGGGAATTGTGAGCATTTGGAAAAATACATTGATAAGTGTTTAACAAACGGAGATGATATTCAATGAGAGGGACACAGATAGTGAAAGGTGGCCATAAAATAGGTTTCAGGAGAGCAGCAGCCACTACTTAGAGGGCATGGGTTTCACCCCGGACTGTGAGATAAGGAGGGAACACAGGTCAGAATTTGGACAAAGATGAATTGCCCCACATACAACAAATGGGGTAGGGGGATTAGAAGTTCAGGACAATTCCTGAGTGCAGGCAAGAAGAGCCAGACAGCACTCTAGATGCTAGAAACAGAGGTGTCTGAGAGAAGATTATAATCCTACCCAATGCTTCCTTAAAATTAATACTGTGGCATATAAGCCAGTATACTTTTCATAAGCTAAGGTAGCAATGATAATGACACCCAAGTGTGCATAACGCAAAGTCATTCTCTTGCAGCACCTCAGTTATATCAGGCAAGTCAGATGTGTTTGCCTGTTTTCTAGATGAGAATGTGTTGGGCATATTTTCTATATAAAAGCACCTAATTTTACAAAGTATTGTCCCCTGGTATAAGAACCAGTTTCTATGGAAAATCTCAGACATAAAAAAAGGATTTATGTATACATTTATTTATTTAATAGCATATTTAAAGAAATAAAGGCACCTAAACCTAAAATTCAAGTTGTAGGGTTGCTATATCTGCAGAAGTCAAGAGTCACCTTCCACGCAAGAATTAACTTCAAGCCTACTATAGAAGTAGGTTTGTCTCTGGTTCAAGAACAATGAATTCTGTCTTCTTGCTCACTGTTAGCCTTCCCCTGAAATTCTTATTCCTGGTATCCCCAATGTTCAATCAGTATTTTCCTACCTTATTTTAGGAAAAGGTGACATATAGATTCCTACTCTGGGAAATACACCTCTGATCTCATATATTAATGGATTACCCTTTTCAGAGTGCATATTGCTTTTTACAGAGGGGTTTTGGGAAAAATTACACTGGACCCAGCTTGTTGCACAGAACATAAATCGCATTTTAGAAGCTGGCCCAGCTTTTGGTGGCTGGATGGTACAGCACCCAAGGAACATGCCCTATCCAGGCCCTTTAGACTTCACCATCGACTTAGAACTGCTCTGCTTGCTGGAATTTTATATTTACAGGTGGTACATTTTTCCTTCTAGTCCTATATTGAGGTTACAAATGGGGGGTCTCAAAATCTCTCATGGGCCACAAAACTTCAGATACCTTCAGGGTCCCTTCAAGTATTCTATAAAGAGGGCAAAATGTAGTTGGAACCATGAGGATTATGGCCAATGAGAATGTGCATAATTCACATATAAACACTTCTGTTTATATTTAAACATACATCTTTTGAAAGGAGACAGTGTACCTTCCAAACACAAACAAAGCAAATCTATAGTCATAAGAGTGAAAAGACCTCCAGTTAAGAACCTCTGAATGTTAGTTGGAGTAGAAAATTAATTTGCTAAGTTGAAAAAGGAAAAAAATCAGACAGGGATGCAGATGAGTAGCTTAGCTTTGATTATGTAGTCTGCGATGAATCTTGGAGATTGATGCTCAGTACATTGTGTTGAAGGCTTGTCAGCCCACTAAGGAACTGGTGGGAACCTTCAATCATACAGAATGCAGAGCCACAGATCAGAGATAGGTATCACAGGAAGATATATTTCTGTCTCTGAGCTTTTTTTGGTCAGCAGGAGGGAGAGGTGGCCTTGGACAATGATGTTGATGACTCAAGGTCAGAGTAGATTTTCTTAATTAATTATTCAGTATAGTGATAATTCAGATTTGAGACCACTTTCTTGAAAGCATGTTTTGTATTGCAGGATTGTCTTACTAAGTTTTGTGTTAAAGGTTTGATTATCTAAGTCATTTTGAACCATGGGATTTTCCCCCCACGTTTAGATTCATACCTTCAATAGGGGACATTACAGCTTCAACTCAACCACTCTCAGATTTTACACTGGAAATTTGGGTGAGATAAGAGGTTATCAGGTAAACAATTATAACCAGGAGGGAGTAGAGAAGGTGTTTTTCTAGTAGTGTTGCTTCAGGGGATATGTTTGTTAACACTTAACCTCGTGGAAATGTGCACATAAAATTTGGGAGATCTTGAGAAGACAAAGTTTAATTGCTGTGATCTCTTCTTTTTGTGCTTTCCTATGAGATTTACACAGACCTAAGTGCTCTCCAGTATGAAAACTATTTTCCCTATATTGTTTTGTCTAAAAAGGTAAAGTGCTGAACTACAGGAAAGAATAGTGTTCCTTCCCAGTTGTCAGTAAAAATGGATTAGACTGTGAAGGCTGCCACCACGAAGCACCACACACTTGATGCTCAAACAGCTCACATTTATTTTTTCACAGTTCTGGAGACTGGAATTCTTAGTTCAAGGTGTCGGAAGCTTGCTTTCTTTTTCTTTCTCTTTCTTTCTTTCTTTCTTTCTTTCTTTCTTTCTTTCTTTCTTTCTTTCTTTCTTTCTTTCTTTCTTTCTTTCTTTTTCAGGCCTCTTTTCTTGGCTTGCAGAAAGCCACCTTCTTCCTGTGTCTCACATGGTCTTTCCTTTGTGTGTGCACATCCTTGGTACCTCTTTGCACGTCCAAATTTCCTTTTCTTATATCAACACTGCACAGATTGGATTCGGGTCCAGCCTAATGGCTTCACTTTTGTTTAAAGGCCCTGTCTCCAAAAAGAGTTGCATTCTCAGGGGTTTTGGGCTAGGGCTTCAATAGATGAGTTTTGAAGGGATGCAATCCAGAGCATGAAAATATATAATTGTTCTCAGGGTTGGGCTGAGTGATTGGTGAGGCCCCTTTTAAGTCTACAAGTGCAGGATCCTCTGGTTCTAGAACTTGCTTCAGCTATGGCTGCTGAGAAATCATAGGTGAACTTCTGTAGAAAACTGGTTTACTATCTATCTTTCATGCACCATGTTGGCCAGCTTTCCACAAAGAACAATACTTAAAACATGAATTCCTGATTTATGATGGTGAGAGTGTCTCCCTGTTCTTACCATCATCCTTATTCACAGTCTGCTCTGATTCTTCCTGTCTTAATCAGAAAAAAGTCAAATAGGGATGATACAAATACACATTTTTAAGGAAGAAGGACAGGCTGACAAGTGCTGTTTTCTGTAGGGAACTGAGTTTGTTGACACAGGACCATGATAAATGATGGCATCAGAATAAAAGCTGAACAAAGATGTAAGAGACATTTGTAAAGTAAAATTCTAGTGACTTCACTTCTAATTAAATATGATATATGAAAAGGAGAAGCATTTAGAATACCACTTGAGTTCTGGCTTGTCTGCTTTTATGGACGGTAAAGCAATTAACAAAGATTAAGTAAAGGAGGAGGTTATTTTAAAAGTGAGCTGAAGGTGCGTGTACACACATATACAGCATGCATAAATTGCATGTGCAATGCACGTGTACTACTTCAGGAACATGTACTATATATTCAATAGAGAAATACCTATTGTATAACATATATATAACCCACTCATTGACACATTTTAAACAATGCCAGCTAATTACACTTTCTGCATTCTTTGAAAGAGGCCCTGTCACAGAGCTTGACTTCTGGAATGATTAACAGAAGCATAGCCCCAGGCTAAGGTGCCCAAGAGCATTTCTGTTTTAAATGGAAAATGAATAAATGCAAGAATTTAACCGTATGTAATGTGTTGGGAAAAAGAATCATATAGCTGAAACTCCAGACACATAGAATTAAACAATATATGTATTAAATCAAAGGATTGCCAATCATGCAATATTCTAGGTCTCTTGTACAATTCCTTTTTATCAAAAGAGTGCTCAATACTAATTAGTAACTAATTAACAATAAATAATGTATGGAAAGGTGGTGGCATAAAACATTCATAGCGAGCATTTCATTATGGATGATTAAGGATCATTGGATGCATTAACTGCCTTACTCACAAATGCATTGTTAATTCCCTGTTGGCCCTTTGTCCAGGGATGTTATTTAGAACACTGCTGACTCTTGAGAGAGGATATGTTGGAAGCAAAAAGTGGAAATATCAGGCTGCTTTTAGAGGAATGGAAAACCTAGGCGGTTCCCCCAACCTAGGATGATACCAACATTCATTGATGAATTATTATTAAAAATCCACCAATGTAACTTGACTATTGAATATTCAAATGTGATAGAAGCAGGTGTGTTGATCTCCTGTTGGCCAAAAGATAAATTCACGCGTGTAAGTTAAGTTTCACTGCTAACCTTAACTATAACCCCATTCTTCATTTTGAAAGATGGAGTTCATAGATTGATGCTATTAGGTTTCAGCATCAACAAATACATAATCTTAACACCTAGAGATATCAGAAGCTTAAGTTTAGAATGACCCATCGCTTCCAACAACCTACATAACATTTCTGTTTACTTCAACATGCCAGGAAAATTTTCATTGTCAAAACATGGTAAAGCTGATAATTACCAAAAATGACTGACCAATTTCCGTGTAATCAACTCATCAGAATAATTTAGCTCAGGGCTCCATCTGTAAATAGACTGGACAGTGTCCAGGAACTCTTATCTCATGGCCGGCAGGCTCCTCACCCTGTTCTGTGCCTGTTTGCTCCCACAATTGGTGGTCACCTTATCAAGAGCCAGTGACTGTGCTTATGTCAGTTTCCTTTGCTATTGTACTTGCATAACTCAATTAAATATCATTTCAGTTAATGAGCCATAGTTCAAAGGAAAAAATGTTTCAGATTGTTTTTGTGGGAAGCTGAATTAGTAAACCATTATTGTGGAATTAGGGGTGGCTAGACATCTATAAAAACTAGGGGAAATTTTGTAAAATTGTGGAATTCTGGGCTCAGATTTCCTCTCCAGAGACTTTGCATTGTCACTCTCACTTAAACACATATATTAAAAAAATTGAATTGTAGGTCATGAATCATAAATGTGGCTTTCATGAGAAAATTTCATGGAACTCAGAAAACTTGAGCAAAAAGACAAAATGTTGACTGTCTATCATATACATAGCTAACAAACACATGGTTACAATCTTAAATGAACATAATGTTTAAGCAATGAATGGGTGTTTGATGATTGTCTGCAGACCTTACCAATTTTTTTCACCAAACTGTACATATTGCATAAGCATGTCCACATCAGATCCACACTGAAAATAATACTTGATGCACAGCAAAAGGATCATTAAGAAGTTCACCAAAATATGTGCAGTGGTTGTTTTGTATAGAACATTATGAATGATCTTTTGCCTTCTATTTTTTTTTAAACTGTGTATCTTCTATAATGAGCAGTAACCTGATTGTAAATTCCTTGAGGTCAAGGATCGGGTCACCCTGTTATCACCCTGGGTCCCCAGCACACAGCATAGTGTCTGACCCATTTCTGTCACATGAATAAGTGAGACTTTTTTGATTAATTGGACAGTTTCTGACTCTGTGCTAAATGGAAGAGCTTCTATTGTATAGCAGGAGAGAAAACAAGCAGTGTAGAAAATATTTATAATATAATCCATCTTTAAGAAAATACACATGCAGGCATGTATGTTTATCTGTAGGAAAAAAGTGCATGAAGAAATATGATATTCATGTTTAATGTTGAGTGGTATGGTTATGCCAGGTCTTTATTTTCTTTGCTCTCTTTTTCCATATTAAAATTTCCTACAATCCATTCCTACTACCTTGATGATGAGATGATAAAGCACTCAGTGCTATTTAAAGCAGGTTGTTTGGGGCTCCTGTGTCTCTGACTACATCCTCATTTCTCCAGCCGGGTCATTGAGCCATTCCTGAGGGCAGGCGGCTCACAAGCCCCCCAGGAGAGCGATCAGAATAGGGCAGATCTGGGCTTCTTGGAGGACTTCCAGGGCCCTCACTGGGTGAGGATCCCTTTTAATGTGTCTTCATTCACATGGCCTCTACTTGGTCCCAGAGAGAGCGCAGAGGCGGCCTGTGTGTGGTCCAGAGACGAGAGTGTTCCCTTGCCTGTGCTTCAGGGAGCCGCCATTACCACAGTTTGGCCAAATCGTTGAGACTGTAGAAAATATAAACACCTGGAGTCTCAGCAACATTTACACACTTTCAAATTGGTAATCGTTTACATACTTCCTTCCTTGCAGCCAGCCATGTCCTGAAAGAAACAGACTTTTGTTGAAACTGTGCTTTAAAACTACACATGTGAATTATTGTTTTTACCATGGTTGGTTAAGTAAGGGGCAGAAGTGACTTATTTGTTTACTTTAGGACAACTAAACTGGTATGAGATAAACAGTTACAACGAATCCTCAGAGGAAAAAAAGCAACACTTCTGCTATAAATCTAAGAAGGTCTTAAAAGCACTAACACAGCAGTGCCTTTGCTGTCCTGGGCCTGTGACTCGTGCACCAGGAAGCACACTGGGGCACCAGAGCCCCAAAGACAGCAAGCAAGGCGCCCAAAATAGTGCCCGTGTGTCAGGTACCCCTGCCACTGGCACCTGACAGATGAATATCAGAATGCCTTGTCGGAGAGTGTTTACCTCCGACTTTATTATTTTTCTGTTAAATTGAGTTTAGTTTTGTATTAATCATACTGGGACGTGCTCACATTTTTCTTTTGTAGGGCACTGGTAACATTTTATTCCCTGTGTTCCAAGCCATCCTGTGTTTGTGTCAGATTACAGTCACAGGACAGATCAGAGAAAACAAGAAGAGTTGGGGCAGGAGCTCGAGGCTGCCTCACGGCCACTCGGTCTGCACTCCTTGGGTCCGTTCAGTGTCCGCAGGCTTCTCACCGTCTCCGTCGGAGCTACTATCTGGCCCATCCGTTGGTTGAGTGTAAGGAGAAAAGTAGTACTTGAGTGTATTGAGAACACAAGTAATTACTTATGTTCTCTTAGTATAATCCTCATATTAATCATAAGAACTATTATCATTCGCGTTGAACAATTGAGAAAATTGAGGATCTGTGAATATAAAATCAGTTGTCTCTCGATCCCAGCTAAGAAAAGGCATAGTCAGAGTTTGAACCTAGTCCACTTTAGAAAATTCTAAGGCACTAGTAGCACATTTGAGGGGGTGCTTCACCTGGGGGATTGGTCCCTTCACACGCAGCGGGGTTGCTCACACGGGGCAGAGAGCCCCAAGTCAACCATGCACACCGCCCCTGAACTTGGGATCTCACTCTCCGTTTATTCCACTCTCCCTACTTTCTTGGGTCTTTAAATATTTACTCTTCTTGCTTATGATGACCTATGAAATACATCATCTGGTAGGATTTATTTTTTGCTGTTTAAAACTAACTTTAAGGCAAAATTTACATACAACAAAGTGCATATGTTTTAGGTGTACAGTTCAATGAGTTTTAGTAAATATGTACAACCATTCAACCACTGTCCTAATAAACATATAAATCATTTCCATCACTACAAAAAGTTCCTTCACGCCACCTTGTAATAATCAACCCCCGCACCCCATATCCTGTCATCCCTCATCGGATATCTAGCGCCCTAAAATGATGTTGCCTAGAGTAAACTTCACTTCAGCCAGAATCATAGAGTACATATTTTTTATATCTATTTGGCTCAATACAATGTCTATGAGATCAAGAAGGATGTTTCATTTCTCATTTTTATCATTGAGTAGTTTCCCGCTGTACAAATATACCTCAATTTGTTTATTCATTTTCCTATCAATAAACATTTGGGTTTTTTTAGTTTGGGGCTATTAGGAGTAAAGTTGCTATAAACATTCACAGAGCTGTCTTTTTGTGAGTATGTGGTTTCAGATTTTGAGGGAAATACCTAAGGGTGAAATTGCTAAGTCACTGAGCATGTTTATGGTAAAATTTATAGGAAACTGCTTGCTGTCTCCCAGCATCCCGTACATCTTCCATTCCCACAATCCATGTCCAAAGCTCCCAGTGCCAGAGTCCACCTCTTTGCCCACCCTCAGTGGTAGACCGTTTGCAGTTTTAGACATTCCAGGTGGGAGCAAGGAGGTGACTCACTGTATTTTTGATTGGCATTTCCCTGGTGACTTACGCTGTTGAGACAATTTTCACGTTGTTCTTGACCCCTAATACATCTTTGCTGGAGTTCAACCGTCTCTTCAAGTCTTATGCTAATTTAAATGAAAAAACAAATTGCATTACTATTGAGTTGTTAGAGTTCTTCATAGATTTGGAATTTGAGTCCTCATCACATACATGCACTGTAACAATTTTCACCCCACTTGTGTTTTGGGTTGGGTTTTTAAGTACCTCCTTTCTCTTTAATTGCACCCCTTCCCTCCCCTATCATGCCGCTCACCCACAGTGAGTGCTGTCACTCATGCAGCCTCCTTACTCCCCCGAGTACCCCCCCCCAGTATTCCCCTGAGGTGGCCTAGTAACACCTGGGAACACCCATGATGGAGTCACTGGTCCCAAGAAACATCTGTGGCCATGGTCATGAGCCCTCCCCTGGTACCTCCTGGCACTCCCCACCAGAGATCTGACAAAACCTTACACTTAAACATCATTTGAAGTAGTTGAGATCCTCACTTCTTTTTCCCTGTACCCTATGACTTACTTCCAGATTGAAGGATTACCATTTTGAAGATTTTATGATGATCTTTTATTTTTTAATAACTACTCTGCCAGTCTGGTGACTAATGCCAAATCAGAGCACACAGCAGCTTTCCTTTAGTTTAAGCCTTGTAACTCTGATGAAGGGGGATGAAGCCACAGAGTTCAGGAACAGTAACTTTAAATGCGGGAAGCGGTAGGTCCAGCGACTAGCGGCATGATTGCCTATATTTTCAGAGGTGGTATGAATGGTGCAGTAAGTAAACATTGCATTTTTTAGCAGGAGGTTGGGGATTTTTTGTTATGCCTGAAGAAAATGAAATTGTCAGTTTGAAGTAATATAAACAGTTTGAAGTTGAATGATCTATGCCGCTTTCACCAATAGCAAATACCTTCTGGTGGAGGTTTACAATGTAAAATGTGCTGTCATTTTTATTACAATACAGAACCAGTGGCAACACACTCGGGTGTGCATAGAGACGATTCAATCTGTCCTAGCAATTGCCAGGCTTCTTTGCTCGTCTCCCCTCTGCTAAAACCCACAGGAATATCGGATCAGTTCCCACGTGGGCATCAGGACCTGCCAGGCTAGTCTCAGTGATGGGACAAGAATTCATCATTCACAGAATCCCCAGGTGCACCCAGGTCGTGACCTGCCTTTGGGCTGTTAAAGTGGAAAAGCTAAGCTTCGTATTGTTTCAGGTTCTTGGCTATCCTTCCGGCCTCATTAGGGCTTGAAGGGTGAATGTATGGAGATTTCAGCAGAGGTTCCTATGGGAGAATCAGGCTAAACTGGAAAAAAAAAAAAGGAAATTTCCCCAATTTCTTGTAGAGAACTCTGAATTCAGTGGTGGGACCTGAGATGATGATGGCTCTCTAATCCAGAAAACATATTGCCTGGGTTTTTAGCTTCTTGACTAAGGCTCTCACTCTCCCCTATATAGAGGGGACTCAACTTAAAGACTCTCCAGTGCATTGTGAGGCAAAGAAAACATAGGAATCCCTCTTCCTAAATGATGCAAAGTTTAATTTATATCCACCCATTTAAGGTTGGACTACTTCCCATCTTAAGAAACTGTAACATATTCTGATGCTGAGAATATAAAAATTATTAGTTGTAATTGTCCTACGCCATACGCAAAAGGACTAAGGAATCATGCCGGAAGCGGTGATGGATTATGGCAACACGAGAAATGCGGAATCTTAGCACGCACCTGAATCCAGAGCATTCACGCTTTTGTGTACAGTGGGCTTGCCTCTGCATGAAGAATAGCCTAGTTTCAGCAATCCTGACATCTGCAGCTGCCCTAGGGCTACATCTATGATATATCCTACATTTCTTCCTTGCCTGATGGCTTCAATCCTTTTGTCACTGAGACAGAAGAATGCCACATTAACCTTCTGTGTCACTGTAACAACTGTGTTCTGTGCAGAATTCAGTGCAGTTACATAAAACCAATAGTCTGTCCATAGGCTTGTTGGGAGGATCATTAGTAGCTTTGGCTGCCATAATTATTGGATGATCCATCATCTTGAAACTATTATCCTCCTTTGGTTCTCCTTTTCTATAAATACTCAGCTGCAAGATAAGGTTTTTCTTAAATTGTGGAAACCAGTCTTGTGGCAGTAGCTTCCCTGCCACCCTCTGCGGAGGCTGGACCTTCCGAATGTGATGCTGTGTATTAGAAAGCCCAAGAGTGGGATCCTGGCTTCTGTCATACACAAAAGAATATTCAGAAAAGCAGATGAAGGCAGAGACTCCCCCTCCCAGGTACATAGGAAGCTCAGTGCATAGGCACGGATCAGGGTACCAGTAAGCCCTGCTAGTAGACAGAACCTTTCCAATGACCTGATGACCGCACTCATTTCCCGGAGATACCGACATGGGGAACTGTTTGGGTGGGTGGGGTGGGGAGTGGTCCTCTGGGCTCTTGTAGCCAGAAAAAGGTCAGCTTCTGGGAATCTATAGTTTCTTAAAGATAGACCTAACAACCATTTAAATCAAACATTCATGGATGGGAGAGGGAAGGATTAAAATATTTTAACAGAAGGTAAAATTCATTGCCTGAATTCACAAGGTAGAATCTCAGACTTTTAGAATTTTTACAATACATGTCCTTGAATTTAGACGTACTGTGCCTTCTCCAAGAAGAAGTTGTGTCTCTGAGAATAAAGATTTGCCCTCATCAGAAACAGTGCCCCACTCCTCACAACTTTTAGTTATTTTGTCAGTTATGATGGGAAAGCAATGTCATTGTAACATTCTTGTTAGATTAAGGCACATCTTTAAATAATGAAGCTTTCTGAAAACTTTCTTTCTTTCTTTATTTAATATAGCCCAGAATGTCAAAAGTACTGAATCAGAACATGGAGTGCCAACCTGGAAATCTTGTTTATGAAAACCTGCTTGCTCAGATGTGGGGTAGGGAAGGCAGACCCAGGGCAGGGCTGGCCTGGCCCGGGAGCCTGGTGCTGGGGCTGCTCCTGCCCTGAGAAGGGGCTCCATCTCTGGGGGGTGAGCTGCGGGGAAAGTGGGCAGCAGGAAGCCCGGGAAGCCGTGACGGAAACAAAACTGGCTCTGGAGCCGGTCTGGAACTAACAGGACCCCACTGGTCTCTCTGAAGGTACCAGGCTAACCCAGATTTTCCATTTCCATTCAGGTCAACAAGTGTGTCTGTGCCAAAATCTATGTTAGATCCTTGGGATACAAATACCAAGTAAACATGATTTTTTTTTCTCAAGTTGCTCAGTACATTTTAGAACCACAAAACGTGCTAAATGTTTTTACTTTTAATTTTCCTGAGGTATTATTGAATTTCAAAATATGTTGTCTTTTATTTGCATAGGTATAGATGTTTGTGGGAGACATTTTGTATAACTCAGGAAAAAATCTTTTTTTGTTATTTGCATTTTGATCACAAATTTGCTGTGCCTTGTACAGGGCACATTTATCGGTAGGGCAGTGGTGGTGGTTGCTTTCTCCTTACTTCTCCCTTAACGAGGAGAGGTGTTTACCATCTTGCTGTTTGTTCTAGGTCCAGAGAAATGAGCCTCTGTTTGGAGAGAGGCTTTCTCCCTCACATGTGGAGACAGAGTCTGGCTCAAGGGCACAGCCCACAGGCTGTCACTGCCTGGCCATTAATTACCGCTCAGACTCTGCTGAATCCAACAGTTGGGATGATAGGGAGAATAATATGCGTTATGCAAGATGTGCTCAGGAGAACATAAGTCATTCTAGATATTTTAAGCTGGAAAGATTTAATGTAAGAAATGAGCTACTTATAAAATTTGGGGGGAAGCTGGGGCAGCCAAGGTCCAAGGTCTGTTCAAGCAGCTGGTTTTGTGGAAACAAGGAAATGCACTAATTACAAGGATTTCCACATGTGACCTCAGAGACCACAGCACCAGAGTGGATGACTCATAGGAGCAGGCCCAGAACATTCTGCGAACCCTGCTACTATCTTCTGTCCATCATCCACCTGCTACTGGAAGAGGAGAACAAATAATGACTTATCTTCCTCTCCTATCTTCCTAATTTTATGTAGGTAACTTTCGCTGATGTATCGAAGTCAGAACCCATGAATCAGAGAAAGGTACTTCCCAGGCTTCTAGACCTTGGGAAGCTTGCAGGGTGTGTGTGTGTGTGTGTGTGTGTGTGTGTCTGTACTTTTCTTTTGGGTGGCAGTTTAGTACAAACAGATAATTTTTCAGCATAAAGTAACAATACAAATAATAAAACTACTGTGTATTAAACTTTACCTTATTCTAGGGGTGTGGTGGAGGGATGGGGAGAAAATGCAGACAACTGTAATTGAATAACAATAAAAATGAAAAAAAAACCTTTACCTAATTCTAGTCACAGTAATAGGGACTTTATACATATTCATGTACAAGCTACATGAAAGAGTCACCAATATTATCCTCTTTTATAGACAAAAAAATGAATTGTAGAAATATTAAGTAACTTCATCAAATCCCCACCACTGCTAAAGCAGAATTGGCACAAAAATCTAGGACTATTTTATTCCATATAAAGTTGTATCTTGC
Organism: Desmodus rotundus; assembly: GCF_022682495.2. NCBI lineage: Eukaryota > Metazoa > Chordata > Mammalia > Chiroptera > Phyllostomidae > Desmodus > Desmodus rotundus. The sequence continues at coordinate 155,794,786 of NC_071391.1, forward strand.
TTCCATTGATCAACTGATGGTATAGAAAGATTTCTATTTGGAATAATTAGATGTACTCTATAGTCGTTCTCTTGCCATAAAGCAAAAAAATAAAAAAAGAGCACCATTCAGAAGGTTCATCAATTTCCCAGCTCTCATATCTGCCCCTTTCATCTAGGCATTTTTATTTCCTCAAAACATTATCTGTGCTTTTGCTACGAGAGATTCCTCCAGGGTTCTGGCAGAGCAGTGAGAAATTTCAAGTTGCTAGTACTGTTTCAATGTGAACGTTTGTGTATGTGTTTTCATAAATGTTACATCAGGGCCACAGCTGAGAGGCCTTCATGGGTCTTTTCAATAAAATATATGTCCATTAATAGAGATATACACTGGGTGCTACGGAGGAGGAAGGAACATGGAATGTACATCTCTCTGTTGGCTGGCACAGTTTTTTTTAAAAAATACCCCGCACCCTGCTTTTTTATTCATACACCATAATCACTAGGAGCTCGGAGAGCAGGAAGAAGATGCTGAGACAAGGGAGCTGGCTGTCAGCACTGACGCTGCCCACCTAACTAAACTTTCTGGGCTGGTGCTTCAAAATCTAGTAGGAAACCATCTTTTCATATATGAGAGGGTAGTCAAAGAACAAATAAGACAAGATAAAAATAAGGGAAGAATTGTATACATTTATAAAAGCTTTATAAATTATAATTTTTTTACATACATGATCTCGTTTGATCTTTATAACCAAACTAAGAATGTAAGTAGAATATACATTATGTTCTTATTTACAAATGACACATTTCTATTTCAAAAGGACCAAGAAGGATATGTTGTGTGCGGTGCATATGTGCCTAAATTTATCTCCCATGCAGTCAGCACCATGCTTGGATGAAGCCTGCTGCAACCCCAGTCCTCAAAATCTGTAAAACTCCTATTAAATGAATATTATGACAGCACAGGATCTATATGCATGGTGTCCTAGTAGGTTGTGCAGTTACCTGGTGCTGAAGACCTTGGAGAAAGGAAACCTTTGTCAGGACAGATCACTTGAGGCTCTGGGCCTTGGATAGGAAGGGCGCAAATGAGATGTTGGCCTGAAAACAATGCCATGGGTGTGATTCCAAAGCAGGAGTGAAAGGACAGAAAGAAGAACTTTTGCTGAACCTCTACTGTATTCGAGGGATTGTGCTAGTCATCAGACATCTGTTATTTTTTCACTTAATCTATATCAGAGCTCCAAGAATTAGGTAAAACTATTCCTTTAAAAAACAAACCAAGGAAATCCAGGACATAATATTGAACTTCCTATTCTGAAATCACACAAGTTTTAGGTGGTGAGGGCAAGATTTGAATGCAGTCTTTCTGACTTGGACTGAAAGTCTAAACTTGAGACTTTCAACTGCATCACATTAGCAAAGTGTTGAGTGTGGTTTAACAGAAATTTCTTATTTTAGCACAATACTTATAGGGTTTACTCAGGGGATTTACCAAGAGCATGACCCGTTTTTACTTATAAACACATAACAAAACGCACCGAAATCACTAGAACCTTCCATCCCCCTACCCATCAAAGGCATTTTTGCACACTTCCTTGTCTGGTCTAGAGTCCCAAATCACAGGGCACTGGCGGTTGAAATGACCAGACATGAATTTAAGGCATAAAGTGCCATCTGTTTCAAGCAGTCAGGATAAAGATAATGGGAAAGAGTTTCCAAGATAGACGGTTATTGGAAAACAACATTTGGTTGAGGAATTACTAAGACAGCACACCCGAGTCATTTCCAATCCACCCAGTGTCCTGTGACAGAAGGAGAAGAAAACAGAGTTAAAACTGAGAAATGGTCCAATTTTCCTGCCTCCTGGGTTTAACACGGGAATTGAGGTCTGTTGCATTACATCTGGGAAAACACCAGAAGACACCCATAGGCGTCATGTGTGAGTGATCATTAAATAAGACAAAGAGCTGGTGGGAAACGCAACAGGCTGCCTCTGAGGCCCTGAGCCTCTGTCCTCTGCCAGCATGAAATCAGCTTCCTCGGGGATTTCAAACATGGAGCTCTCACATGTCAGGGGACAGTGTCCCCAATGATCTTTGGCAGGAGATCCAATAACGGAGGGTACCCAGTGCCCTACATAGCACTGGAATGAGCCACATTAACTGCCCACCCTCCATATTCAGCCATCTCAGCCATTCTTACAGTTGCCTTTTTCAGAATTGTAGAGCTGAAAGATCTGATTTTCTTGTTTGATTGTTTCTCTTGAGTTCATCCCCTCTGGTATTAAATTATGTCTGTGATTCTCTCTGAATTCCCAAGCATGCATTGACCTCTGTTTAAAATACAGAGACCCAAAGTGAAAATCATATTGCAGATTCAAAATATCAGGCACACAGAGGTTTTTTCTTCTTGTGCCTTGGTTAGATGAGGTCTTTTGGTCCACAGCCCAAGTGATTCCTGCATGTCTGCTCCCATCTCCTCTTGGCAATGTCTTAATGATGAAGTGTCCACTTTCTCCAAACCTTTGTGGTCCCTGCTGCTCTGCTTCCCATTAACCGTGCATGTTTCCGCTTGTTTGTCTCCAGATGTATTCGTTAGCATTTTTCCAGTTGAATCTCATCCTGCTATTTTTTGCTCATATTGCTAACCTCTCCAGGGGCCCATATGCTTCCTCAGCTCTTGTGCCAAAATCGCAAAGCATCTTAATACAAACTTTCCTTCCACATCTTCACACCAGCCAAAAATCACAGGCTCAGCAGACTGCCAGCCTGATTTACAACCAGCTCTGCTCCAGCGTCATAGGAATAGCACCAAGTTTGGAGTAGAATCATGATCAGGCCATTTCCCAACTGTGTGGCCTTCGGCAAGGTGGTTCGACCCTTGACCTCAGTTTGCTCATCTCCACTCTGAGACTGGTGACCACCTTGTGTGGTCAGAAAGTGAGACAGTATTGTCAAGCACTTTCCACATTCCCTGGCAAGTCTCAGGCAACTTTCTGTTCCCTGGAAGAGCAGAGAAGTGCTGAAATTATTGGTGAGCACCCAAAGGAAAAGAGGCTTGGTACCATACCCAGACAAGGCAGGAGCGTTAATGAATTGACTGTCTTGAAAAATATAACTTCAACTGTTAGAGAAAATTGGTGAAAAACTGATGGTTACAGAAAACTGGCATTTGAGATGATGTCCTACTCCATTGAGTAAGTTTTCTTTTTGTTGTTCATAGGTTTCTAGGCCACTGAATATATAGACACTTTGCTTATCTACATCTGCATGCTTAACCAGACATTCCCTTTCCATTGAATGCCCATCCCTTCCCATATCTTTGCCCACCTAACAAACTTCTGTTAAGCCTTCAAGACTCAAGCCAAGCATCACCTCTTTCAGGAAGCAGCCTTCACTTCCTCAGGTTGAAGTAAGCACTTACGGTTCTATGTCTCCACATCAACTCTATCCATCAGCACATACATCTACCAGCACATCTATCAGCACATGTCACATTCTTGGGATTTGGACTTGCCTGTCTATTCCCAGTCTTATCTTTGTACTTCTGCAAAGTAAGGGCCATATTCTACCTTTCTCTGCATTTCCAATGTACAGAATTGTGTTTGAAATACTAAATACATGCCCGGTAAAGGCATGTGTTAATGAATGGTGTTAATAGCAAGTCCAGAATGAAAATTTTACCGACTTGTTCTCAATGACAAGAAAGAACATGCTGCATGGAAATGTCCCACACAATGGCTGTCCACCCAGATCTGACATTAGGAGCACCTCTTGCTGTGCCCTCTCCCCACTGCCAGGGACAGAGGTGATTACCTCTGCTCTTCATCTGAAAACTGGTTTTCTGAATGCTTTGTAAGAATGGATCAGAAATTGAGGAAACCAAGCAGCGAGGCAAGATCAGCTCGTTACATCCATGTACTAAAGAAAAAAAAAATCCAGTCAATTCATATGGGAAAAATTCAGAATAGGTCCTAGACAGGTATAGAGTGTCTTCCTTGTTTGGATCCAGAAAATGTTAATTAAGCTCATTTATTCTGGAAGTCTTCCTAATTTCTGACCCTTTGCTTGAAATAGTCATTCTCCAATCATCTCAGGGTTCAGAGAAGACTTTTTCACCATTTTTTAATGAAATATCTCCTCATCTCCCTTGTTACTCTCTATAATAACATTGAAATTTATATCCTTTCTATCATTTAGACTTTATGGATTTATCTTGGTTAATTGCCCATATATTTTCATACTACTCTGCCCTCTCTTATCACAAGACTCTAGATCTTATCCCATTAAGGAAGAGATCTTTAGGAGATAATAAATACTTAATAAGTATTTGAGGACTGAATGATTCATTTCTTACACTTTTACATTTCCCTTCTTCTTTTGCTTATTTATTTAATAATTATTAAGCACTGACTACATGCCAGGTACTGATTTAGTAGTAAGGGTTGATGTGGTTAACCAAAGAGAAATTAACTTGGAGGGAGTGGTCCAGTGGAGAAAGGTCATATTTTGAAAATCAGCTGTGTCTGAAATGATGAGGTAGGGAAGCAGCATAAAGTAATGTATGAGAACTATATATTTTCTAGAAGCCTTTATTTTCCTATGGATGGGGTGATGACAAGGTAAGGGCAAAGCTGACATGTGTGGACATTTCTACACAGCATAATCCTTGGCCATACAATTGAAGCTCCTATCTGCCCAGGCAACCTCCTAGTCTATGGGAATGCACTTAACCTGAATTGAAGATGAGGTCATCAGAAAAGTCAGAATCTCAAGCTATGAATTTCTAATACACTTAAAATCTCTAAGTCTTGGTTTATTGGGTAATGAGGAGCTAACAGTCATTTATCACAATTGACAAGTTTTTTTTTTTCTTTTTGATCTGTCAAATTACCTAAATTCAGCATGTGGCCATGGATAAATTTAGAACTCTGTCACTAATTACTCTTCTCATATCTGCTTTCCAAGAAGACTTTTCCCCTCTGGAGGTTGGAAAAAATACAAAGGGAATTTTGAAGTCAGTAGCTTGAGGAAGACATAGTGAGTGTTCTGTCTCAGAATGGAATCTTAAGGCCCTCCTCCAACATCTTTCACTCCATGTTCAGGGAAGTTGTTTTACTTCTATTTGCTATTTTCATCAGCTATCACTAACAGACTGGCTCAGAAGGATGGTTCCTTTTGTCTGTGTAATATTCCAAAAAATCACATTGTATATTACACATCTATAGAAAAGTCTCCAACTTTTAAGTACTATAGATTTCGGCTCATGTTTGGAGCTGAATAGCAATGTGCTTTAACACCTGGTCTGTGATATATTTTGGAATGCTTTCAGGAGTCTGTTACCTCCTATGCATAATTTAAAAATATAGGCACCATGTGTCATTTAATGGAGGAGAAAACACCAACTGTGAACTGACCTTGCTTGCTCTTTAATTCAAGTTCTCTGCTAAGTTAATTGTTCTTAACTAAGAACAAAATAACATTTTATGAGAGACCATTCCCCGGGATCAGCTCCAAAGTCCTGATCTTATTCCCTGCTAATTGACTTGGCCAAGACCTTTATGATGAATATATTGTGTAAAACTGTCAGCATTTTTTTCTTTCGGAAGCTCTGTTTGATTCTCAGATTGAAAGTTGCAGCAGAAAGGAGTCAATTAAGTTTCTGTCTCTCTTCCTTTTCCCACTGAGAAGCATCATGTATAAAAAGAGCCAAAACTGCTCTTGGAAGTCTGACAACCTTGCTTTGCACTTTATCCGGGGAGAATCCATGATCTAGAAAGGACCCTGTTTTTCCATCTGTATCGCATTCATATACTTCAAACACATTTGGAAATAATTAGTAGACAAAAGGAAAACGCCATCAAATCTGCTGATTCTGACACCCTTGTCACTATCACTACCTTTGGAAATTTCCCCCACCTCATAATTTAGGATTTGTGAATCTGGCCACATGGGCATCAATCTATTTCCTCTAAGACATTAAGTCTACAAGTCAAGTTACTAAAAGTCTATGGAAGGGATAAAGTTTATGTCCTACTTCTTGTTTTTCCTCTGCATAGCACAGAGCTGTTATCTGCTTAGTAACTCAGCAGCAGCCACTTAATAAATCTTACTTATATCGTTGGCTTTGTTCAAAGATTCCAAGTTTAAAAGGTGTCATTCCATAGTCTATGAACTCTGCCTTCATACAATACCCCACCTCAGGAATTCTCATATGGAAGGATATATACAATAATATTAATAATAGTTTATAATATTTATTGATAATTTATGAGGCATTGTAGCAAAGGAGCAGGTACTAATAGGCTCTACATTTAGATATGAGGAGATTGTGGCATAAGAATATAAGTGACTTGCCCAAGGTTAGAGTACAAACTCAGGAAATCAAATCCCACATGTAATCACTACCCTCTCTGAACTGCAGGTACTGTGCTTTCCACTCATCTCTCTAATACCCCCCCAACCAAACAAAATAGTATAGTTCTGGGTTTATCAGCTTTATGTATTGAGTTTTCATGGAATACTTCAAATAACCATAGTGTTTAGTGGATAATCTTCTGACATATATAACAAATACAAATAACCTATTATATGATATTAAACTGCTCTTTCTAGAACCTCTCTTGGCTTCATGTAGTAGAGTATCATAAAAACTAATATTTTCATTCAAGAATGATATCATTTAGAGTAAAATGCAAAGAAACACCAATACCTGGGCATGTGAGAACTTTCATCGTGTGGTATGAAGTAGTTGAAACCATTGGGCTTGGACTGATGTACCTTGCTTGACCTTTTTTGCTGAAGTTACTAATGCTCTAAGTTAACTAAGTAGAACATGATAATACTATCATGTTTATTAAGTGTAAGATACCATGGATAGCAAGATGCACCATTATCTTATGTACAGTTAAGAAATAAAAAATGCTACTGCTAATGACATGATGATATGCAGCAAACGTAAGAAGAATTTAACTTCACACATATTAAAATGTGAAAATATGCACCTTAGCATTAATTAAATATGATTAACTTCCATTCTGTTGTGAAGTTACTGGCCTTAAAATGTATCTTACTGAAAGGAGAAATATTTCTACCTCTGTATATAAAATCGTGGTTAGGGAAATGAACTCTAGATTTGGACTTCATCAGTTAGAATCCTGACTCCACCACACACAAGCTCTATTATATCAGACAGCTTCCTTTTTGTTATTTAGTCTCATCACTTATAAGCAGCAATGCATAATATTATCTACCTCATGTCACTGTGAAGCTAGCAAAGGGTAATTCACATTAAATTGTTTAGCACATAAGAAGAAGGTTGCTTGGTGCAAAACCTGATATGTATTTGTATTTTGTAATCAGACATGAAAATGTTAAGGAAGGCTAGAATATTTTGTTCAAAGGTACAAAATAACCACAAATTCTTTGAAGTTCCTCCTGTAAATAAGGAGCTCTTCATTTTGCTACCCCTTGAATACAAGCTTAGCCATATAAATTTCTTTGGCCAATGGGAAACTAACTAATTTTACACAAGTAGAAGGTCGACAAGTGGTATTTTTCACTATCATGTGAATGGATTACTGGGTGATGAAAGATACGTAGGTATCACCTCACCTGACATGAGAGAAACACTGCCCCCCATATTAAGAGATTGCCAAATGCCAGCGGTATGTGTGAGGCCATCCAAGATCACCTAGCCCTCAGCTCACCCACCATTTAACTGAAACTAGATAAATAGCCTCAGGAAAGTATAGCAAGAAGACTGCACAGCTGAGCTCAGCCCATGCTGCTCATCCATACAATTGACAACGATTAAAAAACTGCTATTTTAAGCCACTAAGTGTTTGGGTAGTTTATTTTGCAGCAAAACTAACTGATACAACCATAGAGGCATGATATTTCCTTCTGTTCTATTAAATTAATATATTTTAAAATTCATATTGTCTTTTTGGTCTTACTTTTATTTTTAATGAAGTTTGATGTGCAAAATCCTTGCTTAAGTCTACTGCACAGTTTAGCAAGATCTGAGAACATTTCAAGCTTTCTACATATATTTTTAATAGAAATAGATTTCAATTCCTTCTGAGTCATAATTTTAAATTATGATCATTTTCAATAGTAAAGAGGTTTCAAATAGAAGTATGCAGTAGTTTCTCTACATGGTAAAAGCATGGTGCAACCAGGAAGCATCGTGTCGAGGCTTCACAGCTTAAATGTGTCTTCGAGAGCCTGCTGGTTTGGATTTCGTTAAAAGCAAGAACAGGCCACTTAAGCCTGGTCATGATTAAAAATAAATCCACAGGAGGACCTTGACATGCAGGAACAATGTCAAGTCCCTGATGGTGTCAAAAGAGCAGCAAAATGAACATGCTATAAACACAGGCCCTAGAAGTGTATTTAAAATGCTAACAGTGAGCTCTCAGAAGACCCTGCCCTTCTGGCACCAACTTAAACAGCTCAATCCTTCATTACCCTTGAAAAGTCAAATTAGTCTTTTCCTGAAGGGTCCAGAAGGATGTGGATGGCTGAAGAATTGTGTGTTCCTCTTTCAGGTAGGCCAGCTTAGTGAGACTATACAACGACGCCCATTAATAACAATGTATTTTTTAAAAGAGTATTAAAACTTGTTGGACAAGGCTAAACAAAAACAGCAGCAATACTGTGTTTGATATGCTGTATGTTTGCTATAGAAAAAAATTCCATGAGGTTCATTTTAGAAAATACATATCAGCATTTGTGGCATTTTATTAACGTAGAAATTCATACTCTCAAATTAGGGACCGCTTCAGACATGTCTGCCTTGGTGTAAATTTTATTTCCTTCAGAATTTACTGCAATGTCCATTTTATTTTAACATGTACAGCATGTTTTTGTGGACTTATTCCTATTGTGGAATATTTTCATCAAACTGTCATTATTGGCAGTGGTAGTAATAGTAGTAGTGGCAGCATACGGACTTATTCTTTATGTAAGTGTTTTTTCCTCCACCAGAGAATTGTTGCACAGTGGGTCCAAGTTGTGCCTTTTACACGTTGAATCCTTCCCCACGCCCTCTGGCCCGATCCCATGTGTTTTTGTTTCATCCTCGACTTGCCTCAGGCGCAGAATACAGCCCTTTCTGGCAGGTACATTTGCTGATAGGCGTGCACATGTGTTTTTTCTAGCACGTGTATCCTGTCTCCTTCTTCATGCCCAGTGCCATGCTGAACCAAAGAAGATGCTACTATAACAGACTAGCTTTGGGAGCAGCACGCTCTCTGAGGGGGACTCTGCTGGCTAAGAAGTGCTGTTTTTCGCCTCTGCACACTCTAGATGTTCATCTAGGTACTGAGTCAAAAAGAAGACCTCCTTCTGGCATCAGATGACTTGATTGGAAATTATTAATACTCTTTTAATGGAAAACTAATTTAGAAGCCTCTGGAACACCTGGGGGGAGCAGAAATTAAAAATTCCGTCACAATTCCTATTGCCTTCTTATGATGTCAAATAAGAATTAGCTGAAATTTTCAAATCCACATTTCGCGATTAGTTAATAATTAAAGAAAGAAAAGATATGCAAACCTAGAAACCTCTCTACCAGTCTGTGGACCATCTCACTACTCGTTTGCTTTTGTAGTTTTACTACGGAAAAGGAAGATGTGTTTTAATGTTTTGCACCAAAAAATAGGTTAGTGATAAGACAGTTTCCATCATTCATATACATGTTTTTGTAATATGCCATTAAATATTTATATATTCGTCCTTTCTACCCATCACTGAGTTATTCCGGACTGTAAACTTCTGCCTTTTATCTTTAGTGACTGTCAGCATCAGTTGCATAATGTTTCAATTATCTATTGCTGTATCACAAAATACCCCAAAACTTAGTGGCTTCAAATAATAGCAGGTCTTTTCTTCTTATGATTCTGGGAGTTGAGGGCAGTCCTCTGCCTTCAGATGGGGGCTGGGCTGGGCCTGGAAAGTCCACAATGGCCTCATTCACATGTTTGTGAGGCAGTGTTGGCCGGGCAGCTCAGTTCTCCTCTACACGGTCTCTCTTCCTCCATCAGTCTAGACCCATTTTCCTGGTGTGTGGCGACTGGATTCCTGAGAATGAAGCTCAAGCTGCCAGACTTCTTAACAGTTGGGCCCAGAGCTGGCACAGTGTCAACTCTGCAACACAAAGCCAGCTCAGATGCAGATGGAAGTGAAGCAGAGTCCGCCTCTGGAAGGGAAGAGTGGAAGCATTATTAGTGGTCATCTTTGATGGAGACCTTAGTTAGTTTTTCATGAATAAGTGAATAACGGGCAAACCCAGTCCAGATGACAACCAGAACTGGGAAGGGCCAAATACTGGAAAGAGAGCATACATACACACATATTTCCCTTTCCTTCTCTTTCACTTTCTCTTTTCTGCCTCTCTCTTTTTATCATCCATTCAGGAATTTTGAATGATAAGTAAGAATTTGCCTGAAAGAGAAGTAAGTGATTGGTGTTTCAGGTAGAGGGGACACCCGATGCAAAGAATCAGAGCAATAAGATTACATGGCAGGTTTAAAGAAAGCCAGTCATTTGATGGGGCTTCTAGGATGGGATTTTCATACTAGGATGCTGAGAAATGAAGATGGAAATGTGAAAGGAGATGCATGTATGTCATAGAAGATTAGCCTTTGTTCTTGACAAAAACGGAAACTTGAAGGACTCCACATGGGGTCACACCATGCCCCTGATGATGGCTTTTTCAGTGTGTTCCTGACGTGGACTAAATGGACTCTAGGGAGTCCGGGCTCACAAGTGTCTTGTTTTTTCCTAGGTCTTCTAAAAACTTTGCCTAAGATACCTATCATGTGCTCACATAATTTAAGAACAAGCTTGAATACAAGTGACCATGTGCCAGACTGTTTAGAAAGCTAAGTGTGAGGGAGCACGTACAGGGGGTGTCTGGTCAACTGTAAGAGCCGTAGAGGATGAACTTGCCTACAAGCTTTGAAAGCCGTGGTGGAGAAGAACGTATCAGTGTGCAAAGACCACACCGCCTTATTTATTTTAGACCAAAAGACATATTAAAAGTTTTGATATATTCATTTATTTGTATATATAAGTGTAAGTTACCCTGATACATTATCTTAACTGTGTCTTAAATGTGTAACTTTTGCATATTACTTGGTCACTTTATCCCTATGACTTCCGTTTTACTTGATATAAAGACTCTCATTCTGTACTTTGCTTACATCGTATTATTATTAGGTATTGAGGTAATGACAGCTAAGCTAACACTTATCTCTTCACATTTAACATTTTCTATTTGCAAAATACTTCTATGTACGTCTGTTTATTATCAATCTCTATAGCAACGATATGAGATAGATGGGCTATTGGGTATTAGACTCCTTGTACAAATCCTCCCCAGAAGGTGGACTTTTGATTATGTAATTGACTGCTGGAAGGGAACCCATACATTTATTCTGATTTCAGAGAAGTGACTCTCAATGAACAATGTAAGTGGAACCAAATAAAAAATAGATTCAATACAATGTGGAAGAGCCCTGAACTACTTATTGCATCTGACATATGGGCTCTCTGCTTTATGAACCTTGGCTTGCTAATTCCCAATTTCTCAGCAATTGCTTAAGCTTAACACCTCCTGGGTACACAAGACCAAAAGTAACAAAAAATACATATTTCTCCCTAAGATTACCTAACCATCAAGGCCACGGGCCAAGTCCAAATTCATATCTGTAGTATACAGACAGGGTCAGCACCGTGCTTCACTGCTGGGGCTCCAGAGCTATGCAGCTGTAATTCTGGATCTGCTTTCAGAATCCCAAACTGCCTGTGGACTCAAGTTGGAGAGCAGACGATGGGTTTCTAAAAGGCCTTGCATAAGCGTTTGGACTGGAAACAAATCCCACTGGGTATTAGAGCGAAAGTAAATTTGGCTCAGATTTCTTTATAGACTGTCACTTACCTAAATCAATATAATGATTATACTTAGAGAAGAGGTGGTGAGGAAGATGAAATGAGGATTTAAAAAATATGTTCTTACTTCTCAAGAGAGGGTGCTTTGTAAATAAGAAATGAGGAGGTAGATTCCTGATTTTTATCAAGGGTATGGGGAAGAAATAAGCTCTCTTGGGCCCTTTCTATTATAATTCGTGCCTTCGATTCTCTTCCTCTCTTTCTCCCCCTTTTCTAATGTTGGCCTGCACATTTCACATAGCCTTCGTTATCGTATGTATTTTAATCATACGGATGGGCCCAGAATGTTTTTAATTCACTGTACTTAGACACAAATTCATTCTGGAGACACTGCTGGGCACCATTGGAATGCATTCATCCTGGCTTTAACCAATCTCCCCTCTGCTTTTCTAGTATTAAGAATTCTGTTGCAAGTAAAGCCATGATCTTATTTCTAAAGATGTTACTTGGTGGGCAGATCTAGTTACTTAAAGCTGTCAGAGTACACACTGGGTGTTCAATGCTATGGCTGTAACGTCACAGTACTGGCGTGTGGATGTGGATTCGCATTCTTCCCCACACACATACACACAGGCACCTGCGCCCTCCTCTCCAAACCAGGAACTGCTTGTGCTAATTCCTCATTCACAGGTAAGGCTATATCAGAGCGGTGTGGATTGCTCATTCTCATCCTCCGGTTTCCACCCAGAGAGGTTTTCTCTAAATACTCCAAAATTATTGCCCCTTTAATTTCTTCACTCGCTCACTTGCAGGAGAAAGGAGTGCATTCTGATTAATACACTTGGAGGCAGAAACTGAATATGTAAACCACAAATACATCTTCTGTTCTCTTTGGGATACGCCTGTGTGTGGAGAGCTTAAGCTGTGATCTACCTACCTGCATGTGGTTTTCTGACCTGTAGGTGAGGCCTTTAGTTTTCTGGCAGTGCTTCTACCTGGATGGGTGTTGTACATTCAAGGATGTAGTATTACCAAGTACACCTAGCTAATAGGTTTAAATCTATATTCTTCAAAGCTAGCCTTTGAGAGCAATAAATGTGATAGACTTTTCTTCCAAATTCATTGTTTTCCAATGTGATGGGAACTGGGGCAGAGAAGCAAAGATGAATTAATTAGTCCCCTTCAATTCCAACAACTATGACTGAGCTTTTCCTTTATCACTTGTGGATGGACTCCTCTGAATGTCCTTCCGAGATGCAAATGATCTCTATGCTCTTTTCCTTCTGTTACTAAGCTCATGCAAATCCCCTTCACAGAACTAGAATAAAAGTGCTTTGGCTAAGACATGCAGGGCAGTAAATAACCTCACCATCACTGCTGACAAACACGAACAACACTCTGGAAGCCCAGAACCATCTGATTTATTTGGAATTTTCCTACTAGGAACTATTTTTTTCTTGGATGAAGGGAAGGTAACAGAATACAGGAAGCTAGTTTCAAAGAGAATCCCTTTGTTTGAAGACTTATTTTAGATCCAATATATAAACCATCTAAACATGATGTTGCTATAGATAAAATGGGATGAAAGTCCATGGTTGGATACAGCCTCTCCTTCCAGGATGCCCTTAGAACATATGGCCGGCACTCATTTTTCAGGCCACAAAAGAGAGATCACGTCTCTGGAAATCATGCGCTTGAGAATTTACGTCCAAAAACACCTCAGTGAACAAAGAACATTTGAACCGATCTGTTCATTTTCTCATCTCCTTTTGGAGACAACTAGTCTCCCAAATGCCTTCTGGCTTGCAGAATCAAAGATAATATTTTACAAAGGGGAAGATGACCCAATTTCTAACGTCCTAGCGCATCACATGTCAACGTTCCATTCTTTAGCATTCTACCATGTCTAGGATAGCACACCTGGCACAGAGCTGCCAGTCAATGGATGTCTGATGGCTAAATGGGTGAATGGATGCGTGCACAGAAAAAGCTGACAGCTGTCCTTAGGAGCAGCAGAGTGCACGATCCGGGCCTGCGAAGAGTAATACAGAATCTCATTCAGAAAGTTTCTCTATCGACTTTTCAAAGATCAGAAATTTGTAGACCTAAAATTACTTTTTCCATCTTCAAAGGTAAAATTTCACAAAGAGAAATGCCTGCCTCTCAAAAAATATCTCTCTCCTGCTGAAAACACCTGTTCCTGATAAATCTGGCTTCTTTTTTTTGTTTTCTTTTAAGTATTTTTTTACCACATTTATTTTACATTATGATTTCTTAGTCCTTATAAAATTGATACAATTTGGGGACATAAATATTCCTTTCCATTTTTTGTGTTGCACATGTATTAGCAGGGGAAGAAAGAGCAGGATATGAGAGGGGAGACTAGGGGTGTAGGAAGTGGAAAGGCAGAGTTGAAGAGAGACAGAGTGAGGGTTTATATGAACCTTCCCATAAGCTGTACCAACCAACCAAGTACTAAGTTGATACTATGAATTGTTTTTTTTTTTGTAATGTGGATTTCTGAAAGTATGAAACAGTTTGGGACCACATTCAATGTACATTAATTATATAATATCATGGTACATGTTTTCTATCAGACATGATGAATATATTTTGTTTTTTCTCACTTTTTAAGCTACACAGATGGCATTATACATGGAGTACTTTTCATATGTTACTCAACAAATATTAATTTGCTCATGTAAACCAATTATTTTTAGCACAAAAAATAGTTAGATGCCATGTAAAGGTCTTCCTTTCAAGTAACAGTTAATTGTACCCGTGGAATTTCGTATCGGAGGAAGTCCTTGACGGGCCTTTCTTTCAGCTGCGTTTACAACTCCTTTGCAGCACTAAATGCTGGCTTCTTTATCCTATGAAGGCGGAATGAAGAGACTACTCACAGACTTTCCGGCACAAAAATTCAAGGAAATACATTGTTTCATCTGGGTGGCAACACTGCTTGTTGCTGAGAAAAGTGCATTTGGAGGTGTATCTACATTTTTATTTCAGCCACCTTTTTTTCCCTCTAAATAATAAATACCGTGACTTAAAAAATAAACAATGTCTCCCCACCCCACTCCTATCACCTTTCCACCTTCAAACCATAACTATGACCAAAGACCGTCTGTGAACAAGGGGTTTGGTTGGAAATTGCCCATCCTGCCACGTCAAAGTTGTTGACAGTTTTGTTAGTAGATGGAGCCCCTTTCCTTCAGATGAGGTCGTACCTTTACATGGCTGGGCTTCAGGGCTGCTGTGATAAGAGGAAAATAGGGTAAGAAGTGATCGTGGAAAAGGAAGCTGTACACACAGCTCATTAGTGACAAGTGATAGTTGTTTATAAATGAAAAGACAATTTTACTTATTCTTTCAAGGTATGTAGATACCTTTTGAATGGCCACTAAGTTGTTAATAAGAATTACGAGGTTATTTGGATCTCACTACTTACTTTGGTTTAGAGGCGCTACACTAATGATAGAGGGTAGACAGTGTTCAGTCTCCAAAGGAGACTCTCAGGACCCAAAATGATGGTGCTTACAAATCTGCAGTTTATTCGAGGAAAAGGATACACTTTAGACGCAGCACTGAAATTAGGATATGCATTGCAGTCAAAGGCTGCCCCGCAGTAAAGGGTGTGCAGAGACCTGGCACGAGGCCTATTATCCTCCTTCCTCCAGGCCACAGTGGACACACTTCCTCTCTAGGATCAGGGACCACTCATGGTGTGCAAGGACACCTCAGAACTCAGGAGCCCCAGGTGGACCTTGGCAAGGGCTTCTTTAACCTCAGTCTGCTGTTAGCAATACACCACACCATCAAGTTGATACACTGACCCATTGTTGCAAAGTGACACTATTAATCAGTGCATTTCATGACTCCACCAAGGGTAAGTGGCCTGCAGGTGCACCTCTTAATTCAGTCAAACAACATGGGCCAGAGCCAGGCCAGCTGAAACATACCCCCATGGCACTGCCATTAGGTAAAAGAAGTAGCAGCTCCTAGGGCACCGTGATCCAGTTATTTGCCAGAAAACCAGTCTTGTGGACAATGTATTCAGGTTCATTTCTGAACAGGAAATTTACCTTCAGAACAATAGCACTACACTTATCAGGCCTCTTTGTGAAAAAAAATAATGGCAATTGAAAAAAATTTTTTTTTAAAAAAGGAAAAAATGTCAAAAAATGAACGCCATTAGTCCTGATAGTGAATCATGCATATAGGACAGAAATCACAGGACAAGTTACTTTTAGAGTTACATACTAGTCTAGCAAATATGTGTTATGAATTTTTTGTTGTTCCTAAGGGTGCTATCTTTGGTGCTCATCTCTTCTTACTCAAGCTTTGTGTAATTTTGCAACATCATCCATTAATTGGATTCAAACTGCCATCTACACGCTGGTGATTGAAATCTATGTCTTCAACTCAGCTGCCTCCCGGGATCCAGCCTAAGACATCCAAATTCAAGCCCTCTCTGTACAACGTAGCACAGGTGTTTTAAGCTCCATATTTCTGCAAGATCCTTATGACTCTCCCTACTCCCCAACTCCCAACTTTACCCTTGAACCTGCTTTTCTACCTCAATTTCCTGTGTTGGTTAATTAAACCAACACCTTCTAAGCTGCACAACCACAAAATCTGACAATGATGCTACTCTCCCCTAATTGCTCATTTCCTTTTAATATCTCTTCTCAACTTCAGCGCTAATGCTGTAACTTACTGTTTCCTTTATCATAAATTATCACTGTTGTCTCCCAAATGTAATTCCTCTATTTAGTATTTTTAGGTTCATTTCTTCCTCCATAACTTTTTCGATCGCAGTACTCAATGTACAATTAAAACTATGTTATTTTTTTTAGGTCAAATGGTTTAACGACTCCCTAATGTCAACCCAGTAAGTCCTTGTTCCCGATCGGAGCACTTAAGGCTCTCGATGGTCTGGTCCTACTTTCTCTGGCCACACTACCTTTCTCACTTCTCACTGACCTAAACTAAACTAGACTGACTCATATCCCATGCTGTGCCCCTGTGGTTCCCTGTACGATGTGGTTCCCTGTTACCTTTCCTGTCTAGTTATCGTTTAGGTTCCAATTCAGCCTCTGTCTCTGCTAGCAGTTATAACAGGGATCAAGACTGAGAGGCTCCTCCTTATGAACTGGTGAGCTAGTGTTTTCCAAGTAACATCCAGTTACAGTCATTTATGATCATGGAGAGGAGGGTTGCAGTGAAGACTCAACAGAGAAAGATATGCTACTCGGATGTCTAGAAATTAGAGTGTGTGTCACAGCCAGGGTCTACTATTGAATCCATTAGAGGGAGAGGCTGCAGGTAAAGTATAAAGGAAAAAGATCACGGGAGGCCCTGCACAAATCAGGTACAACAGCAGTGCTCCAGAAGCAGCTGGGAAAATGCAATGCAGAGGCTGGAGACGGGTGGGGCCTGAAGAGAGCACACTGCTGTTTGGCACTTCAGCGGCCTGCAGGTTTGGTTGGCATCCTGGGTGGGTAGGCAGAGGGTCCCACGGCAGGTACCTCTCTCCATGTCTGTGAGAAGGAAAGCCCTCACTGAGTGTGTAAACAGTGAACATCAACAGGACAGCCAAATCAGAGGGAACAAAAGAGAAACATATTAGAGACATATAGGGGACACCACCTGGGGACCCTCAGGAACCTGGAGGAGACTTCCTGGGGAACTGGTAGGTCGGCAGGTTCGGGTGATTAACGGGTCAGTGTGACTACACCTACATCCACAATCTGTCGGATATGGAAGTTGTTCTTTTTCAGATTCTCATTCCCAACAGAAAGTCTTGCTTCCTCTGCTGTGCTCATCTTTTCCTGTCATCTGTGCAGAAGCCACACTCCAGTAACACGTACATATCCATAAGCCTGTCTCCGTGACTGAACTGTAAGCTCTTTGAAGGCAGGCACCACGACTTCCTTGCGTTCATCCTCACTGAATACGGCGCCAGGAGAAGGGTCGGCGTTTGCTAATGCTAATTAACCGGAACTGAACTGCCTTAGAGACCTTAACGTGGACTGGATGACTGAACTACCATTTTCTAATTTGCAACTAAGAAGCAAACTTGCTCATATACAAAGAAGTGATAAGCTATCAAGGCACTATTAATCAAACTGTGTTCTATTTCCTACCAGCCTTTACTCATTAGGAAAATGAGGGAAGGGATTTCTGTATAGGCATAAATCAAGGGTCTTAATGCTGAAGAGAGTTGTGTATCATTAGAACCAGACAAATGACACCTAGTTTAAAAGAAACAATACTTAAACCTCTCTGTGCATAGCGTTCTTTTGAGAACACTCCAGCTTCTGCAATATGGAAATGTTGGAACAAGATTTAACATCGAAGGACAGGGCTTTGCTTACACATTGAAGCACAGTGTCTTTTGTATCTAATTCTGACATTGGGTCGTTTTCTTCACCATGTTATTCACTGTCTCTACAGTTCATGCACATCAATAATAGATCTAGGAATTGTGTTGGAAATGTAAATAAATAAGTAGTGGGTTTTTTTCTACGAACAGTAATGAATAACAGCTATTTGTGTTGACTAACACTTTGCCATATTGCTGAAAAAAACTAGGGCATCTAGAAACCGAGAGTGAGGCAAATATGCCCGCGCTTAGGGAAGTGGGTGTGAGTCTCTGGTATCCTTAGATGCCACCAGTGTTGTAGAGACCTGTGAACATAGTCCTGCTTCAGTTTGGCAACTATAGCTAAAAAGGTTGAAACATGTGCTGGTTGTAACATCCTTCCTTGAGACAGAAATAGGGTAATCAGTAGAAATGTAGACACAAAACCTGACATGGAACACAATCTCCAACGGGGACTCAGTTGTAAAATTCTTCCCCTATAAAACAGAAGAAAATGTGGAGTTTTCAAGATGCCTTAGGCAGTCTAGATAATTCTTAAAGACTTCTTTGGTAATACCCTCAGCCCCCACTAAAATGTCTTTATAGTCTCAGATGCTCTGCAGGGTACTCATGAGTTCCAGTCCAGAAACAGTATATTATTTTTGTATTATATTTCTGCTTATGCCCTTAATTTAATTCTGGCAAAAAGTCTTGTGAATAAGTATTGTTATTGTCACCATTTTCCCATAAGGAACCTAGCCTTGGGGAATTTCAAGAATTTCTTCACAGTCATTATTGTGGTTTAGTGGCAGAATTCTTTTTTAAAAAATATTTTATTTATTTATTTATTTATTTATTTTAAGAGAGAGGGGAAGGGAGGGAGAAAGAGAGGGAGAGAAACATCAGTGTGTGGTTGCCTCTCGAGCACCCCCTACTGGGGATCCGGCCCATGACCCAGGCACATGCCCTGACTGGGAATTGAACTGGTGATTCCTTGGTTCACAGGTCAGCACTCAATCCCCTGAGCCACACCCACCAGGGCTAAATCTTGAACCACTAATTATACTCTCTGGGCCAGACAAATCCTTTTTATGAATCTGCAGGCCTAGGGGGAAGAAACATTCTAAATGTCTACTATGAAAAACCATAAAAAGTGCCATAATAGAGATATACACGCAATGACATAAGGGATCTCAAAAAAGAAAGATTAACTGTTACTGAGAATATCTACTAATTTTACTTGACATATTAATTGAACTTGGTAGAATAACAGACTTTGAAAGGTAGAGATGGAAATACCAAACTTGTTAGGGAAGAGTGCACCATAAACAGAGCTGTGAAAGCAGCGACTGAAAACCATGTTTTAGCATAGAGTATCTTTGGTAAAGACTTGGGAATAGGGTATAGAGAAAGGGGGGTGGAAGGTAGACTGGGGTCTTAATAGATGTAAAGCAAGTTGTTTCATACAAGCCCTCAATTTCATTCAATGTATTTTGAGTTTGTTAATGTAAATTTCACTGCCATTAGTGAGACAGACATTGATCAGAAGATACAGTGTCTACATAAAGACAAGTACCGTGTGATTTCACTTGTATGTGGAATCTAATGAACAAAATAAACTAACAAGCAAAATAAAAGCAGACTCATAGGCACAGAAAACAGACTGACAGCTGTCAGAGGGAGGGGGGTTGGGGGACTGAGTGAAAAAGGTGAAGGGATTAAGGGGAAAAAACCCTCATAGACACAGGCAACAGAGGGAAAGAGGGGATGGGGGAGGTAGCAGAAGGCAAAGAAGGGACAAATGGTGATAGAAGGAGATTTGACTCGGGGTAGTGAACACACAGTGCAATATACAGACCATGTCATATAGAATTAGACACCTGAAACCTATATAATTTTATTAATTAGTAACACCCCAATACATTCGTAATAAATAAGTAAAAGGTAAGGAAGCCAAAAAAAGTGATTGCATCTCTATTTAAAAATAACTTTTTATATGTATAAAAGACTATGTATCACAAATATAAAAGGTAATAAATATTTTCAAAAGACTGAATAATCTAGTCATTAATGGATATCTGGAATTTGTGATGAATTTCAAAATGACTAATTTTTTTATTGTGTAGACTATACAAATTAAATTTTAATGAGTTTTCATTCAAAGTGGTCCAAATGTTTTTTCCCATAATAAAGTCTAGTCTAATTATTCCTGGAGTAGTTCATATCTGGTAATGGCCAGCACTGCTGTTGGGTAGTCCATTAAATCATGAAGTGATTGATTTTCTTTTCCTTTTCTACTTTCAAGGGGATTATTTCTACCAACTATAATTGCCCTTTAGTGAACAGTGTTAGTTTGATGTACTGTGAACTTCCTTGGGGATGATCAGCCTCCGTGAATAGTAGCATTAATCTGGCGCAGAAACATTAGTGGCTTGTAAGGATTAATGCTATTTTAAGAACCTTTTACGAACCTGGAGTGTACACATGCTCCATAATAACTTGTTTTCGATTTCTCAACTGTCACATCTTTAATTTGCTTATTCACATTGTTTCTTCGCAGTTGTTGATTCAAAACTCTGCCCTACATTCTTTACATAATATTTCTCACTATCACTGTCTTTCTGAGAGTAGAAGATGGATGACAGAAATGCCATTGGTATTTAAAGCGAATGCATCAAAGGTGGAACCAGTCTCTCAAACTGCCTTGCTCCTGCAGCAAATAATTTCACAGCTTTTCTCTAAGTGCTGGGTCTCCCAAGTTGTCAGCAGAAATACAGTTTTGAATTTTAAATTCTGATTTCTAAAACAATGATGACTTCACCTGGGCACTCCAACTAGTTAATCAGTGGTAGAACTAAGATCATCATCGACTCATCAAGCACTTGCGCAGGATATCTGCTAATTCAGTTCAAGTCGATTAATCCATAGTAGAATGGAGCCGTGGCAGATGGGGTGGGGGGACCGGGTCACTCCTACTCAACTCGTCATTGGTCCTGCCTCATCAGGAAACAGGTGATCTCTCCTCTTGCAACTTACAGTTGACCGCTCTAAGACCCTATCAGCTCCCTATTTAGCGTGATGGATTATACGACTCACAGGAAAAATATTTGCATTGTGTAGTGATTATAGGCAGAAAGTGGTTTTGTGAATGGAGGGCTTCTCACTAGCAAATTTGGTGTGCCTGTTTCTGGCAGGAGAAAAACAAATAAATAAAAGGGAAGCATACTCTCATGTTGCACTTTGGATTAATTCCAACTGATCCTGGAAAATTGAGAACCTAAGTCTAAAAAGTGTAACATAGGAAGTAAAGTAAAAATAAATTCCTTTTCTATTGACGGTTGCGATGGCAATGATGTCTCGGAGCATAATGGCTTTTTTATCCAGAAAGAGCCCCCAATTGAATGTGAGGAGGGAGCAGAGCTTCAGCTCATTATCGTTTGTCGCATCTCAGATCTTTTGGGAATGGTGAGCATTGCCTACTAGCGTGCCAAAGCAGCTCTAAGCATTTAAGGGAGTATACATGTAATTTGGACATTGGAAAGCTTATTTTATAACCATTTGCTGGCAAATGTTTTCTGGATGAAGACCAACATAAGCTAATATTAAGTTGGTAAATTAATGAACCAATACTTTTATAATTAGTTGTATACTCAAGTAAATATTATGTCTGGAAGGCTATACCTTTCAATATAGGAGGCATCCACAATTTGATGGAGAAATTGAGGGGAATGGGCATACCCATGTATCACTGTGGCTGAAGTCAATCATTTATTTTCTCACATATGCAACTACTCAGTAATTTTGCTTAAACATGTTTCATGCAGACAATGCTGTGAAAAAACAGAAGTTTGAATGATAGAATTTCTTTATGCAATAAGATTTAAGGCCATCATTTAAGGAACTGTGATGATTGCTTTAATGTTAGAAGGTGGGGGGACAGGAATCAAGAATTTAATCTTTATCAAAATAAGTATGATGTCATCTCTCACCCACTTCTCCGGCTAGCATAGGGCCAGGCATATATCAGACACTTACTCAAAATGTCAACAATAATGGTGATGCCAGGGTTGTGGGCCAGGGCTTTTCTGTTCAGGGATCCCGTACTTCTCATAGTGATACAGAAGGAAGGCTCTGGGTGGCTTCAGGATAATAATGCCCTTGTTTTAGTTGACAAATGCTTTCTTCTTCTTTTTTAAGAGTTGAATGTTTTGCATCATTTCTTTTTTTTAAATACATTTCAGTTTTATTGTTCTTGAAGTACAGTTTTCTGCCTTTTCTCCCTACCTCTCCCCCCAACCCCAGCCATTTGCACCTCCCTCCCCTGATTCCACCTGCCCTTGGTTTTGTCCATGTGTTCTTTATAATTGTTCCTGCAAACCCTTCACCCTTTTCCTCCCATTATCCCCTCCCATCTCCCCTCTGGGTACTGTCCATTTGTTCTTAATTTCAATGTCTCTGATTATATTTTGCTTGCTTGTTTGTTTTGTTGATTAGGTTCCAGTTAAAGGTGAGGTCATAAGGTATTTGTCTTTCACCACCTGGCCTATTTCACCTAGTGTAATACTCTCCAGTTCCATCCATGCTGTCTCAAAGGGTAGGAGCTCGTTCTTCATAAACGCTTTCTTAACAAGTTGTTGGTTGAGACGGGGGTGGGGCTAAATGGCCAATAGTTAATTTAAAGAAGTATTAGTCTTTGGAGCAAGCAAAGAAGAATGTGCAACTCTGTACATTGCTAATCTCTAAGTCTTGCTTTTAATCCTCTATTAGGACATTCTGAAAGTTAACCAATATCATGGAGAATCTTGAAGTGATTCAATTTTTTACAGGCAAATCTCTTAAAAATATATCCATCCGATTAATATTCTGCTTTGTAACTTACATAACCCCTATTCAATTACTGAGCTTTTGTACAATGTTCCCTGTATGTAAACAAAGGTGAATTGAAAACAGTAGTAAATATTCAAATACTATAAAAGTTCATTCAGTAAATAATCAATATTTGCTATATATTATATATGATGCATTTTCTAGACATAATATCTGTTTTGTATATTAATTATTGAAATATTATCTAGCTTGAATTAGGATTCAAGGAAAGGTGGGTAACATGGCCTTTAAAGATTGTCTATTAACTCCCAGAACCAGGCAGAGAAGAATGTGTATTTGCCGCTGTAAAGTAACATAGTAGAGATTTCTCCCCAAATCTTTAATGCATTAGCACATCCTAAATATCGTGACTCAGCTTTTAGGTAAACTGCAAGCATAGTCATATGTCATATCAAAGAAACTCAAGAGCTCCCCAGTGAACCTTTCGTACCTCACTGTTCATACCATTACTTAAGCATTTAATACATTACATTACAATTATACATTTTCATGTTTTTCCCCCTTATTGGACCTTTGGGTCTCATTTATTCTACTTTTGTAGGCCCAACTCCTTGCATAGGGGCTGTATAAATTGCAACAAATATTTTTTGATAGATTAATTTATTGAATTTAAAAAGCACACATTGCAAAACTTACCTTATTTGGCTAGCTAGTACTGTGAAGAAAAACTAGAATGGCAGAATATCATTATTTTTAAAGGAGCTAGCCCAAAATTATAAAATTTATTTTTGTCTATCATTCCCCAGCATTAAAATGAGCAAACATTGAATTCCATCAAATATCTACTATAAATTTATTTTACAGTGACTCATTCTGAAAAAAAATGATGCAGTCAAAATTCATATCTTCTACAAAAGCTATTCTGGGATGGCAGACAGTTAACTTGCTTTAAAAAAAATAATATGTCCAGACCTTTTCGTCCATCCCTTATCCTGTGAAGTCCTAAGAGCAATGTCCTTGGGCAAGTTATGTAATCGAACGTAACAACTTTGAAAAAAAATGTCTTTCTGTGGGTACATGGCAATGGGATGGCCTCACAACTAGCTGGGAAAGCGAGCCTGACTTTCTCATTTGCATAGCCGAATGTCAGCTTAGCCGTCCTGTCATCTTAGTAGTTAAAGGCAGAATATCTGTAGCACCTGCAGTTCAGAATAGGATATTGAACTGATCTTGACTTGATGGTTATTGATTTTCCAAGTATTTTCTATAATTATTTTTAGATGTTCTATTTTAAATGTTATTTTATTATAAATAACTTCAAATATTCTTGAAAATACCCATAATATATATTTCTACATCCCTACAGTGCTCACATCTGTTTCTGTGACAAGATATAGGCATGTATAATGATATCTAGCTGTGCATTTTTTCTGCATAAGTATCTAATCATGAAGTTTTAAGACTTTGGGAAGCTTTCTTCAAAAAGAAGAGATATACAGTGGATCTTGAAACATGAGTAGATTTAGATGCACACCTATTTACTGTGCATTTAAGGTGAGATTCCCTGCATCCCCTCTTACTCATGGCAGAGAAGAGTGGTCTGGGTGACTCTTTAGTGGAATAGAGAAATTTAAAGTATAATAAATACAAGTTAAACATTCGTGGATTAGAACAAATAGCCTTCAAAACTAGACATTCTATGGCATCTTATTTTGAGGCTTTTCTCAGTTTGGATAATTAATCCAGATAATTAAAATATGGTCACTCAGAGAAAAACAATTAGCATAGGATTTCACCTATATGTGGAATCTAAAGAACAATGTAAATGAATAAACAAAACAGAAACAGATTCATAGATACAGAGAACAGACTGGTGGTTACCAGAGGGGAGTGGGGCTAGGGGACTGGGTGAAAAGGGAGAAAAGACTGAGATGTACAAATTGGTAGTTACATAATAGTCATGGGGATATAAAGTACAGCATAGGAAATATAGTCAGTAATACTGGAATAACTATGTATAGTGCCAGTTGAGTACTGGGAATATCAGGGGGGATAATTTGTGATATATATGATTGTCTCAACACTATGCTGTACATCGGAAACTAATATAAGAAAATATTGAATGTAAACTGGAATTGAAAAAATGATAAACAATATATGCAAAAATATAAGCCTCAAAGGGCTAACACAGCTTTGACTATATAAAGATGAACTTGTTTTAAAAATTATGGTCAAAAAGGGGAATTAATCATTATAGGTAAAGTAGCCAGCATTTGGAGTTGTTTTCTTATATTCTATTATTTTTCATATTCTTTTCATATTTTCTATCTAAGACTTTGACATATTCATAAAGGTCATCTTTGACCCTGATGGTCAAGTCAATGGTCTATTTTACATTTCTAATATAATTCATTAAAGATTATTTATTAAGTAAGATGGTATTTATAAATATGGTATACAGTTCATTTACTCTGATTACTGCTTGAGTAGTTCTCTTGTTAATTTAGTAAGCCTTTATTGAACCCGGAGAGAATTGCTAGCTCAGTGATTACCAGGTCGTAATTACTCACTGCTTTGCATTATCTGTAATCTATGGATTTCCAGTTAGAGAGGAAGCATCTTGCCAAGGACCTCTGGGGCAGACACCCAAGAATTCTCTGGACCTCAGGAAGATAGGAAAATAGCCACGTCTCTGTTTTGCTTTTGTAGAGAGTGGATCTTGCCAATGATATTATGTTTGTGTGTTAGGAAGAAACATTGATCCTCCACCTTCTCATATCAACATGCAGAAGGTCTTCAGAGAGACTGCTAGTGCGAGCTTCTCTTTTCACCCTCACCCCCATCCCTACAAAAGGAGGAGTGTGTTATCTGACTTCTGAGCTTGTAGAATAAATTTAGCATATTCAACTCAGTCCATTACTTCCTTTTCTTTTGGACCTTCCTGCTATAGATGATACATTATAATCTTCCATTATCCTTCTGGTAAGGAGCTCTGATAGTACTAAACATTGGATTCTGGGGACAGGACTTGGTTTTGTATAAGTTTTTGTATAAATTCCTCAGAGTTAGCATTGGCCTGTTCGCTGCATGTGCAGTGACAAACTGTTGTGTGTGTGTGTTTATTTTTTAATGTGAGAAGGAAATAAGACACTTGGTGTTCTGGAAACAAATGCAACTTATGCAGTTTGGAAAAAAACAATAGTCTTTCCAACGAAGGGCATCCCAGGTTCCAGTCGAATGCTGATGTAATGGGAGCAGGAAATATAATAGGGAGTAATTATTTTCCTTAGGTGCAGAAAGGCCTTAGAATTAATTAATGTATTTTTATAGCTCATTTCAAAGCATTCTGATGAAAAATCTAAACTTCTTACCAGTTATGCCAAGAAATATAAAATAGGATACTTGTTTCTGTAGGAACATCCTCACAGTGATGGAAGTAGGGAATAGTTCCACCTCTGGCCACAAACATAATGTTTAAAATCAACAGGCTACCTGGCTGGTGTGTCTCAGTGGATTGAGTGCTGGCTTGTGAACCACAGGATCGCCGGTTCGATTCCCAGTCAGGACACAAGCCTGGGTTGCAGGCCAGGTTCCCAGTAGGGGGTGAGTGAGAAGCAAACACATTGATGTTTCTGTCCCTCTCTTTCTCTCTCCCTTCCCCTCTCTCTAAAAATAAATAAATAAAATCTTTGAAATAAAATAAAATAAAATCAACAGGCTAAAAGAACAGTAAGCTGGGCAATCTTAGGGGAGTAGTTATCATGCACTCTTCAGGTTTTCCTTCTATCTACAACCCAATTTCTTGCCTTGCAGGAGGCCCAAATTGTTTGATTGATGACTTTGAAGAAGTAACTGAGCATGCTCTGCTAAAGCTCACTCCTTTTCTTTCACTCCTTTCAGATCGGTCTACTTGTAGAGAGTAAAATTGACTTTAATAATCTATGTAGGGAGCTGTTTCCTTATATTGGAGGCTGGAATTTGTCCAGTTTTTTTTATGCAAGAATAGTAAGTCTGTTTAATGAAAGGACAATGAGTATTAACAAGTTCTTTTATTGGCATATCTAAAATTATATTGTACAGCTGTTTGGTGGTATTTTTACCATAAATACAGCTAATATTTTTGTCTTTGTGTTTCTGTCTTGTATGTTGCACAATTGGGTTCAATGGCAGGAAGCAAAGGAAGAGCAATGCTTACCAGCCCCTTACAAACCCAGTGATAGCCGATAAGGTGAGAAAAGTGGAGTTAGACAGGTAGAAATCAATTTTAATCCATACCACAATGCTTATCTCAAGTATAAAAATAACCAAATTAGGGCTGCCAATATGTTACATGATCAAAAATTCCAGTACACTTACAACAGTTGTAAAAAATTCCAGTGTAATTAATCTGTACGCTGAACTTCCATTGAGACACACTTTTTAAAAATTTTTATTTTTCAATTACAGTTTACCTTCAACACTATTCTGCATCAGCTTCAGATGTTCAGCAAAATGGCCAGAAAATCACATACTTTACAGAGTGTCCCCCTCAAAGGCCTAAGCACCGACTTGGCCCCATTCATAGTTATCATGGTATTATTGACAATAGTCCCCATGCAAGACAAATTATCTCTGATTGAAGTTCGGCTTATCTAGGAATTCCCTTCTGATATGGACTGCAGCTATTGTAGGAGGTTGCGACATATTGTATTATTATTCCCAACTGTCTGCTGACGTTCTCGGTCACGTCCACCATTGCAGGGTTCCTCCCGCCGCTGCCCAGCTGCACCTGCTGACTTGCTTTGGCCAATGGAGTGCCAGTGGAAGTGAAACAGGCCACATCTGGGATGAAGTATTGTGTAAGGAACCGTTCAGTTATTTCACCACTGCTTCTTCCCATCTGCCGTGAGAACACATCTTCAGACACAGGTAAGCCGCTCCTTCTGCTTGATCCCAGCCAGTGAAGGTAAGAAAAGAAACGTTTTTGTCATAAGCCACTGAGAGTGGGAATTCTTTGTTAACACGATATAACCTGGCTCACGACGTCCAGTACAGAGTCAACAGTAGTCATTCACACACATAGCGCCTCACTTTCCTCATTCAACTCTAGGTCCTTTATCCTAATTTTCAAAAAAATATATTATTCTATTTCCTTTTCTCCTCCCTATTTTACTACTCTTTAACATTTCTGACTTTCTGCTTATGTTTGTTTGCTTAATCTTTTCAACCCATTTCTTTTTTAAAATACTGCCAGAAATCTGGTTTTATCCAGAGTCAATTTTCCCAAATCGACTCATCTGGAATGGGGTTTCTATCAACTTAACGTTATTTTTGAAAATGTCCGAGAGAAACTTTTTGACATTCAGTATTTTGAAAAATTTTGCGTATAAACGTTCTTTCGCCTCTTAGCATTGCCACGCCCCAGAAGGGAAGGGGGCCTTGCACAAGATTCCTACAGCCGACAGAGATATCCGTGTCCTGTGCGCACTACATTCATATTTTCAGCTTAAATCGCAGAGTGATTATTTTCTGAAAGAATTTTGTTTTTCTTGGGGGAGGCTGAAAATCATGTCTACGTGATGATTTATTAAGTGAATAAGTAAGTGAAAATGAACAGACTGGTACTGATTTTTACCATAGGCAGCAAATTATGAATAATGAGTCTTCCATGCTTGAACTCCTTTGCAGTGGTTCTGCAAATAATTCTAGTTTTCTCAGGATGGTTCGGCCAAATGGATTTGCATAGGCAGGAGAGGCTGAAAGACAGAAGGGTAGGTTGGAAGCACTGTGTTGGGGGCACATTAGAATTTTATGAGAAATGCGGGCTTGCCTGCCATTAGGCACCCTCAGTTATCACTGGCACATGCTTGTGGCTCTTTCCACGAGAGAAGGCTAGAAAACAGAATTCCACAGCAAATAAACAAATAAATGCCTTCACAGACCTTTTAAAATGTGTCTTAAAACATCAAAGGGCTTATAATTAAACTGAAGAGCCTTAAGAAATCTCTGGAAACTATCACTCCCTACTTTTATAAATACTGTTGGTGGGCATTGCTTTACAGCAAAACAGTATGTTTCTTTTTCCATGGTAGAATTTTTCATATATTAGGATTTAACTATATGCCACTTCTTCCTTATTAGGTCAATTGCAGTTGACATTTGGAAATTTTATATTGTATAAGCAGATCAATGAAAATTTGTTATTCAAGGACACTCCCTGACAAAATGTCTATTATGAATGGGCATCTCTGAGTCAACAAGTGGAATGTGCATTTACAGATTTATAATTTTATCTGTCAATTTTATTATTTCATAAATATTTTATATTTTCTCCTAAACACCAGAAACTCTAAATTGTATTTTATTTATTGATGTGCCATAATTTGTTAAAACATATTAATAATGAACACGTGGTTTGTTTTCTTAACTTTGATTTGTTTTTGTTGATGGCAGTGGAGGCGGACTGAATTTCATTTGCTTTTGTTTGAATGTGGCGTATGAAGTGCCCTTCCCCCCAAACATGCTGTGTGTCTACATATTACATATATCGTAGTTTATTTTTACATATACAAATATATGTCAAGTGGCCAAATATATCTCTGGGTTCTTTATATTATGCCATTTTACTTTCCCAAAGTACTAATTATAAAGAGTACTGCAGTTAGTTTATTAATGATCTTAAATTGTGCTTGTATTAGGTAATTACATTACATTTATTTTCATATGTCAATGCATGTACAACATTATCTCCTATGCTATCACTTGAATTTACAGCATTACAAGTGAAATCTAATGTTTGGGGGTAAATTATTGGTTAATATTTTGGGGTCATTTATTCTATTTCAGTATTTCATTTTTTCATGCCCTAATGATTTGGTCATATGCACATGCAAAGGGGTTTGATGAATGTGAGATGGGGTGGGGGCAGGGCAAGTGGGTGAGCAAGTGAGTGAGCAAGGAGAAGCAAAGCTGACCCAGAGAGAACCTCACTGGGCAGGAACAGGACACATTTCCAGGGAGTACACAGGTGACGTGAGGCCTCAAAGATGAAGAGTCAAAATACTTAAGCGTGGAGATGTGTCTGCTCTCCTCTTGTCCCTAATATTGTCATTCCCTGGTTCCACCACTCCCAGAAATGTGTATCCTTGAGAGGAGAAGGCCAAGAGAGAAAGACGAAGGGCAGTTTTATTCTGCTTCGTGATCCTCCTTTGAAAGATCCCCCAAATGAGAATAGATGTGCAATTACCTAACAAAAAAAAAGGTTATTTTTTTAAACAGGGTATAATTAGATATCTGAGACTAGTCATATGCTCAAGATGGGAACACATTAGAAAGCAGATGTTCCTCCCGCAAGGTACTACTGGGGGTAATGGCAGATGGGGTTCTCTCTGTGTGCCTCTGGCTGAATGTGTCATCACATTGAAAGAGGCAGTAGGCTATAGTGTAGTCAGAACTGTGTGATGCAAGGCGTATGGCCTGGAAGGATTTAGCAGTGGTACAGGAAAGGACCTGACAGGCACTGGGCAAAAGCAAACAGTGAAAAAGAGAGACGGCCACTGTCCTGGAGGCATCACAAGCCTCTGGCAAGTTTTCTGGTTAGGAGTCCTTCCTCATCCCATTGGGGTAGACACAGAAAAGCGAGAAACTCAGGCTCTGGCATTTCTAGAATATTCTTGATATTTTAAGCTCTTCATATTTTTTGTAGGTAGTTCAATTGCAAGCAAAATTGTTTTCTGGCATTTATACCTTTATAGAAATCTCAAAATATTCTTCTTTTATGTTTTACCTTCTCATCTGGGAGATTAATTTAAATCATCTCAAAAAACGTAGTGTTTTTCTCTCTTCTTAATAAATTATACTTTTTATGATGACATATATCACACATAGAGAAGAAAGCTTATAAAATGCATATATAATGTTTCAAAAAGAATAAGATGATTACCCAGGTAGTCGAAACCCAATTAAAAAAAAAAAAACAGAATCCCAGCATATTAAAAGGCTGTCGGAGTGGCCCTGACGGACTGAATACAAGTCTCTGTCCCAGGTTACCACTGTCCTGGATTCTGTGTGCACCAGTTTCGTGCTTTTGTTAAAGAGAATCTCTCATGGACTCATGCACACTTCAGCAGTGTATGGTGGGAATGCTTCTTTGATTTGCTCTTCCTAGCAATGTCATGCTTTAGTTATCCATCCATGTGGTTACAAGTCACTGTGCTTGTGCAGTTCTCATTTTATTGCTATAAGCCTAGACTAGAGTTTATTTTACATTTTATGATGGATGGACATGTGGGTTTTTTCATTTTTTGCCTTTATGAAAAATGTTGATGTAAATATCCTTGTACATGTCTCAGGTGACAAGTGGCCAAGAGAATCTCTGGTGTGTATACTTAATCGTGAAGAGGCTGGGTGTGTGTGATCAGCTTCATGCAGTGATATTTAAGTGTTTTCCAACACGGTTGTGCTAATTAATGTATGATTGCATGACAATAGATGGATGAGTCTGCCTTGCTTCACAGTTTCTCCAACATAGGGTAGTGTTGGACTTCTTACTGATTGCCAGTCAGGCGAGTGTGGGCCATGTTTTTCATTTCCGTATTTCTCATTGTTAGTAAGGTACAGACTATATTCACAGGTTTATGAATCATTGTTATTTTTCTCCTCTTCATTGCCTTTTACCTATATTTTTAAGGAAAGCTTGGGTTTTCTTTGTATTGCTTTGACAGAATCTATTTAATAGAACAGTTTACTAACTCACTTATTATATGATGCGTGAATATCTTTCCCGATGTAAAGCTTGCTGTTTACTCACTGTGTACTAACAGAACTTTATAAATCTGTGATATTTTCTTTTAATGTTTATAGTTTTTATACAATACTTCAGAAATTCCTTTCCGTCATGAGGTCGTAAAAATACTTGTCTCTGTCGTTTCCTGAAAGTTTTATAGTGTTGCTCTTTATATTTAAGTTTTTGATGCACTCAAAATTATTTTTTGTAGAGTGTGAGGGAGGGATATAGATTAATTATTTTGCATGCATAAGCAATTACTTAGCACAATTAGATAGTATATACTTTCTCCTCTTATCTGAAGGGCCAGCTCAGTTGTAAATGACATTCCCATATGTGTAGGGATTTTAATTACTATAATTTATAATAAGTCTTGCTATCCATTAAGGCAAGTACCCCATTTTATTATCATTTATGAGAACTTTGCTTTTATTCAACTCTTGTGAATTCATATAAATTTTAGAATCACTTTGTCATTTCCATGAACAATTTCATAGAGATTTGATGAGGAACTTCATTGAAGTTAAAAGGGAAAAATTCATATTTTCATAATATCCAGTCTTTTCATCCTATATTTCTGACTTTATTTAAGTGTTCTTTAATATCTTCAAAAGGGTTGCTAATTTCTTTCCTTAAATAATGATGCAACTTTTGTTAGTATTATTTCTAAGGATGTTGTATTGTTCTTGCTTTTCTAAAGATCAGTCTCCCCTTCTAGTCCACAAAGTCCTCCGATGGTTTCACCTGAGTCCTGCTGTGGTTCCTCTCCATCAAAGTAACCTCTGCCTTTACTTCTAATGACATATATTAATTTTGACTATTGCTAAGCATTCTAATTGAATTCATATTGTATACATTTTTGTGTTTGGCTTCTCTTGTTTGATAGTGAGATGCACACTAGGTGATACATAAAGTTTACACACCATTTCGTTCTAGTAATACATTCATCTATATTGATGGACATGAGGCTTGTGTCTAGTTTTGTGTATTAGAAAAATGCTACTATAAACATACCTATACGTACTTTCTCATGCACATATGTATGCCTTCTTGTTAGGTATGTACCTACAAGTGAAAGTGTGGTATCACACGCTCAGCCTATGAGCAGCTCGGTAGAGATTGTCAGTTTTTTGAAGTGATTAAAGAATTTATTCTGCCATAGGAATATAGGAGAATTTCAGTTGTTCCTCCTTCTTTCTCCCTAGTATAATAGGCTTTTTAAATTAATTTTAATTTTTTTCTGGTGGTTATATAGTTGTATTTCATTATAGCTTTAATTTGTATTACTGTGATATCTAATAAGGTTGAACACATTTTCATATGCCTATTGGCCATAGTTACTTCTTTTGTAAAATGCCTGATTATGTTTTTGACTTTTTTGAAACAAAAATTGACTTGCTTGTTATATTCTCATTAACACACATAGAACTTTTTCATATATACTTTCTATAAGTTCCCTAATTATATGAAACATAAAAATTGCCTATCACTTTTTTGTTTTCCTTTTACCTCATTAATGGTGTCTTTCGATGAATAGAAGTTCTTTATTTTAATGTCGTTTCTTCATTTATGTCCTATTCACAGATTCTTAGTCTCCACTTCCTTTTTTTTCAGATCTTAGCTTCAGCAGACTACAGTGTACATAATTTCACCAAATATGTTTTCCGTTTTCTAATTCTCTCTTTAACTACATAAACTCATTGATTCCTTTTTTACTTCTCAGTGAAGTTTTCCCCTCTACATTTAGCTTGAAAGTTTAGACATAAGTGCCCTTGCTGTTTGCTCATGTGTAGTAAGTTTATATTTCGGTTACCCTTATATTGAGGGTACATACCATGACCCAGGTTTCTGTGACACTTTTCTGATAAACACTTTAACTTCGATGGCCCCAGGCCTTACCTTCTCTTCTGGAAATGTGTGTGGCTGAAAATTCAGAAGCTCAAGATCTAGGGGTTGCCAAAAATTATGAGAAGTTTGAAATTACATGAAAACCGAATGCAATATGGTATCTGGACTAGAATTCTGGAACAGAAAAAGGACAGTAAATTAAAAACTAGGGAAACTGAATAAACTATGGACTTTAGTTAATAATATAGTGTCAATATTTGTTCATTAATTATCAGAAGTGTGACAAGCTTACGTAAATGTTAACTAGATATAGGGCATGTGGAAACTACACCATATTATTAATTTTTCTATAAATATACAACTGTTCTAAACATTAAAGTCTATTAATAAAAATAAGCAAGACAAGCGAATGTATAGAGTTTGGTGTGTTTTCAGGAAATTTGGTATCAATTTAATTCTATCTATTGACTCACATGCATTACCATTAAATGCATTTTATATCCTGAACACAGTGATATTGCTAAATTATAGATGATTGCCTACAAACTACCCTGGAACCATTACATTATACAGGTGACCATCATTCAATTTGTACTGCAAGTGAACATCTTTCTTAAAAAAGAGCTATTGAAATAATAATTATATATCATCATTTATCATAGCCTATGATGGGAGCTAGTGCCCCAACTTAGTGGAAACATGAAATTTTATAAATATTGAATGATAATGAATCAAATGAAATACTTTGCTCTAAGACATAAACTTTAGTTCTTTAGAAAATTAATAGAATTTGAAGGAGTATTTGTGTGGGTTTGGGTAGCTGTTCATTCATATTGGGGGACATTTACAATTGTGCAACTTTCTGAACGCTTGATAGAAATGTAGACTTATAGATCTGGAAGGGAAATGATCTGCTTTGGATTTCATGCACTCCACGAAGGAGAGAGACCAGGTGATCTGGCCAGAATTGTTGTGTTATCTGTCGCAGAGTGCTCAGATCTTTTAGTTTCCCATGCAACTTAGAACTGGAAGCCGAGAAATTCCAATCAGAGTCCTGAGGTATATCTCACAGGCTGTATAAAAATAAGTTGGTTCTTTTTTAAAAAAATTTTAAGTGCTTGTTTTCTTCACTAAGAAATGAGCATAAAGATGATATACTAATAATACTCTAAGTATTTCATCATGCTGTTTAAAGTTTTAATGACATTTTGTACTTGAAGGAAATTTCAAAACTCTCAAGCAAAATATAGCTTGTTAATAATGTTTTTATTTTTATTGTGTATTATCTACTATCTCCCACTACTGACTTTCTTTTTCTAGATGAATAAATTAGTAACCAAAGTGTGAAGCCTCGTCTTATACAATTGTTAAAATTTATGTTACATATATTTAGTTTTTAGTAAATTTTATACTTTTCAATTTCTATGACTATGTATGTATTTATGTATGCATGTATTTATTCATGTTAAATAATGATTTTTGGGTTCTTTAATTTAGTTTATTTAATGGGATTTGTGGTACTAAGGGTAGAAGAAAGTGTTTTTCTATAGCTTTAGACCGTCTTTACTCTCTTTCCTTATTATAGTTGTTTATTTATTTATTTATTTATTTATTTTAGTGGCTTCTGTAATAATACTTCCTCCTGGTGTTTCTTCTACTTCTTTGAAGAGTCCTTTGGAGTTTTCCTTCCTCCTGTGCCTTTAACAATAAGTTCTATATTTAGCATTCTTGTCTTTTATTACATATATTCTTCCTGATGACTTCATTTGTTTTCCGTGGCCCCAAGTTTATGGTGTACGCATATATCAGTGATCCTCAAGTTTGTATCTCTAGCCACAACTATTCTCTTGAATTTCAGACTTATAATGCTAACTACCTACAGCTATTTCTTCCAGAATATCTAATAGTCACTTTGAATTAAAAATATTCAAAGACAAAGTCATGGTCCCATACTCCATCAAATTAATTCTATAACATTTCTCTCAACTTTCAAATCATAGAGATCTATTGTACAAGTCAGAAATCTGTAATATACAGCTTCCTCTAGTAACATTCTTATTTGTAATTGGAAAACACATCTCATTGAGTTTATTTTATAAATAATTGTTAAGTCTATTACTCTCTCTTCATCTCTACTTTCTGTGCTGGCTAAAGATTTCATGGTCTCTCCCCCATACCTTTCCAATAGTCTCCTAGCTCGGGTGACTGATTCTGATGACTTCTCCATATAATTAACGCTTTCCACGTGTTTTTAAATTACATGAATACCTTGTGACTTCTCTGGTTAAAACTTTTCAGTAGTTCTCTGTTTATAACATACAAATTAAAGACCAAATTTCATAAAAAGCATTCAAGTATATTTATGATCTAGCCTCTAAGTATCTTTCCAACTTCATCTTTCTCTAGTTCCCCACATTTTATGCTTAACTTCCCAGCTAAAAATACCTTTTAATAAATGTTCACTCTAAGATTTGTTATACGTAGTTATGCTAATGTGTTCAAAATCCAACCCCAATGTTACTCTTTGTAATTTCCTTCAGACAAAGTATAACAGTTCACATTTCTAATAATTTGTCATGGTAATAAAATTAATATGTGTATGTGTGTATTTGCGTCACTAATAATAAATAAATAAATGAATAAATAAATAAATAAATAAATTTGCATCATGAAGCTATAATGAATGACTATTGTTCTGCAAGTAATAATAGTCATTCACTCATTTACCTACTGGAATTTACTCAATGAAATTAAGTTAAAAGTGTACAGTAGTAGAAGATTCCCTTTGGTGTATATATTCAATAATGGTTTTAGCATAATTAATAAATTTCTAGATCTGTGGAAATTACTTTCCATTATCATTAGAGCTTGGTCAGCTATGTTTGCTTGTCAGAACAGAAGTTAAAGAGACCAGTCATTATTTGGTAGCAATCCTTAACCAAAACTCCCTCCAAATAGAAAGGACTTTAAAAATTTGATAATAAATTGAAATACTCTTTTCTAAAACGTCTTTTTTAAGTGTAGTTGATGCACTTTTTTTCTATGATGTCTTCTCAGGGAAACTTCTGGTCAGTAGTGTTACCACAAGAACATCGTTGTTAAGGTTGGGGCTGCTGATGAACTCTGTAAACACATTCCGCATCTGGCAGACATTCCAAGGTGAAAGCCAAGCAGATGGCTAATTTAATATAATCTAAGTGACTTTGGATCAGATAAAGCAATTGAATTAACAACACTTTAACTCCACATACGTCAGTTCCCAGCCATTCCTACCATTTCATTCCGACAGGCGCTTCTTCGGGATGAAAACCCATGCTAACAGGAAGCTCATATGGTGGTGTTTATGTCTGTAAAATGTGTGGCTAAATAGCATATTAAAAACATGTGGGCATGGATATTAGGATTGGGAAATGGGTTTAATATAGAATAAATCAATGCCCTTAGAGTTGTTTTATGGATTTTAAACCGTAAATTGCATTTCATTCATTGTGTCTAGTATATTAATCTCAATTTCATTCAGACTCTTTCCATTTAGATACACTGGGATTTATGGCTTATACACAGTGACTTTCAACTTGTCATCCCCTAGGACAGGGCTGTGTGTGTATGTGTGTGTGTGTGTGTCTGTCTGTCTGTAGAAATGCAAAGAGCAGACTGATTTTATTTTGTTATTCCATAGTTCTTATGTTTTAATACACTGCACATAGAGCATATTTTATACACAGAGGATATCTTAATCTTATTTTTATAAAGAGAGATACATGTGTAATAAGAAGTAGAAAATAATTAATATCAAGTCACTTAGCCATTAGGTAGCAGAGTAATTTCTAAATCAGTGACTTTTAGATGCATTGGAATAATGTGGGTTTTGTGATTACAAAGACCAAGATTCAAATTCTGGCTCTATAGCTAGCCAACTGTGTGACATGGTGTAATTAGTTTAATTTTTCTCAGTCTCTGGTTTGCCACCAGTCAGGTGAAACTGGTAAAAACCTACACTATGACTAGTGAGAGGACTATATAATATGATGCTTATAATTTATAAAAATACTTTAGGGCAGTCACTCCATAAATACAAATCATTGTGATTAATATCTTCTCACAAATGTCACCCATGGCATGATTGCCATCATCCTTTAATTGGCATACAATAAGCATTCATTCACTCTTTCCAGGAAACTATGCAAAGCCTTAGTAATAGAAAAGCAAGTTAAAAGGACAAGAGCTAATACAGTGAAGCAAACAAGCACATGGACTTAAAAGCTAAACTGCTTGGTTACAGATTTCAGCATTGCCACTTACTGGTTCTGTGTCCTCGTGCCAGGCACTTGAACTCCCTCTGCTTTAGTTCCTCCATATCAAGGAGAAAGTAGTACTCGTTCTTACCTCTTAGGATTGTTGCCTTTGGATGTTAGGATATGTTGAGAGCTTTGAATGGTGTTTGGAATACAGAAAGCATGATAGAAGTGTTGGGGAAACAATGGACTGTCAGCTGCCAAAGGAACAAGATGTTTTTTCTCTTTTGTTACTATTTTGTTTATTATTTTCAAAAGTTATTAGTATATGTTTCATAAATGAAAAATAAAATCCTTCCCTTGGAGGAATGCACAGTCTAGTAAAAATCTTTGACCACACAGATCACAAGCCAAGGTTCTTTTGCATGTAGGCGAAATGGAGTTATACTTACTCCTGGCCTGTGCCCTCGGAGATGGATTTGTGAGAAGCAAGCAAACATTAATGAAATATGTGTGCCAGGTTCATAATTAACAGTTGTGCTGGAGGCACAGACTTTTGTCTTTGGGTAACTCGATGAGAAAGAGCCAGGTCTGCCTTGTAGAGTCTAATGAAACCCAGTTGTCGCCACAGCCCGTCCTGGCAACAAGGCTGTGCGTGATGCCATTTTGCATTCACAGTCTGAATGCATACAGATGCTTTTAAAAATTCACTTCTCTCTCCATTGCACAACCCCTTTCAGTTCAGCGCATCTTTTCCCAGCACTGGTGTCTTCCATAAAAATAAGCAGAAGACATATTCTAGAGAAAGGTAGGGGGAAGCCTAAAAACATGATCTCAATTGTTAGTTCACAGGTTATTTTATTACTTCCTTGTAGAACCTTGGCATCTTGTGACATGCAGTACTCCACTTCTTAGCATTAGAAAATTTCCAAGATGAAGAGTTGTTATCTATGAAACTCCTCTTTGATCATGTGTGTACACACATACATGCATGCACACACAGGCACACACATTAATAATATTGTCGAAGGATGCTTCAAGTGTCGGGAGAGATTGACACAACAGGAGTTGGCTGTCCCATACACCCCACCAGCCTGCAAGTTATGAGAAAGCCCACTTCCCAGTTTTCACCTGGATATGCCAGATCAACAACTTCCACTTTCGAGTGTCAGAATTTTACACTTTCTTTTCTGTGTGTCTCTCCTGGATCTGCAAAGGAATACAGGGAGCACTGTCTCCTCATATATTCCTAGCCACGGTCTGTGTTTTGACAGTGTCTGCCCTTGCTACTGCCTCCTCCCATCTGTAAGTCTCCCTGACAGTAGGTTTCCGCCTGCATAGGGCCACCGTGCGCTCCAGCTCCCGCACTACCTTTGCACTTGTCCCGCACCTAATGTCTAAGGCCCCTTGATTTATCCGCTTTACATTCCATCTTACATCTGATGGGGGAAATACCCTCTACAAATCTCTCTTTTTGAAGAATGGATCTCACACAGAGTGCATCGGGACTCTAGAAGATACAGCATTTTTTTAATCACACCAGCCTCTTTCTTTACCGAACTTTGGCACTCACTTTCTCAGACTCTTGTTGCCTTGTTTAAATTGAAGTTCTGCCAATTGCTTTATTCTTTCTATCTCTCCAAATTCTGCTTGAAAACAGGTTTCAAAGTTTTCCTCTACATTCATTCCAGTCCCATGAACATCAGAGAATGTGACAGGACCCCTGTGTAAAGGTCACAGGCTAATTTACCACAGTTATTGACTGGCGGACATAAATGGCCTCACCTGCTGGCCGACTCCATGGTCAGTGTGCAGAGGCCTGCTGTTGCAAATACCAATAAAAGGTAATGCATAGAACAAGATTTAAAAACAAAACAAGTTAGGGAGAAGAACGCCAAAAAGGTTGAACCACCCACATCAGGATCTTGCTTTGAACTTGAATGCCCAGAATAGCTTATCCCAATTCCATTTGAACATTTTCTTCTATAAGCACCCCTAGCAAAAAGATGAAGTAATGCCATTTATGGATGAACGGGAAATAAAATAGTGTGAAAAAGCTATATTATGTGTGAATTATGTGACTGAATCTATAGTTTTAGGTCCTGTTTAAATCACGTCAACAACTATGATTGCCTGCACTTTGGTTTGTCCTAAAAGCCTGAGCGCGGTCCGGTCCCTCCGCACCCCTGCAAGCTAGGCTGGCACAGCTCTGATGCCGTCCCTCCCGGTTCCAGACGTCCTGCCCTGCGTTTTCCTTCTCACCCGCCCGGTGCTCTTCTCACCCCTCAGCCTGAACACACGCCATTCCTTTTCAGATCGTAGCGCAGTCTTTTTTTTTTTTTTTTCTGGCTATACCATATTTCCTAATCAAATGCTCTCATCTCACGATATATCCAATGGCTTTATTTGTTGCTTTTGCCATTTTATACTTATCTGGAGGTAACTTGATTAATATCTCTGTCCACCAGTAAGCTCTAAGATTTATCAAAGAAAGATTCCATCTGTTCTGCTCTCTCTTTGTACCTTTGGCCCTGATCCAAGTAAGCCTTTAATGAATATTTGTTGAATGAATTACTGACAGATTTTTTTCTGCTATTTTCTCTTTTTTTTTTTTAATATTTCTGGGACACTCTGTGGCCAACTATTTTCATGTCCTAGCACTTATATTTTCTTATGTAATTATTTATTACTTTGCGATTTGTTTTCTGATTAGTCAAAACATTGACAGTCTGAGAGGCTATAATTTTAGAAATTTCTTGTTTGGAGAAGGAAGAGAATCGTGGATCACAGTTTTTGCAAGAAGATTTAGAATAGATCCATGATAATCATGAATAAAAAGAGGCCATATGGTGAGCAAAGAGATGTTAAAGGAAAACTAAGAATCTACACAACCCAGTGGGACTGTGGTCATCGCTGTGTGTCCTAGGAAGGGTGGATGTGAATATGTGGAATTAAATAAGCTTGTTCTTGGCCCCAAAATTAAAGTATCTGTCACTGCAGCTGGCCATGATGAATTAAGTGGAACCTGTTCTAAACAGGCCACCCTGCATATTAAACTTCTCAAATGCACTAACAAAGCACTTTTGGAAGAATTCTAACTAGGTCAGCAATACATTTGCCATATATCACACGAATAATTCTAATGTAATTCATAAGTATCTAGGCTTATGGAAATTGATGTATTCTGTAAATATTGGAATGTGAACAACTCTCCCTGCCAGTCAAAGCAGAATTAAATTTGAGTCTGGGACCTATCAAGGGAAATAATAGAGATTCATAGATTGCGGGGTTAGAGGGGTCAAGTGCTGTGTATTATCTGGCATAAACAGAAACTTCCAGAGATACAGCTTTTTTTATTTTTTTTTCATAGAGTTATAGTCAATCTGCTCTCCCTTTGAACTGGGTTCCTAAGGCACCTCAGTGAGATTTTCTGGAGTAAATGATTCTGTTGCTTTCTTGAGCTTATTTGAAAAGATTCATCCTAATGAATCCTCTCGGCTTCTCTTTCAAATCACAGTACATTGCCGTTCGCTGGCCTTCTTGACAGCCCTGATGAACTCTTCTGGATTTTATCAGTAAGACCTCCTCAGGAGCTTCCGTTGTTCTGATAGGAAATCGTCCTACAGTTTTCGGAGTGGTTAACAGTGGTTAACGCAGTCAGGGTAGCAGCATTACACACACGCACATACCTATTGTCCAAAATTTCTACAATTAGTATGTATTGATTTTATAATGTGCCACTCAATTATTTATTCAGCCAATAGGGATCGAGTGCCTACTGTGTATGTGCCCTTCAGTCTTCCAGCTGATAGACATATAGAGGAAATAATGATTGAAGTAAATCACCAGGGTGTCATGTGGGAAGATGTCAATAAGAGTCCTGCTGACTGTTAGTATTGCATTCCACACCATATCTTCCAGAACTGAGAGGGCGAGGTCTGTAGCGGGAGCCTCTGGCCTGAAACTTGGGAAGAGAAAGATAAAGCTCAGAGGAAAGAACACTCTACAGTTTTGTCAATATAAAGTCTTGAGTTTTTATTTTAGAGTCAAGTTAAAATTACCTCCTGAAGGTAAACTAATTTCCTCTTCTAGGTTTTTGAAGTTTCTTGTTGGGTGAAGCATCCAGCGACCTAATTCTCTGCAAGATTTTATAATCTGCAGGGATGGAAATTAAAAGTAGAGCTGTGTGCTCTACTTCAGGAAAGAAAAGAAAAAAAGGATGGTGAATCACCACAGACTCTTGCTTAAGGAAACAAATATATCTAAATCTGTATTATAGCTTTCTATAGATACAGACGTATTTATTTATCTCTTATCTCCTAACTATATTGATTTTGTGCCCAAATGTTTGCTGGGGAATTGCCAATATAAAAATGGTTTGATAAAACTATTTGAATTTATTATCCAAAATTTCCCAAATGTCTACTAGGGCAAGAATGATGACTTTAAAATACTTGATTCAATTCAATATATATTTGGCATCAACTGTGTGTTCATCAGTAGACAAAATGCCTCTCCTGCCTGTAGAAACTATTCAGTTGTTTTAAATTTTTTGTATTGTGACAGGTAGCTAAGACATGACGTGTAGACCAACCGCCATTCCCGAGTTTTGCCTGAGGCCTCTGTCACTGTAAGAAGCACTGAGAGGAAGCCTGGAGTCCCATCCCTGGGCTTCAGAAGGAACATATGGCTTCAGGAAGGCTTTCAGAGATGATTCTCTTAGGAACCTTACCCGTGATGGACAGCTCTGTACTTTGAGCTCCCTGACTCAATAGGAGTGTTTCATTCTCCCCTTCCTATGACTTAATTGAGTTACCTTGGGAGGACTGCCAGGAAAACCCCAAAGCACACACATTCAGTTCTGGAACTATCCTTTTGGGGAGCGGGGTACATCTTGGGATCCCTGTGTATGCTTTTTGTCAACTGTAGCTGCTCACTGTGGCTCGTATTTAGGTCCTGACCTGCCAGAGCTGGGCAACAGAGAGAAACTGATGGATATGTACAGGGATTCTTATAGCTGCGACTAGGTGTGCATCTCCACTTTTTTCTAATCCCGCCCTTTTCTTGACACCCAACATGATGGAATTCACTGTCACAGAAGTCAGGTGACCATTCAAGCATAAGTTCACTTTAAGCTCTTCTTTTACTGTTGGTCGTAATTCTAGTGGGGCAGTTTTATCAGCTACGGTCCAAACGTATATTAAACACATTCTGCTCATTGTATTAAAAAAAATAAAAACGTGTCCTGGCTGGTGTGGCACCGTGGATTGAGTGCCAGCCTGAGAACCAAAGGGTGACTGGTTTAATTCCTCGTTGGGACACATGCCTGGGTTGTGGGCCAGGTCCCCAGTAGGCGGCACGTGAGAAGCAACCACACACTGATGTTTAAAGAAATAAAAATAAAGAAAAATAAAAAGGCAAGTTATCCACTAAGTGGGCCTTCTTCTGTCTCTTCTGATCTGTTGTCTATACTCAGGGAGTGTGGTCTTTTTAAAATGCAAATGAGATTATGGCAATCAGCACTTTTCCCCTGAAAATTCTTCATTTTAAAGATTTTATTTATTTATTTATTTTAGCATTTTTTCCATTACCCATGCTGATGTCCCATTACTCTTGCAATAAAATCTTTATTAAGTCCTGGGCATACTCTACCTTCACCCTGTGGCAATGCGTCCTTGGCATTGCCCACATGAACTTTCTCACAGGACCTCTAAAACTGCCACCTAATTTATACCTTCTCTGCGCTTTTGCACATGTTATTTGTTTGTCTGGTGAGAATCCTCTCCCCACAGCCAACCTATCCCACCTTCTAACTCATATTCATGCCTCAGCTTACGTGTCATTTTCCAGTGAGAAACTCTTCCTTTCTCCGAGGCCATCCTAAGTCTTCATGGCCCACATGCCCATCTATCCCGGCCCATTGCCCACAAATCACCAATTGTACTAACCCACCTTGCCCTGTGACATTCTCTCTCACTGGTTCATAAATTCATTGAAGACAAGGACTCTACAAGTTTGACAAGAAATAATTATACATTGAATGACTCAAAGGCCTAGATTTTTTTCTTGCTCTTGTGTCTTCCTCCATTTTTTCCGAAGAGAATAAAAAACATCATTTTTGTATGTTCTGCCTAACAAGAAGAAATATTAATTGGGGACCTAAAACACATATTCACATTACAGAGGGCACTGTTAGTAGCATCTTTGTGATTTTTTTTTCCTAAATGGGTTCATGTCCAATTATAAAAAGGAAGTCAGAAGGGAAGTGTAGTTCAAAAAATGTAATTCTGTTTTATGTATTCTTCTTCAGAAAACTACAGCTCTTTCATGAATATGGCATCTTACTCTTTCTAGGGTATAGTTTTTCAGAGAAGAACAAAATAAAAATAGGTGCAAAGGAAATTAATTCATGGAGCATAGATGCTGTTAGGCTAAGGTAGTCTAACATTGCCCCTGAAAGACCAGGAGTGGAGGGAGGCCTCGGGTTGCATGGCCTCTTTTTCTTAATTTGAATTGGCCCTTACATCTTTGACAAAGACCACTAGCTGTTAATACTGCAGATTGAAACAACAACTAAAATTCACAGATGCCCGCTAGGGACCAAAGATCCTGCCCTTTTAGGACACAAAGGAAATTTTTAAAGAAAGCTTCACCATCAACATTTCACAGTTAAGTCTTACAAGTTCCCCAAACTTTCTCCATCTGAGCAGTCAAGAAGGTAATTGAACACAATGAGGTGTTGAAAGCTTTTTCAAAGTAATAAGGAACAAGATTAACTCTTCTATTATCCCTTATAAAAGTAGAATATCACTTATTTTGCTTCAAAATGTGTGTTCAAAACCTTGTGTTATAGAAGGTTCTTTGGGCTTTTTTGAGCTCGTTATTAGTTTTGTCACCCTATCCTTATTGTCT
This sequence comes from Desmodus rotundus, assembly GCF_022682495.2. NCBI lineage: Eukaryota > Metazoa > Chordata > Mammalia > Chiroptera > Phyllostomidae > Desmodus > Desmodus rotundus. Next base: position 155,839,617 of record NC_071391.1, read on the forward strand.
GTATTCTACCGAAGTCACGGATGGGCAGACTGAACTAGAGGGTGACTTATCCTACGCATTGTGGCACCAACCTAATGTGTCGTGATGGGAAGAAAAACACTCCAATGATCCCACATTTACATCATTTTTATCCAAAACACGGAATAATTATGACAAAATATTTTACAGCAATATCACACAGCACAGCAAGTGACACAAAATCATATAAGTCAGATACAGTAGTTTAAAAACATAGCAGGCTGGGGTTATTTATTATGGGAGAAAACATGTCCTTATGACTCACTGGCTTCTGAGTCCTTGCTGAGTGACAGTCCAGGATGGTATTGTGTATTTAGCAGAATGACCCTGAGTCATCTGATCAATTTAAGTTATATTTATATTCTCAAGTTCGGGAGTCAGAGAATTGTGTCATGCATTTTTTTTTAAATAAAGATTTCAGGCTTCACGTTGAGGTGTGCAAGTTTATTATGGATACTTTGTGCCGTCTGTAAACAACATGATTTCAGTGGTAAAATTCAGGCTGGTTTGACTCGGTAACCCCGACACGACAGCTGGGAGCCCCACAGCACCCTGCAAACACTTGTCAGATTCCGCCGTTGTCGGTTGTACATCCGTCTTCCCAATGAGGCTCTCAGCCCCAAAGAGCAACAATTTAGCTTTCTTCTGTGCAGCACATGCCGCCTGGCGCATAGTAGGCATAAACATTTCCTGGAGGAAGGATAGCCACTCGGAATAGTCTGCGTCCAGTCTGCATGGGCTGACTGGGTAGAGCCGCGCCAGGCCTGAACTCTGAGCTTCTTCCCGTCTTGTCAGGGATGAAAACACCACTCTTTTTCTATCACATGTGGGCACTTTCATAGTTAGGTCATCACAGAGGTGAAGAAATGATCACTATCTGGAAATTCAGATTGTTGAGAAAAACTTTCTTAAACATGGAAAGTCTTCCTGAAAGTTTTTCGATGTCCTCCGGCACTAAGTTATCTGCAAGGGGTCACCGGCTTCTCCTGTCTTTTATATTCCCTGTTTGACTTGCTTCTTACTATTATTTAGGATTTTTTACAGTTTTGCAAAAATAACAAGGTTGATGATTCCAATGTAATAACAATGAAAGTTTATTTTTTGTGCAAACTGCTTATACTTTTGATCAGATTATAGTTTTATTGTCTTTTATGTACTTTAGTTTTGAGCCAACAGTCTTATTCCAACTTGTTTTTAGGCCACTATAAATATCTTCCTTTCTGCAATACTTTTTAAATTAGTTTTAGTATCGCAGTGTGTTCATCATTAGTAAACTGAGCAATATTTGACAAGTACTCATTTTACACTGGCATACACTTTGTTGTTTTACTCTTTGAAAATTATAGTTTGACTTGCCCTGGCTGGTGTGGCTCAGTGGATTGAGCGCTGGCCTGAGAACCAAAGGGTTGCTGGTTCGATTACCAGTCAGGGCACATGCCTGGGTTGTGGACCAGGTTCCTATTAGGGGGCAAACAAGAGGCAACCACAGGTTGATGTTTCTCTCCCTCTCTTTCTCCCTCCCTTCCCCTCTCTAAAAATAAATAAATAAATTCTTTAAAAAAATTACAGTTTGACAAGGTAAAATTCATATATGTTTAGTCTGTATAACCATGTTTAATAAGTATTGAAAAACACAGAAATACAAATCCAAATTCCTCAAATATATTTTTGTATTATACTTGATTATTTTTATTAATTGTTGTTCAGTTATAGTTATCTTCAATTTTCCCCCATTACTCTCCCCTGCACAAGCCTCCCGCATCTCCCACATTCAAGAACTTTACACAAGAAAACAAACGTGTATGTGTAGGGTGGGGGGGAGGTTAGAGAGTATAAGTTAGATTTTGCATGCAATTATTTTTGTAGAAAAAACAAGTTGGGACAAATGATGCAAATGAGTTTGACAGTGAGGATGCCAATGGGAAAGGGACACATTTGTCACTATGAGGACACAAAACACAAATACTGGTAGGTCAGGATATATGCTGGTTTGGGAAGAGAGGGCAAACCTGTTGTGTTACATGGAAATTTCACGTTGTTGAGAAGATCTACTTCCAATATCACTGGAGAAAAAGAATAATAAAAATAGCATAATTCCATAGGCCTTTTTTGTGTGTGAAATATTTGGCTTAAGCTCCACATTAAAATACGTTATTTAGGGAGATATTCAGGGACTGTTTCAAAAATAGCAATACCAGTTAAGAGATGGCATTTTTTTTTGATTCAATGCAAAAAAAAAAATGGGGGTTTCTGCTAAACAGTATTCCCCTGTTGTCTGTGGTTTTGCTACCCACGGTTTTGGTTACCTGTGATCAACCACAGTTGAAAATATTCATTGGAAAATCTAGAAATAAACACTTCCTAGGTTTTAAATCGTGTGCCATTATGAGTAGTGTGATAAAATCTGTGCTGTCCTGCTCCGTCCCACCTAGGATCTGGACCATCCCTTTGTCTGCGGTGTCTCAGCTGTGTGGGCCACCCGCCTGCTGGCCCCTGCGTAGCTCTCGTGGTTACCCAGTCAGCTGCTGAGGATCTCAGTGCTTGTGTTCAGGGAACTTATTCTACTTAACATAGCCCCCAAACCATTCACTGGACTTTTTTTACAGTACAATGTTATCATGGTTTTATTTTAACATTGGTTATTGTTGTTAATCTCTTACTGTGCCTAATTTATAAATGAAACTTTATTATAGGAATGCAGATATGTATGTATGTATGTACATAGGTATGTATAGAAAATAGCACAGTATATATAGGGTTCAGGACTACCCATATTGTCAGGCATCCACTGGGGGTCTTAGAAAGTATCCCTCGCAGATAAGGACGACTACTGTATACCGAACTTTTACGAAGCACATAACAGATATGAGAAAGTAGGATGTGGAACTTTTACTCAGCAGTGTGAAATTTACTGGGAATTAAGGCATAGCAACATAAAGCAGAGAAAAGAAGTGAGAGGAGATACAAGTGGTGATACAGCGGCAGCAATGGTTTTGGGGAAAGCTGACTGGGGGAAACAGTGGTATCTTGAATAACAAAGATGATTATGGCCATTCCTTAAATCTTCTTCATATTTTTCTTCAATCTTCAACTTAGCAAAATTCTTTTAAGCAGAAAAAATAATTGAATGAATGAGTAGATTAATATGATTTTATTAGGAAACAGGATGCTTTCAAGTGAAGAGAGGTGTTGATCTGGATTCTGCTCCATCAGGCCCTCAGTCACGTGGGTGGATGTACCACTTAGCTCAGGTCTACCTCCTGTCTCGTTTGGCTGGTTGTCTCAGGTAGGAAGATAAGACCACTAGAAGTCGGTCTCTTGTTTTACCCTCTCATCCCTCTGGGAGAAGGAGAGGGTAGATCACACAAGACTGGCCTTCTCTTTTTTCTTCCTATCTCTGAATTTGCTATATTTTCCTTTTTTTATTGTGCAAATACCCTCAGCACAAAATTTGTTTGGGGATATGAGAAAAAGAAGTAGAATCTCCTCCAATCTCACCCTTGGAACACATAAAGTGCTCTTTAAATATTTTCCTCTGTATACCTTTCCAGTTTATCCATATAAAAGCATGCTTTCAGAGAATTTTATTTCTAGTGTTGGTATAATTGTTATTTGTATTGCTCATTTAATGTTTTCTCATAAATATTCTCATAATTATATGTTCATAACTATTTTACATTATGTCATAAAATATAGACTTGGTATATATCACTTAGATGTTTATATAGTTTTAGGCATTTATTTAAATATCAGTTGCTGTTTTAAATAATTCTTCCTTAAATATATTTGTGAATGTCACTATATTTTCATGATATAAGTGACTATAAATGCAAAATTCTAAAATAAATATTTTAACATCTTAACCACTTTAAAGTCAGGGTATATGTTAAATTGATGTGCATGTTAAATGTGGTTGTTAAATATTATTAACAAGCCATATGAAATCAACGATAAGCCCTAGGATCATTATTTGTTTGAAATCTAAACAAGTATTTTCTTAAGGAAGTCTTTTTAAATTGGTGATAATAATCATATAGAGGGATATAAATGTAATAAAATTTTAATTGTTACAATATTAACCTCTAGAAATGTAATACAAAAAAAAAAGAAAAAGCTTTTCTTTTCAAACTTTCCTTAGTGTATACACACTACACACATGTACACTTAAAAAATCAACAAATTATAAAATTTATAAATATTAAATTTATAAAAGTTGTGTTATTGCCATTTACAAAAGCAATACAAAATAGATATTAACAATCAAAACAGAAATACATAAAAGTAAAACTACCAAAAGTGAACTTTCAAAACATATTTTAAATATTTTATATTTAGCTAGACAAATGATGAACAAAAATCAGGAAATTACAAATAACATTCAGAAGCACCTCGTGAAAAGAGACGAATACTAAGACATATATAGAAAATTATATATGTACTTATGCAATCTTATACAAATCATTTTGAATATCTAGATTCAATATGATTTCTAGAAAAACATGTGTTCATAAAGCTTACGTAGAAAACAGAAAATAAAGAACACACAAACTTAATGGGTTGGTAACAATGTGAACATTTAAAAAGATTATTAAAGAGCCATTTCTACACAAAAAATTGAAGAGTTCAGACATTTTTCCAGATAGATTACATTAAATATCTCAATGGCAAATAAGTTTTATATTCTCTAAACAGGAGGAAACATATGTATATTTATATAAATAATGTAACCTGTCCGGAAAGTATCCAGCCACATACCAAGAAATAGAGACATTTACTGAAGAAGATACAAGATACAAGTAACATTGTATGTAGGACAGTGAAGCCTCAGTCCCCTTCAAAGTAGGCACCTTGGGACCTCACACAATCTCCCAGTCACCATCAGCTGCCCCATCATATTTTCCTGAATCTCATTGACGGTCTGAAATCTTTTCCCTTTCAAAGGTGATTTTAGTTTTGGGAAAAGCGAGAAGTTGCAGGGCACTGAATCTGGGCTGGGGTGGGGGTCACCTGGATGATCTGATGTTTCTCAGAAAAACTGCACGAGATGCGATGCATGAGTGGATGTGTTGTTGTGATGAAGCTGCCAATCACCAGTTGCTCATAGCTGTGGCCTTCTGAATCATCTCCAACAGTTTCCATGAAAAAAATGGTCAAGCTTAACACAAAATCTGATGATGCAGATTTGTTGCTCTACTGCTCAGTCATTTTGAATGTGAGGGCCAGTCAGTACACAGTAGTCACTCAACAGGGTCTACCACCCCAAATGACTAGTACAGTGAAGTTGTCACTGTTCACACGTGCTCGCTCCAGTCCGCTCTCCTTGGCTGCTAGGTTACACCTGCATAGATGTAGCACAAATCATTCTTGTTATATTAACAATGGCTGGACTTTTTCCAGACAGACCATCATATATACATATATATGTGTATATATGTATGTATATAATATATAAATATATGTATTTATATATATTATTTATATATAAAATAAATATATTATATATAAATACATATTATAATATATAATATATATTTTCATATATATTATAATATATATAATATATATTTTTCATATATATATATATATACATATATATATATAGTTGGTTCTACAAAGTGAAACTGGAATAACTCTAAAAGCAGATAAACATGTACTAAAGAACTAGAGGCCAATTTATTTATGAATATCAATGCAAAGCCAAATAAACATTAGCAACCAAACTTACAAATTTAAAATACATCTACTGTGTATTTCAAAAGCATCTTCTGTGTGTGTATTACTGTTCCACCTTCTAAAAGCTACTGATGTGAACTGGACAGGTAACAGACAAGGTTTCTGGAAAGCTAGGACTCACTAGGGAGAAACTGACAGTAGCCAAATAGATACGTATTTTTCAGACTATAAGATGCACTTTCCCCCCCAAATTTGGGAGGGAAAATGGGGTGCATCTTATAGTCCAAATGTAGCTTTTCCTGGCTTGCAGGGGGTGTTATTTGTGTTATTAAATATTTTACCACATTTTTTGCTTCAAAATAGTTTTTCCTATTTTCCTCCTCTAAAACTTAAGTGTGTCTTATGGTCTGAAACATATGGTAAATTTCCTAGTCATTTAGAGATTTTTGATACATGCCCTGGAGTCGCTGTGAAATATGTGATGCAGAGCATTTCAGGCTGTCGCTCCAGATAAAGTGGCTATGGACACCTGTGTCAGAAGATGAAAATACATTAGGAGAAATATGTGTATCTGTGGCATGTGTGTGTATGTATATAGAGATATAACATTATTACATATATTTAATATATTATATGTAAATACATAAATATATTTGGTATCATATATACATAGATTTTCTGCTGCATTCTTAATTACTTTTGATTAATAATTTATTAATTTAAATTGTATTTGTTTACCTAAAGCAATCTCTGTATATTATGGACTAATTAGAAAATACAGACAAGAAAGCATTAAATATTGTATCACCCTAAATGTAGCAGTCGACAGTAAATCATTAGTCACACTTTTGTGTATATCTTCGAGAATGTTTCCTACATTAATATGTATTCATACTATGTAGAATGATTATTAGCTTGTTGTTCATTGGTGTGTTCTGCTTGATAATCTACCATGACCTCATTTTCATGTTATTATTTTTCTATTACCAAACTTTTAATTGCTAAATAGATTTTCATAAAAAAAAGATTTGGCATGATTATTTAACCAGTTTCATATTTTAGGATTATTCTTGTAAATTAGTATGTGCATGCGTGCTTAATTATTTCCTTAGGATAAATTTCTAGCTGCATAATTGTTGGATCAAATGTTGTGATCACTATAATGAGTTTTGATACCTATCATGGTGTGGCCTCCTAGAAAGATTTTATCATTGTACAGTCTCACCATCACCTGTGGTTGAGGGAGACAAGATATGTTTTTCTATATACTTGCCAATATTAGATATTAAAATTCTATCCTTTAACACAGTATCTTTAATTTTTCATATGTGTGCATAGGCTTACTATTTGTGTTTTTCATTTTTAAAGTTTTGAAGTCGGTTCTGACAATTTGTCCAAGGATGTTCTTTTCTAAAAAAAATTATAATATCTCTGAAATTAGTTTAATTTTCCTTAGATGCAAGTACGTGAATCATGAGGAATAAAACAGACGTCTCCCTGGCTGGTCAAATGACAGAATTAAACACCAATTTCCTTACTGCCTGCATGTAACAGAAATGGAGCAAAATCAGGTTTATCTTTATAACTTTGTGCTGTTGAAGCTCAGTGACTTTTGTTTTTATTTCTGCTTCCATCATGTATTTTTTTTTCAGTTGTGTAATCTCTGTGTAATCTATCCTGGTATTGTTTCCTAGACAGGATACTGGCTTATTGAAAAGAAACCTTTTCAAATTGCTTTTCATTGGGGCTTTAAAAAATTCATTGATTTATTTATTGCTGACTTTGCTTATTTGTCTTCACTCCAGCTTTCCTATCTCTCAAGGAGCCAGTTAAACACCTCTTTATTAGTCTGCTTTAGTTTAGTTGTGCAATGAGAAGCAACCCCCAGGACTTAGTGGCTTCCCTTTCAGGTTTTTCCTCACCCACGCTGATAAACACTGTGGATTGGCTGCCACGCTAGTCCGTGATACCGTTAGTAAGGGCTCGAGCTCTCAGAACAACGTCTAAGACATTACCAGTCTCTTTCCAGCTAGGAAAATGTGCATGGCAGGTCCTGTGTTGTCCTGGAGGTGAAACATATTACCTGATTCACAGCTCATTGGGCAGAGAAGTTATATGTCCAGGCCTGATGTTAAAGGAGCCAGAAAATATAATTCACCTCCTGACAGATACAGCAAATATTTTGAACAAAAATGCTATTACCTTATCTTTTCAAGCTAATATTTGGCTCCAGAATCATACAGCCATGCCAGTGGTAAAGCCACTCATGAATTAATTAGCTTTAAAAAATTGGACCCCACTGCAGGCCTAAGTGATTGAAAATGAGGCTGCACAAACTTTTTTGTAAGAGCCGGATAGTAAATATATATATTTTTGAGGAGGGAGAAGGGACATACAGTCTCTGTTGAAATACTTGCAGCTTATCAAGTCTGCTGATGCAGACAGAAAACAGCCATAGTTCTTATAGAAATGAATGGGTATGTTTGTGTTCTAACAAAACTTTATTTAAAAAAATATCATGGGCTGGATTCTTCTCTCTAGTCACATTTTGCCAACCTGTGAGGGAGATTAGTTCTCATCTGGTTTGAGTAGAAATTTGGAATATCCTAATGGAGTTTATCTGTTTTTACTGAAAGAAGTTTCACTCATAGAAACTGTGAGATTTTATTTATGGTAGGTCCTGCTCTAGGATAAGGCAGGCCATTTTTCTTTCATTAGCTGTTAATTCTGTGAAAAATATTCTGAGATGCAGAGACATAATTTGAAACATTATTTTCAATATACTTGCTTTCTTAAGACAGGCTCAGAAAGAAAAGCTCTATGAAATTTGCTTGGCCATCAGAACACGCAGAGAAGAAGGCACTGTAAGGAGCAAGGATTACAAAAGGAATTAGACATTCTAATTTAATTGTTATAATAGAAATAAAGGGAGTAGTTTCTTGGAAATGGTATGCATTCCACCATCTTCCTGGAAAAGGCACATTACTATGTAGCATCTAAATAGATACAATTGTAGTCTAGCCGTATGTATTATATATATAGTCACAGAAATTATGGAAGCATAAAATCTAAACAAAAGGGGACCATGTCTATGTTTTTCAAAGCTTCCAATGAATTATTATGGGTAATTAAACAAATAGAAATGTGTAATGTAGTTGACAAATTAAGACAATATTATTCTTGCTGAAAATATTTAACAAAATTATATTACTTTTGAGATTCAAAACCTGTTTTCTTGCTAAGAATAAAATAAGTGCAATGAACTTGCCAATTTCTTTTTCCCCCAAATGCAGGCTTAAATACAAAGAAATGTTAATTGATTCATTGAACTTTTGAAGCAACTATTTAACATTTTTTAATAAATAGAAGCCTACCTCTAATCCCAGGTGGAAGCTTTACTAAAGACATACATTATAATTATGCTTCTATTTTCATGACCCCCTAGTAACTGAGACTGGGAAAGCCTGCCTTCTACATCTGAATTTCAAGCCATCATTCAGACAAAGCTTCATTAAACCCCACCAAACACGAAAGGTCACCATGGTTTCATATGTTTGTGTTGCAGCAACCAAATGTTGCAAAATCTCTATCAGCAGCCAGCAAAATTTAGAAACAGAAGAAAGTGGCAAGAGAAAAATGAGGACATAGGTCATAAGTTCATCTGTTCAACAAACAGCAACACAGATAAATAGGCTAGAGTTCTCTCCCTTGAGGAAATGATTCTGCATAGAAGAATACATTACATTGACAATTAGAATATTTTCTGTAAATACCAAGTTGATTTCCACGAAACAGCGGGGCTGAAATGACGCAGAACATCTTTTTTCATCCCAAACATAGAGAAGTACCACTTGTAGTAGAACAACTGGAAATGTAAATATATAGCTCAGTTCAAAATATAAACAAGGAGAAGCATCTCCAACTCAAGAGGGAACTCAAAGCTGGAAAATGGAAGCCCAGGGGCTCACAGGCCTTCCTGGCCGGAGCGTGGACTCTGCTACCCACTGTGAGAGGAAGGGACTCTTTGTTCTAGGGATTAGAAATGAGCTACTGCATAAAACGAGCATTCAAAAAATTGATCTGTTCATAAAATGGAAACTATACAAACTCTTAACGATCCAGAAAAATAACACCTTGCTCAGAGCACAGACAGAAAAAATGACCTGAGAAGAATAATAATCTCAGGTGTTTTTCCTTTCATGAAATCCAAATTCACACTTCACAATCCATACCTTCAACTACCCCAGGGGAAAAGGCCTATCAGAGGCAAATATTTCTAAAGAGATATTCTTACAACCCAGAAAAAATAGAACTCTCACTAAATATAGTTCTCGATGAGTATGAACTTACCTTAAACAATTATAAATCATTATTTTATTATGAAATTAATATCAGGAGAAAGTCAGTGAGTACATCAAATGAGTGAACAGAAAATAATGAACTAATTTAAAATAAGTAAATTTAAAAATGACTAGACAGAAAAAGGAAGTAATAAACACTGCAAGAACAATATGGCATGCTATGGGGAGAGGCCCTATTGAAAAGTAACCAAACACAGAGTCTAACAATGAAAACTCAAAATTATTAAAATAAAAATAACAATAAGTTCTTTTTGGATTAGTTAACAAGAAGATTGGATATAGTTGAAGAGTAAATATAATAATTGTAAGACAGAGAGTAGGAAATCATCTCAGATCAAGCAGATCGATAAGGACATAGAAAAGGTTTTAAGGGATGTAGAGAAAACAATAAAGGCTGGGTGTTTCAATGCAAAAATGAGAAAATAAGGGAGACATAATGTATTACTGAGAAATTTCCCATATTGAGGGAAGTCTGAATTTCCAGATTGGCTGAACTCTCTAAGTCTTAAACAGGGTGAATATACACATCCACACTTGGTTGAATTATAGGAAAATCGTATAACATCAAAACCAAAAATTTGTGTTTCCTGAGTTATTTTTATAGAGCAATGACAAATGGACCTACAGTAAATATGTTACCAACAATGCCCAATCAAAAACATAGAGGGATAATAACTGATCATCTAGAGTTTCAAAATAAAGTTAAACTTTATTTAAGAATAAGGTGAAATAGGGAAATTTTCTAGCAAAGATTGAAGGAATTTATTTTGGACAGATTCTCACTGTAAGAACTACTAAGGATTTGCTTCAGCAAGAAGGATTTTCGAGCCAAAAGGAAGGAGTAAAGTGAAAGAAGTAGAAAATGTTGATAAATCTAAATAAGCGTTGACTGTAAGTAATAGGATTACCTTAAAAAGTATAGAAGCTTGTAGAATTGAAATACTAAACATTAACAGAGAAGGTGAGATTTGGGGTAGATTGCTTTTAAAGAACTCCATGTTCTTACAAACAAAGAAGGCTGGAGAGATGAATTAACTTTCACTATTTTGAATCTCTATATTTAAGTGTAGTTGCTAAAATGAAAGAAATAGTATGTACATCTATCCAACAGGTAAAGTATATATATACATTTTATTTATTTATTTATTTATTTATTTATTTATTATTTTATTGTTGTTCAATTACAGTTGTCTGTATTTTTTCCGCACCCTTATCCCCCACCCCATCCAAATATATTTTTTGTATATACATATATACAGAAAAAACACTTGGCCAGTCCAATAAAGAGAAGAAAATAAGAGAAGCAGACAGTTAAAAGAAGACAAGCAAGAAAATGAGCTAAATAGTCCTAATGTACAGGTCATTGCAATAGAGTATAATTATTAAACTCATATGTTTTATTAGGATCTAAGAGACTGGAAAAATAAAATAAATCCAGCCATAAGCTATTCAAAAGGACCGTGCAAACAGTAAAAACAACTTTTAAAAAGATTATTATAAAATGATGAAAATAAAAATAACTTCAAATACGTTTATTACATTCCTCTTTGAAATTACAAAATATTGGAAAACACAGAAGTGGATTTCAATAGGGAAAACTGACAATTACTTATAGATTTTTATACTTTTATGTTTTGAATTTATATTTTACTAACCAATTAATTTTTGTACATATGACTGTAATTACATTTGAATATTTTTTGCAATTATTTACATTCTTAAACCTTGCTAATCATCTAATCTATACATATTTGCACATTAGTCTATTCTCTATAGTTGATTAATCTTTTATTATGATGGCTAGACTTCCACAGAAATAATAATTTTCTTGAAAATTTTATTTTTACTTGAAAAAATATCTATCACCTCTAAATTAAATTAAGGCCTGAACCAGGTCTGTTTTGCTTCTTGTTTTCTTGACACTTAACATTTCTGCTTAGCACAGATTTGGGCACATCACAGAAAAATCAATATTTGTTGAATAAATAAGACAATCTCATATTTACCAGGAGAATTTTGCTTAAATTAAGCTTTAAAAAAAAAAAAACTCTTTATACTCCTCAGCCTTCCCTATTCTAGTTCTTTCAATGGCAACATAATTGTCAAATATCTTTTATTCTGGTGAAAATCACACCGCTTCTTAGGATTTATTATTACAGAACTTCTCTTAAAATATTCTTCTTTTATTGATCTTTTAAAAATAATAATTAAAGAGAAGTTAATCTGTTAAATTATTTCTGGTTATGCTTGTTTGCATTTGGGAATGGAAGGAATGAAATTTCTAATCTCTTAAGGAATAAAGTTTTATTTTGAGATGTTCCCTTGATTCTAAAAGCAATTACAAATAGTAATTGTCTTAATTCTCTGCAAATGGCAATAACCTCAAAGCTAGTATTATATTGGATCATAGGGAATAAAAAGAAATAAATTGTAAATAATGCTGCTACAAACGTAGGGTCCATAGGTTCTTTTGAATTGGTGTTTCAGGGTTCTTAGGGTATAATCCCAGCAGTGGAATTGCTGGGTCAAAAGACAGTTCCATTTTTAGTTTTTTGAGGAACTTCCACGTTGTTTTTCATGATGGCTGCACCAGTCTGCATTCCCACCAACAGTGCACTAGGGTCCCCCTTTCTCTACATCCGCACCAGCACTTGTTTGTTGATTTGCTAATGATGGCCATTTCGACTGGTGTGAGGTGGTATCTCATTCTGGTTTTAATTTGCATCTCTCTGATGGCTGGTGATGTTGAGCATCCTTTCATATGTTTATGGGCTTTCTGTATACCTGCTTGGAGACATATCTGGTCAGGTCTTTGCCCATTTTTGATTTGGATTGTTTATCTTCCTAGGGTTGAGACACAAAACAGCTTAAATTCCCATCAGCAAGTGAGTGGATCAAAAAAATGTGGTACATTGTGGTGAGAGATTGCTTTGACTAACCAGAGCAAGGAGGGCTTTAACTGGCTCTCCTCTTACAATGCATTCCAGGCTCCATGGTCCTTCTTCTCTCCTGACCCCTTGCCCCAACAGAGTGCCATCTCTTTCCCTCACTCTTGCAGATGTTTTTGCCATTAAGTAAAAAAAAAAAAAATTGAACCAGAATATAGAAGTTATGGGATCTCTCTAACCCTTAACTTTTCCAGTACAAAATGGAGGTGAAAAAAACCTAACTCAGAAGGTGATGCAGGATGTTAAATCTTGTGAAGAATTCTCTATGGTTCCTAAGATACAGGAGGGTCTAAAAATACACAATTGCTAGCTTCCTTCAATATCTTATGGTTGTGTTGTGCTTTAAACATCCTTTTCCTTTCCTTCTTTAACTTTTTTGTAATAAGTCAAAAACATGTATTTCATGTTGGGAAAGGCAGTCTTGTGCATGCAGTCTCTTGGCACCCAATCAGCTGTGCCATAAGCCGAGGACCTGAAACGCTTTCTTACCAGGAGGTGGTAAGCCCTCAGAGCCAACGCTGGCCTTGTCATCTTGTGTAGGAATGTCTTTTCTTATTTCAGACTCAGTGTCCACTCCTTCCCCACTGCTATATCTGACTCTAGCAGGGCGGGGATAGGATCCTTTGTTTGAGGCACAAGTGGGTAGTGGGAAGGCTAATAGCCCTGGGTTGGCTGCTGCAAGTGACCCACTGGCCTCAGGGGACCAATGCCCACTAGTAATGCTGATCCAGCTCTGTCTCTTCTGTCTGTGAGTTAAGCATTGTTCCACCTACTGTTTGATTTTGTTGTGTTTTCCTCGGTGACTCTCCTACCAAGTGCAGTGGGCAGAAATATTCAGACTTGTACTTCTGGTGGCAAACAACAGATGCTAATTGCTCTACAATTTGTGACTATAACAATTCCAGCAAGTTTGTGCAAATATAGGTAAAGCATGGTCATGCCTTATTAATCCCTTCTCTTTACCCTTGTTCTCATACCAGTGATAGCCATTGTTAAAAACTTAGTATGTATAACACTAGTCATTTTTAGTGGTTTTTATTTTCATGTGTATATGTATTGTGTATGTATATTTATCATGTTGTCATATAGCATAGATCACAGAATTTATATTTTTGTAACTTTGTTTTCTTTTAATATAATTTCAAAGATTTTTCTTTTCTTTCTTATTATAGCTACATCAAATAGCATGATGTGGATATATTATTATCAAATTTTCTCTATCCTTTGAGGAATGTTTAAATCTGCCCTTTTAATTCTGAAAAATATAGTCAAACTTTCTTTCCAAAATAATTATGTAAATTTACCCTATAGCCAATGCTGTTGTTCACTTTATTATATTATTTTTACCAATATTTGAAATAACTGGCCATCTTAATATTTGCAATGATATTAGGCAATTTATATATTCATGTTTTTAGTGAGTTAGAAAACATTTAAAAAAGTCATTTCAATATCTTTTCTCTGAATTAGTGCCTTATTTTTACCCAGCCCCTTCCCCCATGGAATTATTTGTATTTTTCTCTCTGACCTGTGAGATGTCTTATGATGCCAGTGTTTTCAGCTCAGTCTCTACTTTGCCCATCTCCTCGCCACGTAAACTCGTTTATTTCAGCATTTGCGGTTTTCTTGTATTTGTTTGTTTGCTCAATTTTTTTCTTGGATAAAACTTGATTCTCTTTCATTTATTAATTCCAAATTTTGTATCTTGCTTCACAGGCCCTTCCCCAATATAAGACAGAACTAATAATCATCAATTTTATGCTAATATTTTATAGTTCTTTTGCACATTTATCTCTCTAAATCTATAAACTAACTTTATTAATTTACTCATTCAACAGTTATATTGTAAGGGCATACTGTGTGTCTGATCCTGTCCTAGGCCTTAAGGATACAAGTGTGAACAACACAAGGTCCCTGCTGTTATGGACCTTAAATGCTAGTAGGGGAAGACAGGCAATGAGCAAATGCATATAAGGTAAAATATGATGTGACTGAGGTAGTAAAAAGTGGACTCAAGAAGAATAAGTCAGGTGAGGGGTGGCTATTTTAGATATGGATCTTAGGGAAGTGCCCTCTGAAGAAGTGGCATTTGTGTACAAGTCAAAATGGAATGAATGAGTGAGCCAGGCAAAGGCCTGGTGGAAGATATTCCAGGCACACAGCAGGGGTGTAAAGGGACTTGAAAGAACGTGAGGAGGAGGCAGTGGTTGAGATGAAAAGTGGTCCAGAAATGTAGTCAGGATACTATCACATTTAGGAGCTCAGAGGATATAAGTATGACTTCACATTTTATGCTGCCCGTGATGAGAAGCCATTAGAGTTTTGAGCAGGAAATCTACATAGTCAGATTTGCATTTTAAAATTATATTCTACTGCAGTGTGAGGAATAGAAGATAAAGTAATAAGTATGGAAGCATGAAGTTGGGTTTCCTCAAAGAGAGCCAATTCTCTCAAAAACATGTTAAATTATCTTCCTTTTTCTCACAAAGTAAAGTACGTACGTTTTAGTAGATCTGAAATTGAATCTCGAGATACACATCTCCATGTCTTCTTGTATATAGTATTCTGATTACTATGTGTTTGAATTGGATCAAGTTTTACTTGGTTATTCTTTGCTTTAAACTTCTTTACTATTACATACTACTCTATCCACTGTAGAATCAGCACGAAATGTTATATTTTAAAAGGTACTGGTGCTTATTTATTAATGAATGTGGAAGAAATCGACATATCTGCAATTTTGAGTCTTTCTAACACGGAATCTTTATTCAGGTCTTTTCTAAGTGTCTACATCACTTTTGACAGAGGTGTAATACACTCATACCAATGTGTTTCTAGGAAATGAATGGCTTTTTATAACTTTTGTGGGTGGATTTTAAAAATCACACTTCTAATTTATCACCAGTTTGTGTAAATGCTTTATGTTAATTTTTTATTCAGACATTTGACTCAGTTGTAGTAGCTTTAATGATTCGTAGGTCCTTAAAATTTTCTATGTAAATATTTCATTTAAAAATTAAGTCACTTTTAATAAGTAACTTTTTAAAATATTCTCTTCCAACACTTGTACCTCCCATTTTTTCTTATTTGAGTGAATTTTCTAGGACTTTCATCAACAAAATGTTAAAAAGAAAATTGGCATGGAACATCTCACCTTCGTCATTAGTATAGTGGGAACTACATTTTACAATTAGATACATTTTAAGCCATAGTTTAGGGAATACTTACTAATTTTAAAATGTAATCTTTATAACAATTTAATGACACTGTATGCTTAGCATAACCACTTTTCATTTGAGGAAACTGGGGTCCAGAGTAGACAGACAACCTGTGTGAAACACCAATAGATAATAGAATCCAGAGTTAGGAATTCTAATTTCAGAGTGAATATAACTGGCAAAAAATGTTTTCAGGTGAGAAAGTTTTCTTCCTGTACTGAGGGTTTTATCAAATAAGAATATTGAGTTTTATCAGCACTCTACCAAGATAATCATATAGTTGTTCACCTTTAATCTTTTAATATATGTAATTACATTAATAGATTCCCTAATGTTAATCCACTCATGCATTGCATTTCTGGGATATACTCTAACTGGTAATGACACTGGTAAATTTGATTTGCTAATATTTTATCTGTGATATTTCATCTTGAATTATAAGTAAAATTAACATACTTCTTTCTAAAGCTTCTTTTTTAAAAGACTTTATTTATTTATTTTTAGAGAGGGGGGCAGTGAGGGAGAGAAATATCAATGTGTGGTTGTCTCTCACGTGGCCCCCACTGGGGACCTGGCCTGCAACTGAGGCATGTGCCCTGACTGGGAATCAAACTGGCAACCCTTTGCCTCTCAGCTCGCACTCAATCCACTGAGCTACACCAGCCAGGGCAACATACTTCTTATTTCATTTACTGGCCAAGATGAATAGTATGATTAGAATTTGGATAAACTTTTAAAGTGAAATAGAGCAATTTCCATGTTTTCTAGCAATGCAATAATGATATTAATGATCCAAAACATAGCTGAAATTTTGAGAATATGCTAGCGCTTTGCATGTATGACCTCACTGAACTTTTATAATAAGCCCTATGGAACAATAATATAATTACACACTTATTAAGAAATAACCACAGCTAGGATGTTAAGTGACTTGGGAAGGGTCGCGCAATTAGAAAATGGCACAATCACGATGAAAACAATTAAGTTTTGATGTCTGCAGTGTCATTATAGTCACTTCATGCTTTCAGATAGTGGTTTAGCTTATTAAAGAATTTAAACTTGGTGGTATTTTCCGTAGCACATTGAGGCCTTTATTCCTTTAGTATTAGCATCTGTTGTGCTGTTAATGGTTCAGACCAGCGCCAACCTGATTGTTGGCCTTGAAAGATCTGTCTTCCCTCTCTTGAACTTACTAAATGTCCCTGCTGATCAGTGACACTTTTTATAACTTGTACAATAAGTGCATGTGTGTGAACTGGGGTGGGTGCTTGGGTGTTTTAATTAGAGGATTTTTAATTTAAATCTCCCATTTGTAAATTTAACAAATATTCATGAGTACCTTCTGTGTTCCAGATACAGTCCTAGCTATGGGATATACATTAGTGAATGAATAAAAGTGAAAATCCTGCCCCAGTGGAGCTTGTAGTCTAGTCTGGGAGTTGGACAAAGGACCAAATAAATAAGTAAATCATATAGCATATTCCACTGTGGTAGCTCTATGAGGAACAAATAGAGCAGGATGGGTGATATGGAAATTCTGGGTTTTATGTGGACCTTTTAACAAACATGGCAAGTCTTCGCTATCAAGGTACTATTGACAGAGCAGGTAATGTGCATGTGGAAGGAAGAGAGGTCTCTGCAGAGAGAACAGCAAATGCAGAAGCTGGCTTTAGGGAAGTACCAGGCATATTTTAGTAATAGCAAGAAGGCCACCATGGTTGCAAAGAAGTGAACAAGTGGGATACAAGTGAAGATGCACTCAGAGAAATAGCTTAGGTCTAGATAGGTATAGAACTTTCTAGGCCATTTAAGGAGCTCTAAGTTTAAGTCTGCATGAGTTGGCCAAACACTGAGGCTTTTAGCAGAAGAGTTGCTTGATTGGATTTATATTCTCACAAGGTCATCTTCATTGTTCTATTGAAAAGAAATTATAAAAGGGCAAGAGCAGAAACAGGGACACCAGTTGTAAAGTGGTTGAATTATTTCAGATTAAAGATGGTAAGCACGTGGAACAGGTGGTCGAGACTGTAAGAAATACAAAAAGTCCTAAGCAAACAACTAGAACAAGAACAGAATCACAGAAACAGAGATCACACGGAGGGTTATCAGCAGGGAGGGGGAGAGGGGATAGTGGGGGAAAAGGTACAGGTAATAAGAAGCATAAATGGTTGGTACAGAATAGACAGGGGGAGTGTAAGAATAGTATAGGAAACAGAGAAGCAAAAGAACTTATATGTATGACCTGTGGACATGAACTAAGGGGGGAATGTGGGTGAAAGGGGTTGTGCAGGGCAGACAGGAATAAAGGGGGAAATGGGGCAACTGTAATAGCATAATGAATAAAATATACTAAAAAAAGAAATACATTAAGTCCTTACTTAACATTGTCAATAGGTTCTGAGACTTTAAGCAAAATGATGTATAATGAAAACAATTTTATCATAAGCTAATTTATATAAACAATAATTAAGTTCCTATGGCATCTCATCAAAATTTTAATGAAACAACACTGAACAAAATAATGCTACTTGCAAACCTGCTGTCATGAGATTCTGTACATATTTTGAAAGTAGAGCCAAGTCAATCTGCAGATGAATTAGGTGTGGATTAGAAGGGGAAGGGAGAAATCAAAACAAAGTTTGGCCACAGCCACCAGAATATTTGCCATAAAAGATCTAGGAAAGACCTTGGGAGAAGCAGGTTTGAGAGGAAATAACACAAGCTCAGTTTTGGATCTGTAAAGTTTGAGATGTTATTAGATTTCCACATAGAGTAGGCAGCGGGAAATCTGAGTCTGCAGTTCAAGAGATAAGTCTGAACTGTAGATATGGTTATGAGACTGTTCAGCTCACTCATGGACTTGATGAAATCTCCAAGAGAGAGACTTGGTATAAACAAAGAAGAGAGGGGAGGGATGCCTTTTAAAAAATATATAAATAAAACTAAAATAAACTGAATAGTGAGCCCTTTAGCCAAGGAGACTGAAAACAGTGAATTAGGAAGATAGGAAAATCAGAGGAGTGTAGTCCAGAAATTAACTGAACGCATTTCAGAAGAAGAATTCCAGTACTATTACTATGTCAAAACTCATGGTGGAGTTGTGGGGAAGAAGGTCTCGTTGGTGCTGGTGAGAGAGAATGGAAAGACAGGACTGAGAGACAAAGTCACATGGACAATAATTTCAAGGACTTTTGCTATAAAATGGAGAAGAAATATAAACTTGGAGTTGGAGGTGAAATTCAAGACAGCAGTAGGGGTGTGTGTGTGTGTGTGTGTGTGTGTGTGTTTAAGATAGTAGAAATAAAAAGAGCAAGTTTATGCATTGACTGGAGTAATCCAGGAGAGAGGGGAAGTTTGTGATACAAAGAAGGTAGAAGAGAATTTCTGGTGCGATGTCCTTGATTAATTCTCAAGGGATCCAGAGCTAGTGCACCACGGGGAGTTTATTTTTAGTAGCAAGAAAGAAGTGAGCACATATGGGTGCAGATGTTGGTAAGAGCACATGTGCAACTTGTGAAAGCTCTCTCCTAATTGATTTGGGTTTTTAATGAAGTAGGGAATAAGGGCATTGAGTAAAATTAAGGGTAATGGAGCAGGTATTGCAGGTTTGACAGAAGGGAAAATGACTAAAATAGCCATCTAGGAGACTGGGGGAGTTAATGGACTAAAGAAATGTGTTATTACTGGTAATATATAAAGATCTCTTATAGATAAATAAGAAATAGTGAACTTGACCATAAAAATATGAAAGAAACATGTATGTACAATTCACAACCACACATCTGTACATATATATGTGTCCAATAATGCCACGAAGTAATTGTTAACTTTGATCTTAATGTAACAAGTAAAATCGAACACATTTTTTGTTATCACTGGAGGGACGTTCTTTCTAGAGACCGATTTGTGAAAGATATCATTAGTTTCAACAATATGCCTATCCTTTCACTTGTCCTAAGGAACTTCTCCTCCAAGAAAATAATAGATAACGTGTGAAAAATTTTAATCATATATGGTTTACCTCTACTTTATCTAAACATTGGAAAAAATGTTGGAAAAGGGAAACTATAAATAAACTGCTGTGAAAGACAATTCAATTATATTCAACCAGTAAAATGTCACTAGTGGTACATGAATGTTTAATTTACAAATTTATGGCACACATGAGTGAATTCATGAGGCTACTTATGGTAGTGTGCTCTTTTTGAAAGTGTAATGCACATCTTTATATTGTAAAAAGGAGACTTACTGGCCTTGTGTTTGTGTCCGCTTTCTTGACTGGTTGTTCCCTTTTGTTCACTTCTGTAGGTTTGGGGCAGAGAGTGGTGATCATTTGTACATTGGCAATTCCATTGCCATCTTTCTGGGAAGCTCAACTCACTGGCTATTTCTGCTAGATCTGTGGCCTGATGTGATTTTCATTTTAGAAAGATTACTTGATTATTACAAGTGGTGTGGTATAGACAGAGGTAAACTCGGCACATGGAAACCAACCTGAGCCCTCTGCAGGAGTCCATGGGGGAGGTGCACAGTGGGAAGAGAGAGTGGGAAACCGAGTGGAGGTTCCAGAGGAGATGTGTGGGCAGAAGGCCCTGACACTTGCATTGGAAACAATACAACCAGAATCCATTCAGAGAAACCCACAGGGGCGGGCATGAGCCCGGAGCGGAACCCATTCCTTCCCCCACTGAAACGGCCAGTCCCTGCTCGTACACCAGCTTTACTACTACAATTTAACACAGAGGATTATTTCTGGCCCCCGTTACTCTGTCTGTGTTTAATTATGCACCACAGTAATGAGAGAAAAATAGCAGCTATTTCAAAGATGCTTTTCAGGTTTCCTATCCCCTCGCCTCGTGATGCTGGAGTTAAGAAGAGGAATGAGAACTAGAAGAGGCACAGGTGGTGTGTTCATGGGCTTCGGGGAGATGATTACCTCACTTGTGGTAATCTGAAGGAAGTCAGGTTACAATTAAGACTGTCAGGTAAAGCACACAATTAAAGTTCATTGAAAACGCTGTCGACACAGTGGTATTAGTAAGTAAATGCACCCGGGCAAACAGATGTACCCTGGAAAATTGAAAGGGAGTATTTCCTTCCAGAAAAAAAAAAATCTGCTTTATCAGATCTGACAACTTTCACTTGAGCTCTGGGTCTTGAGCTAGAAAGAGCTTCTTATTTAATTTAAGCGACTGACACATAACACGAAGGTTGGAAATGAGTTGACTCATTAACGTATTTTGCTTAGTAGAAGAGGTAGAGGTAAGAGAAGACATGCTTGCCTCACCGCACTTTGATCCTGGCCTCCCACATTTGTGAAAGAGCTAGATATACTGCATTCTACTCTGTTTGCTAAGGAGTGAAGTGATGATTCTCAAATCAGGATATTCTTACTGTAAAATGTAGGAAAAATCATACGTCTGTTTTTAAAATCAGCCTTCCATCAATCAGATGGCATGGCTATACCAGGCCCATATGTTATCAGTCTCTTTAAGTATCTACTTGCATTTATATGACACTAATAAGAAAGAGTTCCCATAGACAAATAGCAATTCTGCTATTTGATTTTGCTCCATAAGTAACTGTATACATCAATTCCTCTTAATAAAGTAAAGTATTCCCTCAGCTCACACATATCACAGGCATTACCACTAATGGGGGTTATGCATGAGGGTGGAGTGAAAACTCCAGCTCTGACTCCCGAGCCTCCACTCTGCGTTTTCCTGGACTAATGATATTTTTCATCTGGCCAGTAATAGAGGCAGTGGATCTGCGGAATGGCTGTCAAATAGAAAATGCCGACGTAGGGGAAAGGTTTTGCTTTTCGCTGTAATAGCAAGGACTAATAGTCTTGGCTGGACCTTTTTCTATAAGAGAAGCTGCTTGTGACCATGACCAGAATTTCAGGAAAACATTCAGATGAGAAAAATAGAAAGAAAAAAAACCCCAACACATGGCATTCCGGTTCGGCGTGAAGAAGAGTTCTTTGCCACCGTCATCCTCTTCTCTGATTCCTCAGGGCACAGCTCTCCCTTGGAGAAAGTAAGCCCTCTGAGTGCCTCCCGGTGAATTCATCTGTGAGAATTAAATGCGGCAACACATACTGGGCCCGGCACAAATAACACCACTTGCTATCACACGATCTTTTATTAAAAAATCATAAGCATGTAATTCTGTAACATGACAATTTCATACTCAAGCACACCATTTGACATTTTAGGTGAGATGTTCAAATTAAAACTATAAATTATTACACCCGTCATATTACTCTACCAACCACACTCAAGCAGACCTTACTGCTGCCAGACCCTGTAGACGGCACGTAGTAAGGCCTCGGAGAATAAGTTTTCTCTGTCCTTCCCTCAGAATTTTGGTGTCCAGAGCCCACAAGCACTGGTTTCATGCTGTGTAGGTGACACGGGCTCACTCCCTGTAGAAGTCCCCTTCACTGCCCACATT
Source organism: Desmodus rotundus (assembly GCF_022682495.2). Taxonomy (NCBI): domain Eukaryota; kingdom Metazoa; phylum Chordata; class Mammalia; order Chiroptera; family Phyllostomidae; genus Desmodus; species Desmodus rotundus. The sequence continues at coordinate 155,862,294 of NC_071391.1, forward strand.
AGCTGCTTTGTTCTTGGGACAGCCAGTGTAAATCCTAAAATGTGTCCAGTCGCCCTACTGATCGTTAGTGGCAGTCACCCTGTGTCCTGTGGAACAGGCATTGCCTTTCAGGTGCGGTTCTTGTAATTTATATCTCCAAGTGTCAGTTGAATATAATAAAGTATGAAAAGTACACCAAGTTTAAGTAGAAGTAAATAGACTGATGTGTTTCTGGGTCAGTGTGCATTCCTGTAACCCCCATTGTCTCATTTTAACATGATTTCCACTTCTTTTAGTGAACTCTTCAATAGCACCTCGACGTCTTGTTCTACTTTCTTGAGTATATAAAAACATTACATTCCAACCTGCTCTTATCTGAGGTGCTGTGGAATTCTTTTCATCCTTTTTATCAACGGTGTCCCAGGCTTTGCAACTTTTGTTTCTTGAAAGGAAAACTTGATTACAGAAATACAACAAATGCTCTCTAGCCACCAAGTGCTTGTGTGGCAGTAGTGAGACATCGTGAACCACTCAGCGACAGGAAAGAGGGCGCCTGATGGTGCATTAGTCACTTTAGTAAAGGAGAGGGGGGGGAAATGAAGTGAAACTGGCATTGAATGAGTGTCTACTCTGGGCCAAGGTGTGTGCCAGGTGACAGATAGTGGGGTAGCCTTTAATCTCCCGAGTATTTATATACAAAGCAACACTTAATACTCTCTTGAGTCTCCAGCATTTCTCTTACCACTTCTACACACCTTTGCAGTGGTGGCTTCTCCAGAGCTATTTTTGTAGGTATTACTTTGTCCTAGCCCCTATCTCTCTCTCTCTCTCCCTCTCTGCCCCCCTCCATAATTCTTCCCTTTACACTCACGAACATCCTGCCTTGCTTTCTTGTCTTCTTCTCATCCTCTGTCCTCTTCACTGAACCGTGCGTCTCGGACTGATGAAAGTGCATCTGCAATCGGTTCCTGAGATTGTCTCAGGTGGTTGGCCATCTCGTCACTTTTCTCATTCAGTCATTTCCCCCCGGGCGCAGAGAGACTCAGCGTGTCCAAAAGTGACAGCTCTCGTGCGGAAGGGGGCATATGCTGCTTTACAAAGTTGGCCACCAGCATTAGCGGAGTCATTTTCCACCCCTCTAGCTGTCTGATTTCTCCACTTGATTCCAGCTTTCTCTTCATTTTTTACACAGTTGCAAGCATTCTTTATCATTCTGAACCAATATCTACATTAAACTTTTCTATTATGTTAATTACCATAATTCTTTAACATCCTGTTCAAAGCAATTTAAAACAATGAAATAACATCTTGTTTGAAGAGAATTGTTAATGTTTCTCGGGAGCTTTTCCATTTGATTTTCACACTGCACTGTGATCCATACAAAGCGGCCATTAATATTTTCATGTTTCTGGATATTGAGGAAAAAGATAGTATTTTATATTTTTTCTCTCCTCCACTGTAATATAAACTTCAGAGGAAACGAGACCACTGATGCATGGTTCACTTTTTCATTCTGGGCTTTTATCTCATACCTTATCCCATACCGAACTCCGATAAATCAATAGTGAGTCATCAATTTTAACTTGGAGCTCCAGTTCAAAACGATGTCAGGCTTGGTAGTGGCTCTGCTGATGCTGCTGATCTTTGAGGATTTCATTTCCATTCCTCTTAGTCTGAGTCTATCCCTCATGACCCATGGACCTTCTTTTAGTGTGTGTGTGTGTGTGTGTGTGTGTGTGTGTTGTTGTTGTTGTAGCTGTCTCTTCTCAGTGGCACTCCTGATTAGAGTTTCTGACATTTCACCTGTCTTGGAGCTTGGGACCCCTGGACATTCTATCTCTTAAATATCTGGATTTTCTTCAACACATCTGCACGAGGCTGGGGAAATCAGTAGTCTGTGGTCTGGATATGGTCCATGGGGCTGAGCCCTGTTTCACCTTATGCTCAGTAGTCCTGGCTCCTGGCGTCGGAGACTTCTGAGTTGGCCCTGCACCCTCACCACTCCCTAGGGTCCCGATTTATTCCTTTTCTTCCTGGTTCTCCTGCTGCATCTCTGCTCCTATTCTTTCAGACGAGGTGGGTCCTAATTCTCCAGGGTTGTCAATTCTTTCCTTATATTTAATCCATATAAAAACAGTAATGGAAACAATGGCCCCAAGAAATAATAATTCTTGTTGCATTTATTGCCTTTTCAGATTATAAGGTGACTATGCAAATAAATTGTTCTAAATCAGTTCTTTTCTAAAGAGGGCTTTCAAAAATGGATCATTTTTCTTTCTTTCTTTCTCCTCTTAGCCACTCACTTGGGATTAGTTAAGGTAATTGCCCACAAATTAAGACTGTCCATATGTTTCATTCCAGAATTTCCAATGTCTGCCTTTTTCTGACACCTAAGAAACAAACCAGCAGTTTGAAGAGCCCTCATATCATGTGCCATTCAGCTAACAGTCCTGTCAGCAAATAGGCTAACGGCCTTTGGCTTCAGGCTAAAACTTGGGCTTCCCACCCCCGCAGACTTTGCAGAGCATTCCACCCAATGCCCGTTCAACCCTGATTTCAGTGTAACGGTGGCTGGACATTCAGTGAGACCAAACTGTTTGAAAGGTGATCTTTTTGAAAGAACAAAATACCTTTGCTGACTTTTTAGAGCTGGAAGTTCTCCTGCCCCTCCTGCTACACATACACACTCTGGGCTCCTGGACGTGGTGGTCAGTTTTATTAGACTTGTGGTCTCATGGACTTGGCGACCCAATTCAGGGAAAGGCTTGCTATTGAGAAAACTAGAAACACAAGGATGTTAAGGGTGTGTGCTTTCCTAAGAAAGTATTAGGTAGAGAAGAAGAAAATTGTGAAACCCAGATTTAGTCAAATTGGAGGTCAGCTCTAGGTTTGGGGTCTTTGATTAGTCCATTCTCATGCTGATTAGCTGGCCCCTGGGTGTAACTGATCTTTGGATTTCGGTAATTTCAGTGTGAATCTTGCTTCTTTGGGCACCTGGCTGTGTAAACTTGCTTATTTTAAAAAAATTTTCCAGAATCTTTGGTTTCCTTTCCATGAAACAGAGATAGGAATATCTCCCTCATAGTCCTGGCCTGGGGATTAATTGGAACAATGTATTGGGACAATTAATTGCAACACAATGCTTGCAGAGAGTAAAACTCAGTAAAATAGTCATCTTTTTGTTCTTGTTAATACTACTCTGATTTCCCATTTATTTATCCCCTTATTTATTCAACAAATGTTGTGCCCAGGTACCTTATGAGATGCTCTGAATATAGATACAAATAATACACAGTCTGCGCCTTGGCGAGCTCATGCTTAGACAAGGACCATCGGTAACAAAATCCTACAACTCCAGTACAATAAGTCACAAGCCACCATGGAGGGGGAAGTAGAAACTGTGAGCATCATGGCCCCATCATGTGGTGCTTGCTGTGGGCTGGAAGGTTTCCCTCCCACTTAGCACCCTGCCTGGGGCAGGGGTGGTGGTATTTCCCTGAGCTGGGTCTGCCCAAGGCACAGTGGAGCCACAGCAGCGGGGGTGACAATGAGCCTCCACACAATTCCTGGTGGGCACAAGGCTAGGTCTGCATTTCAAGACCCAGATTTTCTCAGTGTCCTACTTCTTAACTGGTTATGAAGAAGCAACAGCCCCCTGTTTAACCAACACTCTGGCATCTATCTCAGGGTCAGGTAGGAACTGAAAACCGGAAGAGTCTTACAAGAATATGAGTAGAGTTTTTAAAAATTTCTACAGTCATATTTGAGCATAACCATACCCTCTTAAGAAACTGGGGCTCAGAGGGGAAAGTCATTTGCTTTAGATGAGACACTAGTTTGGGGCAGAGCTGAGACCAGGACCTGGGCCTCCTGACTTCGACACATGGCTCGTTGTGCGACAGAGCAGCATTTTAGGTAAGGGGTCAAGAAAGTCACTGTCCTAACAACTTAGCAGCACAACACCTAACTATTAGCAAGCGCCTTTTTGCATCAGGTTCTGTTCAAAGATTTTGGATATTATTTGAATCTTACAACAATACCAGACCCTAAATCCTTTTATTCCTATTTTGTAAATAGAGTAATAGAGATATGAAGTAGCTTTCCAATATCACATACAAATAACTAGCAAGGGAAGACTTTGAGCAGCCCATCTGTCTCTCTGAATGCATGTTCTGACTGTCCTCCCTTGATATAGTTATCTGAGTGACCACCCCACGCCCACACCTGTACCAGGCACCCCACGGTTGGGATCATAGGGTCCAGTCATCACCTTCAAAGTGGGACGGAGTTACCAGCAAAGTCAGAGCACATGCTGACTTTGACATCCCTCTAGACATCCATGGGACTGTAAGTAAAGAAAGCTCCACTGGGAAGTACAGGGTCCTGCCTTTCTCAAATACAGAGCATCCTGGTACCTGTACCTTGCCTCCACCTAGTTTTCTTTCTGATGCCCACCTTCCTCCTCTGGAAAACTCTGATTTATCCTTTAAGAACAAAATGAAATCTTGCCCAGTCGTTGTTGCTTTCCCTATGTTCAGTGGGAAAATTACTTACCATTGTCTCTGTGTTCTCACTGTATTCTTTTATGTATAAATCTTAAGGCATTTATTGTGTTGTATTATAATGATGCATTTTCAGTTCCTCCTTTTATCCCTAGCAGAAACTGTAGGTCATCATTATCATATCTCCAATACCCAGCCTAGAGTTTGAATGATAATAGAGAGGTAGTGAATGCTTGGATTCCGTGTATTTGTTCTACTTTCTCATTATTTGTCAGTATTCTCATCATGCCTCATTGTCTGTCTCCTGGGTCCTGACTGTAGATACCTTGATATGAGGGTCACTGTGTGTTCCTTCTTGTTCTTCCTTGCTAAAGTGCTACGAGCAATGCTGGGACCGTGGCCTACGTATGCTTTGTCCATTAAAGGTGGGTGGAATTGATGTGTATCTTTCCCAGTTTCACTTCTCCATTTTGGGGTCTTTAGAAATTGGTAGGATTAGCCTGCCCCCTCTTGGTTCACTGCTTATAACAAGGACCCCAATGGGAACCCATAATACAGAGAGGATTCTGGGTACATGCCTTGAGGCCATGAGTTTGTGCTTATTTGCATATCCTTGGGTAGTACTGTGTCCTTAGAGATGTCCTGGCACCTCCTCTGGCTGGATAGTCTCTGGGTAGCTATTCATGAGACATCCAAAGTTTGGTAGGGATACAATATTTATTCATTCCACTCCATAAAAATGGTTCATTGAGAACCTACTAAGTGCCTGGGAGTCTTCTAGATGCTTGTAACACATTAGTGAACAAAAGCACTAAGAAGTTCTCATCGACATAGGGTTTACGTTCCAGTGAGGGGACCCACAATAATTAATGCGTGGGATATATAAATATATTTTAATAGATCTTAGAAAAGTAACAGGGTGAAGAGTTCAGGAAGAGTTAGCACAGAGAGGCAAAAACAGTTTCAAGCCTGATGGTTAGGATAGGTCTCTTTGTGAAGGTAACATTTGAGCAAAGACTTAAAAGAGGTGAGGAATTTAGTCATGTAAATTTCTGGGAAAGAACATTCTAGGAGAGGAAATAGTGAATGAAAAGCCTCTAAAATACACATAGGTGTATATTTGTGTATATATACACACACATATACATATACACTAATGCACATATTGTCTTGTAATGGTACAACAAACTTCCATAATTGTGTGCCTGCTTCACCTCTCCCTCTGAGATTTCTCCAACACTTTGAAATATGAGTTAAATTAACAGATTTGAAATGGCAGAGCCTGTCAGGATTGATAATAAAACCCCACAGAATGGACAATATAGCCTGTGGCAGGAATGAAGTTTAGTCCACAAGATGGTTACAGACTTAAGCACGTCAGAACTCAGAAATTGTCACAGTTATTAACACGTTCTAGCCTCGGGGAAAAAGGTCTCCATGTGGAGAGCTGTTCAGGCCTGCTTCCCTCCGTCTGCTCTGGACAAAAGGCCTTTGGACCTTAGATGTATAAGGGACCAGCCTCTGCTGGGGGGTCCTTGAGGCTGATTTATTCTTTTCCGCATCCCATCCGAGAGACTAATCTCAGTCAAAGGAATGAGTTTCACAGTGAGAGGCAGTCCTGCCAGGGTTTCCCGAGAGCATTCAATCACCCCTTACCATACATTTTTGTATTCATGTCTACTCTGCTTGCCAAGTTCCTGAGTCCTTGCCTGGGGTGTGTGTGTGGGGAAGGTAGAGGGGAGAGGAGTGGGGATAAAGCAATGAACAGGTATAAGTCTCAGTCCACAGTAAGTTGAAAGATATTAGGGAAATAAAAAGTAGTAACATAAAAACAGTCAACAACTGAGTATCCAATGAGTATTTCTATGAGTTAATAGCATAAGAGCTTAGAAAAGAGAAAAATCCCTATGGACTTGAGATATTAAGGAAGGCTTCCTGGAGGAGGTGAGGACCTGAATATGCCATGTGAAAGGTATGAGGCTGGTGAAAGAAGGCCTTTCAGGCAATTTAACATGGCTAGCCAGGGGAGGAACCTGGGTGAGAGGGACTGAAAAGGGCAGAAGATATAAGATAATTATAGTTCTTATTCCATTCTACTTCTGCCACGCTATTGATGATTTTAATCATAACATTATCCATAAAAACAGGCATAGTCTGCTGGACAGGGCATAGGATATGTATTCAGATGACCTGGTTCCCAGCGCCATTGCATCAAGACCAGTAATGCTCAATCGTGAACTGGGATTTGGTTTCTCTGCCCTTAAAACTACCGTTACTCACGGAACTTTGAGAATCAGTTGAAGTAATTGTCATGGAGTCTTTGTAAACTATGAAATAATACTTTATTTCACGCCCCCATCTCCTCACTGGCATCATCTTGATTATGCCACATGAGTGATTGGCTTCCAGAAGCTTCTCACTTAAACTTGGGGTAGCTACTAACATGATGAAGCAAATAAACCAAAAAATAAATAAATAAATTTTAAAAATGTATGCAGAGTCATCTATCAAGCTCAAATGACAGCAGATTGAATTGATAACAGCTCATTATTTGCACAGCACGGGAGGGCTTTTTCTTATGATGTAGTTTCTAGGCAGTTTTTCTGTTCCCCACCATGAGATCTCAACCCACTCTCGTGGCTTTGCTGGGAACACTGCTCGTAGGAAAGTGGGTATCTGTGGCCACCTCTGCATGTCCTGTGAAAAGCAGGGTATTCTTAGTGTATATAATTATCTAAATGGAGACATTTTTGAGAATTATATGGAGTTCTATAATCAGGATTGGTCTGGGAAAATGGGTACTTTGTTGTGCTGAGTATAGTTCCTGGGTGCAATAATCTCAGTGGCACTGAGATGCACCCCCAAATTACAGGAGACTGTGGTTACAGAATTGTCGCCATGGGTCATACTTAACAGTGTTCTGTCTTTGACAAGCCCAGAGGCAGGGAAGACACATGATACATTCCAAAGCTAGGGCTGTAATCAAATATATCTTTACTTGTTCTTTACAACCAGGTAAAGATACAAGGATTTCTAAGATAATCCTCTGGGTGACTTACATCAACTTCTTACATTTGGATGCTGATTCCTGTATGTACTTTGTGGTGCATAAAAATTCTCTCATTCTATGGAAGCAGCCAAAATGTCCATCAGTAGATGAGTGGATAAAACAACTATGGGACATTTACACAATGGAGTACTACTCGGTCATAAAAAAGAACATTTTTCCTTTTGTGACAGTATGGATAGACCTGGAGAACATTATGCTAAATGAAATAAGCCAGTCAGAGAAGGACAAATACCATATGATTTCACTCACAAGTGGAATCTAATGAGCAAACTGAAGTAACAAGTGAAACAGAGACAGGCTCATAGAGAGCAGGATGACAGCTAAGGGGTGAGGGTTGGGTAGGGGTGGAGGGATTTAGCGAAGAAGAAAAAGGATTCACAGACACGGACAACAGTGTGGTAACTGTGGCAGTGAGAGGGTGTAAGGAGACTAAATGGTAATGGAAAACACACAATACATTTTTTTAAATAAAAATAAAGTGGGTGAGTAAGCTACAAAACTCTAAAAAAAAAATAACCCTCTGCTTCACTGTCATCCAAACTGCCTTTGAATCTGGTGAATTATCACATTCACACGTACCTGTCTGTCCTCTTCATGGAATCGTGTGCGAAGTAAGGAAAGAAGGTAGATTTGTTTCCCTTGTAAAAGTGGAGAGTCGGCTTTCAAGTTCACACAGGGGTTCAGGTTCTGTCAGCAGTCCTGACTTTCAAAAGCCACCCTCTTTCCTTGAAGACTTCTTAGTCTGGAGCAATAGCTGGATTTTTTTTCATAGACTCATTACACATTGAGTATGTTTTTCCTTTGATATCTATTTTTAAATGATGAATTCTCATAGATAATTAACTCCTAAAAGGCAAAGAACATCTGTACGTCAGCTCGTACTACCTCACTCTGCCTACTGCAGTGTCCTGTATTGTTTAATGAACGTGCCTTGATAAGCACCGTTGCTGAGCTTCTTTTAGTCCCACTGCTATGCTACTGCTCCAAGCTTTGAAGTCTCTTTGGAGAGAAGGCTCTAGTAGCTGAAAACTGTCAACACCCTTGCTCTGAGCAGATAGGGAAAGTAGCCAAACACTGACCCTATCACGGAATCCATAATTAACTAAAACTCGAAACGGTAGATGGATGTATAGATCTTTCCATTACAATGCAAAAAGAAAGGGGAGAAAATGCAGACAATTGTAACTGAAGAAAAATAAATAAATAAAAAGAAAGGTGTGAGATGGAATCTCTGTGTGGTTTTAGTTTGCATTTCTCTGATGACAGGTGACATTGAGCATCTTTTCATATGCCATTGGCCATCCGTATATCCTCTTTGGGGAAGTGTGTATTCAGATCCTTCGCCCTTTTTTAATTGGATTGTTTTTTTTTATAATATATATTCTAAATGTATTTATTGTAATTTTAATGGGATTAAGGAGAGAGAGAAGATGCACACAATGGTAAAATAAAAGTGATTAATTAGACTTTATAATCTTGACTATATTCCTCAGTGTTGACGTAAGGATTAGCAAGTTAAGGCATTTAACACGATCTTGTCACAAAATACTGTATATTATCATCATCCTTACTACTGGTCTAGATCTCCTCTTATGTATTCATTGTACCTCTGATCCGACTCTGCAGGTGGTACTTTTATTGGATTATAATGCTTAGTTCTAAATCCTGGTTTACTCTTGGAATTTGCCTTTCGGTTATCCCAGACTCCTTGAACCCACACCTGGAACCAGTACCCTAGTTCCTGCTGCCTCGGGAGGATGTACCTGTTCCAAAGAAGCCAACAATCAAATATGAGCACACACAAATGCAAATAAACAGCAATGATACCCACAGTCAAAACCCTACAAAAAGCATATATAAGTTCCAGTGAAAATTGAGGAGGTAGAAATTCACCATATGGAAAATTTATCCCATAAGAGGTAGCATCTTGAATTGCAGGAAAGTGCCTTCCCCCAAGATTATTTTTTGTCTTTCATCCAACAGGCTATTTTTTTCCTAAATCTTTTCATTTCTTTTGCTGACATACTACCTTTCACTGTCTCCTTCTCTTCATAACCACTGTCCTTATCCCAAGGCTGACCTTTGTCACAGACCCAGAGTGTGACACTATTCTCCAAGTGGGCGTGCTTGTAATTATTACTCCCCAATCTCACATACCCTACACATCACTCTCAGGTTAAACAACCTTCGGCACTGTTTTGATTATGACACCCTATGATCAGAGAGGTAGAATTTCTCCTGATACTATAGCCATGAAAGAGAATTCTGGTGTATTTCTAATACCTTCCCAACTTGAATTCTTCTATTTACTGCTAAATATCTGTTTCTGTATTTATTTACTAAGTCACTCAGTAGTCAGCAAACATATATTTAACAGTTAGCTTCTACTTATAGAACAAGCATTGTAAATGGGACCAAGGCTGCTGAGTTGTTATATAACTCCCTTCCCCTTTCCTCTCTCTCTTTTTTGTCTGTCTCTTTATCTGTGTGCTTCCTTCTCTCTCTCTCTCTCTCTCTGTTTGGTGAATGTGCTTTCTCTTCTGGCTGGCACAAAGCAGTAAGCAGGTGGGTGTGTGAAATATGATGAGCAAAAAGATTCATTCCTTTATTTTCTCTTAACTGCTCCAGCCTTTATAAAATTCAGTCCTATAGGTTATTGATTTCTGCAAAAAGAAGAAAAATGAGCGGGAGTGGAGAATTATGATGTTATGTCCTAAATGAATTTTTCACAGAAAAAGAAGAAGGAAAAACAACAAAAACAACAATTCTCTGTCTCGAGCAGTTGGTCAGAAATGAGGTCCGGGGGTGGAACAGGAAAGACAGCAGTGCATCTGTCCCCAGGGGTGAGCAAGCATTGATCTCCTGGCAATTGCCCTGACTACCTCTGAAGCTGAGAATTAGGTTCAATATGTTAGTGCTAACATTTAAGTCCTTTCAAATCCCCAGGGGCAGAATCTGCCTTCTCTTCTTCTACCTCATTTATGGTCAGGGGAAAACTGACTTAACCCTTTAGCTTCTAGCTTTGATCTTTATTTATACAAAAACCTAGACCTCTGGAATTCATGAAAGCTTTGGTGAGCTGTTTTGACTATCATTTCCCAAGTAAAGTGTCAAAAATGAATTTAAATAAAGCCAAGTCTCCACCTCTATAACACACGTGTCAAACACAAGGCCGACAGGCCGAATCTGACTCTCCATCTTGTTTTATCTGGCCCGGCACCTTGTTTCTACCTGGCGGCAGCACTGAGCTCTCACTTAACTGTTAAGGAGTAGTTACATTTATACAGTCCTAAATTACATTCGGCCCTTTGAAGGCAACCATGAGGCTGATGTGGCCCCAGGTGAAAATGAGTTGGACACCCCTGCTCTATAATAGTTTACATGCCAGCTGACATAGCAATAAGGGACCCATTCTTTTTGCTTATCCTCTATGGAGATTCCCCATCTCTGTAGGATGGTATTGCTAAGACTAGACATGAATCAGAATCACCTAGAGACCTTTTAAAAATGTGCATTTACAGATGCACCTTGAGACCTACAATCAGAATCTCCAGGGGTGGGCCCTGGGAATCTTCATTTAAACAAACAACAATAACTTTCCTTATAGTTTACACTTGCTACTAGATACAGAACTAGATATAAAAAAAGGATAAAGGAAAGGCAGTGAGGGCGGGACACCAAACTGCTACAGATCAAAAATTTAAGACTGTTTTGCCAAATTCCATAAGTATGGCCCCAAAGAAAGAGCATAATAAGAGAAAATATGCAATTGCAGACTGCTAGCAGCTTAAAGATTTTCCTCAAATGCATATCTAACAATCTATTGATCAGTGTTGTAATATCTAAGGTCAGGGAAGGGGTAAGAAGGAGATGGGAAGGAGTCCTGTGGAAACCACTCAGTCTCTTTCAGTGCTAGGAGAGGGCAGCTGAAGGAGCAAGCATACCCACCTGCTCTTTCTAGCATCTAAAATATAACCTGTTTGCTTAGAAGAAAACCTAGTGAGGCAGTGAGCTGGGCGTTGAGATTCTGTAAGCTACCGGCTTTGATTTGAACCACACCAGGCTATGACTATAGAAACCGGGGTAGCATGTGCCCATGAGGCAAAACATAAATTAATTTTGGCCTGAGGGTGTTTGAAACAACAAGGTCATGTAAAGGCTGATACTTCCCTTCAGAGTTCTGCACAGGATGCTCCAGCAATAGCCAGGGGCCTTCAAGAAAGAATAATTTCAAAAGGAATAATTGGAAATAAACCAAGAAGAAACTTATGAATAAAAACAGTAAGCCATATTTTGGCCAAGTTAGAATTCCAAGGAAAAACGGAGAACTACAAGCCATTGATACAGGAGGGTGAGACCATCAGACTATACTGAACAAAGGGGAGTAGAAGGAGAATTCATTTATTTATTCTTAAATGTATCCACATGCTATTAATTGAGTGTAAACTGTACTAGTCACTGTTCAAGGATTTGAGGATACAATGCTTCATAAGAGAGACAAAAGCACAGCTCTTAACAGAGCCTATATTCTAGTAACAAACTATGGAAATGATCCCTGAAAGTATAGTCTTCAGAGCCTATATTCTAATAGAGGAAAGAAACAACACAGAAAATAAATGAGCAAGAAAAATTTGGGGGGAGTCACAATAACCTGGTTTCAAATCTCAGCTGTGCCACTTACCATCTGGTATTGTCCTTAACCTTGTTGAGACTATTTCCTTCTGTGCAAAATTCATACAGGGACGCCAGCCTTGAAAGGTTACGATGAGGATAAGGGGAGATTTGTGTTGCTGAATAGTATCTGGAATATAATAAGCACTTCCTGTATGTGTATGGAATGAAAAATTGGCAACATCAAGAAGCCAGTTAAAAGGGAGGGAATGGAATTCAAAGCACAATGGAAAAATATACGTACTTTTAAAGAAGATCATTGACATGCACACATGTTTACATGTGCATCTCTATTTAATCTGCACATATAGTGAGCAAGGAAGACTGAGCAGAGAGAGAAGATAACATGATGGATGATACAGGTGAGTTGAGTTGGTGGGTTTTGAGTTGAGAAGATGAGGGAGTCTTATCTAGTGGTTTCCATTTCCTCTGCAACGTAAGTGAGGAAGGAAGATCTAAGGAGTGAGGCAGGCAACGTCCTTGGGAAGCATGGTGGTCGTGTACAGCAATTTTACATGGAATGGCATAGTGAGCTGAGCAAAGTGGCTCTCACTTCTGTGGTCTCAGAGTTCTGGTTTTATTGTCACATGGGAACAGTTCTATTTTGCAAAGATATTGTGATAAGAGTTGTTGGAGATGTATCTGAACAAGGAAGTTATTAATATGCACTGAGAAATAAGATGGTCACAGAGCAGAGAAGTCAGAATCCCTGTGGGTATGACTGGTTTCTTGTGGTAGGAGGGCCTACATGGGAAGCCAGATTGTAATCACGGAACCATCATGCAGTGTGTTACAAAATCCCACAACAGAGTCTCTGGCTAAAGCAGCTTGAAACCCACTTTTTGCAGTTCTGGGGAAGGTTTTCCCCGTGGGACTTGACCATTTTCTCCAGGACTCCCCTAGATTGATGGGAACGCACTGGTCCCTCTGACTATCCTTCTGCTGACCTGTCACGGGACCAGCGCTCCTTCTGGCCCACGGAGTCTTTCCTAGATACATTAGTGCATTCAATTACTCTTCTAATACGATTAGCTTAGAAACATTTTAAAGTGAATTTGTATATCTCCATTTTATTATCTACTGATTTATTATTTAACTTGTGACCAAGTACTAGAGAGTTTTACTATTTTTCCAAAGTTCTGGTGTGAGAGAGCCCCACTACTCTTGAGCCTTAGGGAGAAGACAGATTTTAAGGCACTCCTCCAGGGAGAATGTCTCAGCTGCATAATTAGTAATTAGAAAAACGAAGTGGGAATAAAATCTTCCAGCAATTCTGTGATATTCTCGTGTGTTTGGAAATGCGAAGGTTGTGAAGTAAGCTAGGCTAATGTCCATAGCGACTATTTGTTCAGAAGACTCTCTTTTGCTACTGCTTCTGTGGTTAGGATTTAGTCTGTGCTTAAAAAGAGCCTCCTCCCCTAGTACTGCACTGTGGTGTGCTTTACAACTTGCTCTCTAGTAATAATTCTAAGGTTTTCCTCATAACATGAGTAAGGACTTTTTCCATTCAGGCTGTACAGGGTTTTTTGCTGCCCAGAGGCACCAGTTTCTGAGTCAGTGGTATTTCCCTTATGTCTAAACCTTCATTCTTTCCTCAATTTTCAAGTTGCATGTAATGAATAATCCAAGTGGTTATCACCTGCGATGCACAAGAATGTGGTTGGGGATAATCAGTGCTAAGCATGTCAATGGAGAGATGAACTCACCGTATGGAAGTCTATGTGGGTTTCAGTAGTTGTTCAATCGCTTTGACCCCCTTCTCCCAAGGAGAGAACAGAATCAGAGGTGCCTCTCTCGCAGCTTCAGGAAGCCTTCTATTGATCCTGGCTATGAGAGCCATGCTTCAATTTAAGAAGAATTACCTTAAAATTAAGGGGAAAATATTTTTTATTTGAAAATGTATGTATGTCACAGAGGTTGGCTAATAATTATGTGTATAATTAAAAGAGAAGCTCTGACTCAACTGGTTTCATCCCAAACACCAGCTCTTAATAACATATGCTGTTTGCATAATGATAGCTCACATCGCGGGATTTCCATATGAAATAACACCCAGGACTCTTATTTCCTCCCTCCCTCCCTCCCTTCCTCCCTTCCTCCCTTCCTTCCTTCCTTCCTTCCTCTTTCTCTCTCTTTTACTTTTTTTTCTTCCTTCTCTCTCTCCCTCTCTCCTTCGCTCCCTCCTTCCTTTCTTCCTTTCTTCCTTTCTTTCTTTTTCTCCCAAAACTTTACACACAAGCCCTGCCTTTCACTCTCCTTTCTCTATGAGGTTCATCCCTTTGTATCCACCAGGGTTCAGTGGCTACATTGAGTGTAAAGAAGCCCTGTTCATGCTGTAAGATGTTGAACTCCTCCAAATTATTACTAGAAAGTTGTTAGTTAAGCAAAACTAAACCTCTTCCAGATATATTGCATTGAGGGGGAAAACCATTTTGGTAGAGTTTCAGCAATGCTTCAACTGGGGAAAAACTGAATTTGTATATTTATAGAATTTTAGGGTCTGAGTTCAATTGGTTAGGACAGATCTTTAAAGGTGGGGAAAATGATTGGAATTGGGTATAATTTGTCATTTAATTGGTTCACATGGCAGACACAGTAGAGTGAAGGTCTTGAAGTGAGTCTTGATAAGTAAACTGGTTAAACTTTCCTTAAGCGAGCTTTTAAAATAAGTAAGCTTTTTCCTAGGCGTCTCCTACACATTGATTTGGGAGAAGTTCCTGAACTAAGCTGTAAAGTTATTTATTAGCTTATAGTGTATTTTCTCTGGGCAAAGCTTTCTTGGAACCATCAACTGAATTGTTCTGAGATCAGGGACCTAGAGTCTTACCTAAGCCATATTGACACACCGTTTCCATTCTCGATCTGGTGAAGTAGCTGAGAAGACAAGGCTACAATCGAGGGAGATCTGAGAGTTGATTGTAACTCACCACTTCAAAAGGAAACAAGGTCTTCCACAAAGGTCGCTGATGCAGATTTAGCGAGGTCTTAGAAAATGGATAGGATGTGTCCAGTGGGGCCAGTGGAGTATTTCAGCAGAGGTTAATAATATCAGGAAAAATATGAAGGTGGAAGTCATGTTTATACATTCATATGATTTATCTGTATAAAACAGTTTAAATTTGGAGAGCTCAGTTCAATAAGGTCAAGTCATGATAAGTCACTATGAAGGGCCCAGAGTTCTAGGTGGTTGGTGTGAATTGATAAGATTAGCATGAAGGAATTGAGAGTCTGTGCCTTATAGTCCTTCTGGTCATTTGAGATCTGGATGGATACTTAAGAAGAGGAAGGCCAATCTGCTGGCCGTTAGGAGAGATTTTAGTATCCTCAGGAGACCAGTAAATCCAGTGAGTAATAGACAATATAGTACCCCACCTCTCTCAAACATGCATGTTTTTGTAATCTGACAAAATTCAGATACTATAAAAATCATCATTTTAACCATTTTAAGATGTATAATTCAGTGACATTTATTATATTTAAAATGCTGTAATACTACCACCCATATCTAGTTTCAAAATATTTCATCACCTCAAGAGAAAATTCCATTCCCTGGTCTTCCCTCCCCTCAGCTTCTGGAAACCACTACTCTGCTTTCTGTCTCTATAGAGTTGCCGACTCCAAATATCTCCTATAAATCATACTAGATAATATGAGATACTTTGTGTCTGGCCCTTTTCACTCATCCATGAAGTTTTCAAGTTTAACCCACACAGTTTTATGCGTCCGTAACTACATTCTCTTTTAGAGCTGATACAATTCCATTGTGTGGATGCACCACATTTTGTTTATCTATTTACCCGTTGATGGACTTTTGGGTTTTTTTCCATCTTTTGCTATCGTGAATAGTGATGATATGAATATTTGTGAACATGTACACTTTTCCCCTAGAAATGCACAGTTTATGAAAACTATACCCCTCAAAATTCTAGGATATTCTTAACCTAACATTATCACCATATACATCAATTAATAGGGACAAGAAAAATTAGAATACACCTTCCAATTTACCTTTGGTCCCTCTAGATCCCCTCTTGCTTTCCCTTTGACAGTTCTTAGAATCTTTTTACTATTAACATTTATTCTTAAACACCAAATGATCTAGACATAGTAAACTTGTTAGTCTCTCTTGTGCACAAGAAGATTATCAAAATTATAAAGCCCTACATGTCAACTAGGGAGACAATGATAACATTTTAGACACAAAGTATAGATTATCAAAAGGTGACTGTCTACCACTTAGCTAAGGGTGGGTTAGAGTTTATGTTTAATACAAAATGGTGCAAAGTAGAGATTGGCCTCTCCTGGGAAGTTCTGATTCTAGTGCAATGATGGTGGTATGGGGGAGTCCAGAGGAAGAAATCTGAAGCCATCCTAAGATGACTTTTGGAGTTGCCAAAAGGTTTGTTGCATGAGAGTCATATTAGAATAATATTTGGGCAGATGACTAATGTGGCAGGAGAATGAATTAAGGAGACAATACTTATGAAGTGTTTAAAAGAATACCTGGTAGTCAGCATGAGTAACAGTATAACAATAACAACAGCAACACTATTACTAGTCATAATCATTTTGGGGAGGAAGGCAGAATGGAGGCAGGGAGAACAGTTAAATTAGTAGCCAATGAAAATAATGTAGATTTAAGGCAATGATGCTTGCCCTAGGGTATAGGTGACAAGCAAAAGTCAACCAAGTGCCAAAGCGAGACAAGTTAGCAAGCCAGATATAGCGCCGTGCAATCTTTTCCTTGCTCGCCGCGGCACGCGTCACCAGCCTTAGGCCTACCTGTCCCACGTCTGACGGAGCAGCAGCAGTGGTTTCATCTGAGAACTTGTGAAAGATGCAGAATCTCAGGCTCCGCCCCAGACGCACTGAATTCCATTCTGCACTTTAATAATTTTAGGTAACTCTGTGTTTCTGATTAATGAAGGACCTATTTTCAATTTCAAATGTAGCCTGGGCGGGAGGGGGATGCATTTTCTTTAGAGGAAGTTGATTGGTTTCATTTGATTGAGATTTTAGATGCAGATGGCCCCAACCCTTGACATTTTCTAAGCATCTTCAGCAAAGAGAACCTCTTCACTCCCTCTTCCCTTCTTTTAATAAGAACATTTAAAAGATTAATTACAACTCTAATAGCTTTGAAAATCTAAACTTCCTGTACTTACATACTAATTTATTCTATTATTTTTAGTAATCCAGAATAGTTTCTCTGCAGATCAGCTATTCAGTAATGTTTTTTCCTAAAAACTTGATAAAAATCTATGAAATTCCTTAAGAGAAAAAAATGTGTATAAACACATGTAAGCATTTTTTTCCCACACAACTTATTTCTACATTAGAAATATATTTTCTTCATGTATATTGACTATAAAAATCTCCACAAATATATGCTTCTCATTTTTCATGCAAAAATAAATGCCTTTTTCCTGAAAAGGGGTGGATAAGTCCAAACTGTACAAAATAAACAGAATATAAACCATTTTATTGCTCAGAAGTAAATTTCAGTGAGATGCCAACTTTGACATCTAGCACCTCTGGCTTTTTGTTTTGATTCCAACAAATGCTGAAGGCTCTGATTTACAAAGGAAAGAATAAGCAAAGAGTGTGTAAGTCCCCATGGCTCACAATGCAGATGAAAGTAGGCTTTCTACGAGGAACAAGAGCATTCTTTATTACCCTTCAGGTGAATTTATGTCCCAGTATTTTTCTTTTTTTGTCCTTGGGTCAATTAAGCAATCTTCAGCGGAGTCTGCATCACTCATGTTATCTGAATGAGCATCAGAAAAGTTTTGAGTGTGTTACTTCTATAAATCTACCTCAATTTTGAAATTATTGAGCAGAACTAACCTCTAAAGTAATTCTATAGTTTGTTAGGTTTTTTTTGAAATTTTATTTTCAGTGTAACCGTCTTCTAACTGCTGAGAAGGAAACAAAAAAGGTGTTTCCTCTTGGCTACAGCCAATGGAAGTACTTTTTCAAATATTTTAAGTTTTACAGAGGGACAAATCCCTCCAGCATGGAAACTTAACTTATTCTTGAAAGGTCATATTTCTGTTTTTTATTTTACTTTCCCCCCACCCCCTTCACCAGAAGGAATGATTTCCAGGTTATTACTGAAAATTTTGCTTTATTGAAAAGGTCAAATACATACAAGTAAGTCAATGAATGAAGAAGATCTGCCTTAAGATATATATATATTTATATATATAAATATTTATATTTTATAAAAATATATATAGATTTTGCTCTTATACACTAAAAAAATAGAGCATGTACTTGAAGTTCATCCAAGTGTTTTCAGAATTTCCCCATAAACCAAAAATTTCTGTATATGAGCGATATTCACATTCTGCTCCAATTTCTTGAAAATTATTTTAAATAGTGATAATTGAAGGTCTGGGGACACGAAAGATAACAGTTTGCATGGTAATAAGCCAAGCCTTCTTTAAATCAAACTTTATAAGAAAGTCGTGTATTCATGGCTTTAGAAAACAAGGACTAACAGTAACTTTCCTTCATCAAAACACCAAATGGTATACATTTGACACATAAAGTGTTGCCTTTTGTGGAAATATGTGGCCCTCTGGGGCATCTTAGCTTTACTTAGAAGGGACCACTTGGTTAGGGGAACAATAATGTCACATGACATTCCACAAGCGGCTAGAGGAAGCCAGGAAGATCCCTTGTTGCTTGACTGAGAGCAAAATAGCTCCTTAAGTATTCATGAGCACCCACATCCCCGTTCACTCAATGTCCAGACTCCACCCTTATCCCATGATTGAATAGACTTTCGTGCTATTTCATTTAGGTTCCTTTATCTCATACTTTAATTTCAAAACTGGCCTATAGATTTGAAGAAATAAATTACTTGTAGTTTACATTTGGTGGGATGGGGTCTTGTCAAATTAATATAGAAAGCACCCCACTAAAGCTGACTGGTAAAGCCACAGACAGAAAAAGGAAGGTCACATGGAACCCTCCGTGACTTACCACCCTGAGAACTCTAGGGACACAAATGGGGGAGGATACAAAATATACCAACATAAGGGTACACGGTATGCAGCTATGACAACCCTGCTCTGCGGAGAGCCTGGGTGTTCTTGTAAGAGCAGCAGCTGCTGTAATCTATTCCTCATGGAGTAATAAGACTATATATTCACCTGGTTCCCCTTGTCAAAGAAACCCTTTATTCAATATCAGTCACTGGGGGTCTCTAACGTGGTTTACTAAATAAAACACCATCCATAATTTATTGTTTTAGAATTTTATTTACTTTATTGTATAATCTTTGAACAGTTATCTTATGCCAGATGCTGTGTTAAGCATGGGACAAACACTAGCTCATTTATTCCTTATACTAATTCTTAACACAGCTTCGATGATGATCATCTCCATTCTGTAAGTGAAGAAAGTGGAGTTCAGAGGTAGTGAGTGATGTACAGGCAGAACTAAGATTGTGTTCTAGGTTTCTTTTACTTCATAATCATCATTCCTAACTGTCACACATTACTGCCTCCCAAGAGAACGTCTCTATTCATCTGTCAGACAAAAATCAGGAGCTAGCTACCCGCCCGCACCAGGGCCATTCAGTGTATTTTGGGGAAGAAAAAGAAACCTCTACAGTTGCCCTAAAGCATATTCTCCTCCTAAAATATCTTGTGACTTTCAAGTATTGTTTAAAACCCAAACAAACTGGCAGACACTTATACTACAGTTGCTCATACGAAGAAGCAGCCAAGTCATCCATTCCTGCCTATGATTTAAAATACCTGTGCTTGTGGCTTCTGGTTGACGGTTGACACTGTTTGTTTGTTTGTTTCCTGTACAAAGTACTTCATTACGTATGATTCCTCTCTCATGGCTGATAGTCACAGAGCCTCCCCTTGAGCCTCACTCCCAGCCACTCTGGAGTTCGGTGACATTTTTGAGATCTTCGAGAGCACTCTCTCCGACGATGTGAATGTCACGCGTGCCACAAAGTCTATATTTGAAGCCAGCCCACCCCAAACACATGCTCCATATGTGGTGCCAACTAATCCAGCTTTTTGATATGAAACAGCATTAAACAAAAAATTAATAATTTGATGCACATCATTACCAGGCACAATCTAAATATTTAAAAGCTGCAGTTGTAAGATACAAAATACCTGTTTTTTACACTCTTCACAAAACTGTTTGGGCTCTCGGTGGGTTTCTGCAGTATCCAAATAATACCCTTTTACTGTGCAACAGGCAGGAATCAAACAGTTGGAAAGGAATGGTGGAGAACGACTCTGCTAATACAGAGAGAAATTTACCTCCCCTCCTTTAGCATAAATATTTCAGTAAGCGATCATGTCTTCTGCCAAATTGAGATAATCCAGGGAAAAAAATGTGCTCACCAGTAGCATCTTCCTTATGTATTTAGTGACAAACCTGTCCAACAAGGAGGCTCAAGTAGTACAATTTTCCTGGAGTACACATTTAACATTTTTCTTTACCTAAATCACAGAGACTTGCCTTGATAAAGGAAGAACTTCTTTTTTTGTTTTTCCAAAGGCTCTTTCCTGTCAAAATTATTTTACCACTTTATAATTTTTCATTGCTTCAATAGTTCCTTGTGCCCTGTAGGGAAAGTCCAGCCAAGCTTTTTTGTTAACATCAGAAATTTTAATTCATACGCTTCTCCTTTGTCCACGGGAGAAAAAATAAATGGACGGGAGGTGCCAGAGCTACAGCCAGGCATTAAGTCTGTTTACCATAGACGATCATTATTCTGTAATTCTCTCTGCTAATTTTGTGTGTGAACAAAGCCTCTTGGCTTGCTGATGCTAATGAGCTTAAGACCTTTCTCTTGTTTCAGGTCCAAGGCAGGGATTTCTCTTATTTTTCTTTCTCATCACCTTCAGGTGAGCTAATCAGCTCTGAGCAGCCATTGCTTTTGGAGCGGGAGCCTCCAGCTTCCCCGTTCTGCGCTTCCATCTTTCACCATTTCCTTTTCTTCCCCAGCTCATTTCTGGCTTCATGTTTGGCCTCCTGTGTGGATGCCTGATAGCTTTCCTCCTGGAAAGCACTCTGTGGGGATTTCTTTCTGTTTTCTGAACATGACTTTTAATTACACTTGGATTATTCGGCCATCAGCTGCAAAGTCAAGCCTGAGTTAGAGCCATTTGATGGCATTAGAGTAGAGCGCGGCTACAGGCCAGGAAGGTGGCCTTTGCTCCTCGCTTTCTCCGCGCAGGGCCATCTGCAGAGAAACAGGGGCTGTGGAGACAATCCGTCACAGGGCTCATCATGCTCTGCACATAGCCTGTGATTTCTGCCTGCCCAGCTGGGCAAGGGAAGACCTTAAAAGCATTTTGCTGTGTTTTCCCCCTTCACCATACCACCTCCCATTTTTAAGTGAGTCAAGGGGAAGTGTGGATATGTGAATATAAATGGTATCTTCTCTTCTGGTTACATCTTTAATTAAAGGGGAAATTGGGCTTCACTCATTAACTGTCCTTCATTGACAACTGGCTTCAAAACCAGTCTCCAGAATTGACTGTGATTTTACTGAATATGTGCGCTAAAATCTTGCCTCATTCATCCTAGGGGATTCTTTGTGAATTTTTGTCTATTCTTAGAGTTCTTACATTTAGGCACATTTCTAGGATAACAGTAGGTTTTTAGATGTTGCTAATAATTAATGAAAAAGCTACTGAGAGAAACACAAAATTAAAAATGGCTGTAGGAAGCTCATTTTTCCAATAAAGGCCAACAGACTTCTTAAGGGACTTCCTTGGCTCTTGTTTTTTAATTGTCAGTTTCAGTTGACACTCAATATTATTTTATATTAGTTTCAGATATACAGTATAGTGATTTGACAGTTATATAATTTATGAAGTGGTCCCCTGGTATTTCCAGTACCCACCTGGCACCAACATAGTTATTACAATAGTATTGACTATATTCCTTATGCTGTACTTTCCATCCCTATGACTATTTTGTAACTACCAATCTGTACTTTTCAACCCCTTCACCTTTTCTGCCCAGCCCCCCAAACTCCCTCCAATCTGGTAACTATCCATTTGTTCTCTGTGTCTGTGTGTCTCTTTCTGTTTTGTTTGTATGTTTATTTTGTTCTTCACTTTGCACATGTAAGAGAAGTCATATGGCATTTGTCTTTCTCTGTATATATGTACGACATCTTCTTTATCCACTCATCTACTGATGGGCACTTTTGTTGCTCCCATATTTTATCTATTGTAAATAATGCTGTAATGAACATGCGTGCACATTTTTTGGAATTGGGGTGTTTTGGATTTCTTAAGATAAGTACCCAGAAGTGGAATTTCTGTATCGTAAGATAGTTCTATTTCTTTTTTTATTTTTTGAGGAAACTTCATACAATTTTCCAAAGTGACTGCACCAATTTTTCATTCTACCAACACTGCATGAGGGTTTGCTTTCCTCCACATCTTCACCAACACTTGATGTTTGTTGATAGGATGATAGCCCTTCTGACAGGTGTGAGTTGATATCTCACAGTGGTTCCAATTTGCATTTCTCCAGCTATTAGTGATGTTGAGTGTTTTTTCATATGTCTTCTGGCCATCTGTATATCCTCAGTGGAGATATGTTTATTTAGGCCTTCTGCCCATTTTTTAATTGGAATTTTTTTGGTGTTAAGTTGTATGAATGCTTTTAAAAAATGAATGATTGGCATGTTCTCCCCCTTCTTCTTCTCCCCAGCTACCTGTTGCCTTTGCCTTTCTCTCACCTAAGCTCCAAGGGCCCTTCTTTTGTCTCTGTAACTTCTTTCCTAAACCTACACAGCCCAGCTTGCTCATTTTTACTACCTCTGTGACTTTCTAAATAAACTCTCTCTTATAGTTTGAAAAAATTAAAATAAATAAATAAACATTAAAATGAATGGGTATAATCTAGCAACATTTTACAACAATTATTTC
This sequence comes from Desmodus rotundus, assembly GCF_022682495.2. NCBI lineage: Eukaryota > Metazoa > Chordata > Mammalia > Chiroptera > Phyllostomidae > Desmodus > Desmodus rotundus. The sequence goes on from NC_071391.1 coordinate 155,885,447, forward strand.
ACCTTATTTTTTTAATTTGGTAAAACTCGAGAGTGGTGCTCTTCCTCAGTAGAAAATTACAGAGGAAATTGTCAAGCTATCAATTGCGATTTCATGTAGCTTTTTAAATTATTACCTATATACACTTTTATTTGACAAGACTATTTTGTTTTCTTTTGAAATATCTCTTCATCACTTAGAACTGGGTCTCAGTGCATTGCGTAGTTGTTTTACAGCAGCATTATGTCCAGTTTCTATTACAGTAAGTTGTATAAGAGTTGCAATCTATGCGAATGTGGCCAGAATTTTAAAAATACTTTCATGTGGGTTTTGTAAATGTAACTTAAAAAAGTTTTATCCAATTAATTGTATAACAGGGCAATTTATTTCCCTAGTATTTAAAATAATACTTTCAGACCCCTTAGGAAATCCATACTCACCAAACAAAAGAAGTGCAATGTCATAATCCTGGAATGGATAGTACATATAAGGAGAAGTGAAGGCAAACACATTCCTTTGATTTCCCTGTGGACACTTCTGTTCATGGTATTTAAAAGGAACAACCCAATGGAAAATGTTTTTCCTGCAAAACTCAAATATCTAATACTAACATTTACCTGGACCTGAATTCACCTTTGTAAGCTGTAACTGACTGATTTTATAAACTTGAAAAGAGCCCAACAAGTTCAAGGTAACATCTGCCTGCACACTCCTTCCCTCTCTGTCTCTCTAGGTAGAATTGTTTGTTCACCTTCGCACTAATATTTTGGTGAGAACAGAAAGAAAAATGTGTTCCTAAGTATTTGGAAAAAAATAAAAAGAAAAGAATCCTTAGATTATATAAATATTAGTTTGATCACTGGCAGTAACACAATTAAAACTGGGTTAAATTCTCGCTATTAGGACTATTTTATGTGCAATAACCTAATCTGGATTTTTTTGCTAGTTCATTCCAAAAACTGGTATTGAGAGCCCACCATATTAGAATAGATTTTGTCCAAATGTGGATAAAATATGTACTTCGCTCTCAAGGCATTCACTATCGGCTGAGAGGGACAAACAAACATTTTTGAAACATTGCAAAAATGAATAGACAACTGTATGTGTAAAATATGTGGGAGTGGAGAGAATAGAGGAAATGCAGTGAAACCAACTGTCAATATCAATGGGAACTGATTTTCTCATCATTTCTAGAGAAAACCACATGTATTCTAATTTCAAAGGAAAAGAAGAGATAATGCAATTGGCTTACATGTAGTGAGGGAGGCACTGGTCGAGGAGGCAGAGAGAAAATCAGGAGACAAGACAGAAACCCTAAAAACCAGGTGCTGTATGTTGAAACAAACAGACTGGTGTTTCCGGAGCATTAAATAATAAATGCTGAGAGATGTTGCTAGAGAGATAAGATGAACAACAGAGGGAGAGCTTCGAAAACCACTACAATGTTACCCGATGGCGATTTAGAGTAAGTAACAGCCTTTAAAAAGGGGAGTGAATAATCAGATTTGTGTTCTTGAAATAATGCCTTAGTTGTTTTGTGGAGAGTGGTTTGGCTGGTGGGACAAGATCTGAGTTGGGCCTAAACTGGAGAAAAGGAAGAGAGATGAAGAACTAGTTAGAATGCAGAACCAACAACACATTGCGTTTTGATAAAAGGATAAAGGAGAAGCAGCATGAAGTTTTGAGCTCCTGTGTCTGTCCTGAGAACCTGAATAGATTTCAGTGATAACAGATACAGCACAGAGCATTCAAGTTAGGTACCTCATTTTTGTATTGGGTTGGCCAAAAAATTCGTTTGGTTTCTCTCGGAAGATGGCTCTAGTAGTGCTTAGTTGTCTTTAAGTTCATTCCAAAGAATTTTGTTAGTTTGTATTGCAGCAGCTATATGATATCGCAGGAGCATTCATTTAAAAAAAGAAACACATCAAAATTGGTGAATTTTTATGTAGCCATTTAAATATGCAATATTTTGGCATATTATGCTTTGTTATTTCAAGAAAGGTAAAAACACAACTGAAACACACAAAAAAGATTTGTGCAGTGTATGGAGGAGGTCCTGTGACTGATCGAACATGTCAAAAGTGGTTTGTGAAGTTTTGTGTTGGAGATTTCTCACTGGATGATGTTCCGTGGT